>NC_090327.1:67487939-67792125 GCF_035084215.1 Heptranchias perlo
ATTCATACTGAGAGCCCACTCGATGAGATTGAGTCAGAGAGTTTGAAGGCTGAATTACATTCCGGCCCGAAAGTGAAGTCAGACTATTTTGAGGATATAGTAAGCAAACATATGATTAAAATTTGCAACCTTTCTGGAGCATTCCAATTGTCAGGTAGGAGCATGGTGGAATGGCTTCAAATAGAGTTGTCAACTCTGGTTGGACGTGTTCCTGGAGGTATGATTGCGTGACATTTGATCACATGACATTTGCCCACATTTGCAAATGTTATTGCATTTACCTCATAAAGGTCGGGTCCCCTGTAGTTGTGTATTTGCTTGCAAATAACAATACTTTTAGAAGAAAATACAACAATATTTAATGGATACCAATTTTGATATCCCTTGCTGCCTTTCTCACCTTCACTCCATGAATGTTGTGTTGACAGATACCAAGCCAATGCCCTGGACACCAGGTCCTGTAGGAGCCAAGGACCATGTGCCGATACATTTAAAGACCTTTATTTGATAGATATGGCTACACACTATGGAAGCTTGACATGTTGGGGGTTAAATTGGTTAACCCCCATAAACAGGCGCAGGGATCGCTATGTGCGATTAACCTGTGCCCGATCGTTTAGATACAGGCAGCACGTAACATTCGTGCTGCCTTGTGATTTCTATGATTGCTGCGTGCAGCACTGTCGAGTGGCTGCTCACCAGCAGGGGGCCCAGATATCGTGAGTGACCAGCACCGCTTAAAGGCAACCTGCACCTCTTGAAGGGAAGGTGCACTGTGGCTGCAGGAAGTGTGGAAGTCAATGGTGAAGTGAATCTGTGCTGCAATGTAGTGAAGCATGGTGATGATGGGAACTCTGGAATTTTTAATGAGCAACAACTTGACAGCTCGAAGTTTGCAGGTCTCATATTTTCAAAATATAAGAAATGGGTCTGAACGGAGATCAGAAATCACACACGTAAAACACAGATACAGGTCCCGTGCTTATGTTTACAAATCGTTGAGTTCCTTCAAAACATTGAATAAAGGTTGCTCAGCACCACACCCCCCATCACCCACATACCAACAAACTCATTCAATCAGTACTCAACTTTTCCAATCAAATGCTTCATCTCACCTTCACACATTACCATTGTTGCAAGCCGCACACCCACAACTCACAGGTCACACACACTGGAAGCTATTCAACCATGATAGCCATATCACCCAAACATCTTGCAGGACACTCACCGACACATTTCCCGCTTTCTTGCAGGAGAAGGTGGCCCATAACAGGAGGCAGCAAGTGGCAGTGGCTCCATGGAACATGAACCTGCTGTCCTCTCTCAGGATGACAACATTCTTGCCCCACCCCTGCCACTCCGACAGTGCCCTTGCTGTTGCCTGTCAGCTAGCCAGCTCACTCCCTGTGGAGTATTGAAACTTTATTATAGGAACTTACGAACAGAAGTAGGCCATTTAGCCCCTCAAGCTTATTCTGCCATCAATGAGATCATGGCTGATCTGTGGCCTTAGCCCCATATCCCTTAATACAATTGGTTAACAAAAATCTATCAATCTCAGGTTTAAAATTTACAATTGAGCTAGCATCAACTGCTGTTTGCAGAAGAGAATTCCAAACTTTTACCACCCTTTGCGTGCAGAAGTGTTTCCTAACTTCACTCCTGAAAGTCCTAGCTCTAATCCTTAGGTTATAACCCCTCCCCCTAGTATTCAAGTATAGGAGACCTCCAAAAACAGGTACAAATGCAACAGCAGCCAGAATAACTAATCCAACAACTAACCTGTAACGCCTGCATGACCCCTTTGAATAGTGGTGGTCTTCCATGCCATTTAAGACCTATTCTGCTGTACGAGGTTAAGACAATGTGTTGGCTGGCGCGTGGAGTTCCAAAATCGCATCTGTTCCTTTAAATCAGTATTGCACACTGAGCTACCACATAATCTCCCTACTTTACATGCTGCCAGCGTTCGTTAAGCAACGCCTTTACCAATATGGCATCCTGCGCACGTCACGCTGGAAGTGTATGCGCACCTCGTGGACGCCATTTTGGGTCCTTAAGAGTCCGCGTAGCGCCTACACAATGGGCACTACGCGACCCAATTTGGACCCCATTCTGTCTAATTTTAACACACAAAAATTAAGCCTTCCAACCACTTTCACATGCCAGTAGTCTCTTAGTTGATTAGTGCTCAGCAATAACAGGTGAGTGGGAAAAAAGGTCAGGAGTTGTTGCAATTTAATAGCAGAGAAGTCCCATGACATAAATGCACCTGCCACCTAAAACTGGCTCAATATCTTTAATTCACACCAGACTAGATCAGCTGGGTCTAAAATGACTGCTAATTGCTCTATAATAAATCTCTGTAACTAGTGACCATGTTTGACTTTGCTAATCTGTGACTAACTTTAAAGTGTTGCACAAAAGTAGCACTTAACTGAGCACTAACAACCACAGACATATAACCTGCACAAAGGAACAATCAGTAACTGATTCCAAGGCTAGAAACGGACCCCCATTACCTGCATCAAATATGGTGCTGTGCCGCATACCACATTTGCGTACGAATAAGTTGGTTTTGAAAAACTTTACACACTTATTCTCATTGGCGCCTCATCCTCAGGGACATATACTTCCCTCACGTGCCTTTACTTCCGTCGGGTCCCATAAGAACATAAGACATAAGAATGTAAGAAATAGAAGCAGGAGTAGGCCTTACGGCCCCTCGAGCCTGCTTCGCCATTCAATCAGATCATGGCTGATCTTCAACCTCAACTCCACTTTCCTGCCCGATCCCCATATCTTTTGACTCCCCTAGAGTCCAAAAATCTATTTATCTCAGCCTTGAATATACTCAATGACTCAACAGCCCACTGGGGTAGAGAATTCCAAAGATTCACAATCCTCGGAGTGAAGAAATTCCTCCTCATCTCAGTCTTAAATGGCCAACCCCTTATCCTGCGACTATGCCCTCTAGTTCTAGACTCTCCAGCCAGGGGAAACAACCTCTCAGTCTTTACCCTGTCAAGCCCCCTCAGAATCTTATATGTTTCAATGAGATCACCTCTCATTCTTCTAAACTCCAGAGAGTATAGGTCCATTCTACTCAATCTCTCCTCACAGGACAACTCTGTCATCCCAGGAATTAATCTAGTGAACCTTCGTTGCACCGCCTCAGTGCAAGTGTATCCTTCCTTAGATAAGGAGACCAAAATTGTACACAGTACTCCAAGTGAGGTCTCACCAAAGCCCTGTCCAATTGTAGTAAGACTTCCTTACTCTTGTACTCCAACGCCCTTGCAATAAAGGCCAACATGCCATTTGCCTTCCTAATTGCTTGCTGTACTTGCATGCTAACTTTTTGTGTTTCTTGTACCAGAACACACAAGTCTCCCTGGACAGCAACATTGAATAGTTTCTCAACATTTAAAAAATATTCTGTTTTTCTATTCTTCGTACCAAAGTGAATAACCACACATTATACTCCATCTGCCACCTTCTTGCCCACTCACTTAATAGGCTCAATATTACGGGGAAATTGTGGGTGCATTGGTGGCGGGGGGCTCCGAAAATTGTGGAAATACCTTTTGGTTTGGAAGCTGGCTCCAACCCGCCAACTTCCAAGTTCCCCATGGACGCACCTGTGTGCGCGCGCGCACCCCGAAACCGAAAGTTCCGCCAGCAATTAAAGCCAGCGGGATGATAGTTAAAGAGCCAAATGTACCTCATTGAGGTACTTAAGGCACTTTACTTGTGACAGATTACGTGGTTAAAATGATTTTCAACTTACCTGGGCGGCTTGCCCACCGCTTCTGATGCACGCCTGGTGAAAGGGACGGATCAGGGAAAAAGAAACAAAATAAAGTACATCAAAAACCGACGTCTCCCTCTCCGATCTCCCCCTCTTCACCTCCACGATGTCCCCCCGATCTCCCCCTCTTCACCTCCCCGATGTCCCCCCGATCGCCCCCTCTTCACCCGCCCAATGTCCCTCAAATCTCCCCCTCTCACCCCCGATCTTTCCCTCTCACTCCCGATCTTCCCCTCTCACCCCCGATCTTTCCCTCTCACTCCCGATCTTCCCCTCTCTCCCCCGATCTCCCCCTCTCACCCCCGATCTTTCCCTCTCACTCCCGATCTTCCCCTCTCACCCCCGATCTTCCCCTCTCACCCCCGATCTCCCCCTCTCTCCCCCGATCTTCCTCTCTCCTCCCGACCCCCAATCTTCCGTTACAGCGCCGGATGACGTCTTGCGCTCTCTCTTTCTCACCCCCCCCCCCACCCCACGTTGCAGCTCCTGACGGCAGCCAGCCTGTCAATCAGGCTAGTTGCTGGGCGTGAAACCCAGGGAGAATGTTAATCATCAGCAATCAACGTGCGATCGCGCTGGAACCGGTAAGTTTTTGTTTATGCGGGTTTGCCACGCGCCCAATCGCCCCCCACGCTGCCAACCCGCCACCATTTCAAAATTGAGCCCAACCTGTCTATATCCCTTTGCAGACTCTTTGTGTCCTCCTCACTGCTTACTTTGTATCGTCAGCAAACTTGGATACCTTACATTTGGTCCCATCATCCAAGTCATTATTATAGATTATAAATAGCTGAGGACCAAGCGCTGATCCTTGCGGTACCCCACTAGTTACAGCCTGCCAACCTGAAAATGACCCGTTTAACCCTACTCTCTGCTTTCTGTCCATTAACTAATCCTCTATCCATGCTAATATGTTACCCCCAACCCCATGAGCCCTTATCTTGCGCAACAACCTTTTATGTGGCACCTTATTGAATGCCTTTTGAAAATCCAAATATACTACATCCACTGGTTCCCCTTTATCTACCCTGCTAGTTACATCCTCAAAAAACTCCAATGAATTTGTCAAACACGATTTCCCTTTCATAAAATCATGTTGACTCTGCCTAATCATATTATGATTTTCTAAGTGCCCGATGACTGATGTCAGGCTAACTGGCCTGTTTTCTCTCTCCCTCCTTTCTTGAATAGCGGGGTTACATTTGCTACCTTCCAATCCGTTGGGACCATTCTAGAATTTAGGGAATTTTGGAAGATCACAACCAATGCATACACTATCTCTGCAACCACCTCTTTTAGAACCCTAGGATGTAGGTCATCAGGTCCAGGGGATTTAATGGCTTTTAGTTCCATTAGTTTCTCAAGTACTTCTTCTCTACTGATAATAATTACTTTAACTTCCTCACTCTCATTAGCCCCTTGGTTCCCCACTATTTCTGGTATGCTTTTTGTATCTGTGAAGACAGATACAAAATATTTGTTTAATGCATCTGCCATTTCCTGATTCCCCATTATAATTTCTCCTGTCTCAGCCTCTAGGGGACCAACATTTACTTTTGCTACTCTCTTCCTTTTTACATACTTGTAGAAGCTCTTACAATCCATTTTTATATTTCTTGCTAGTTTACTTTCATATTCTATTTTCTCCCCTTTTATCGATTTTTTGGTCATCCTTTGCTGGTTTCTAAAACTCTCCCAATCCTCAGGCTTACTATTCTTCTTGGCAACATTATAGGCCTCTTTTAATCTAATATTCTCCTTAACTTCTTCAGTTAGCCACGGGTGGATCACTTTTCCCATGAGTTTTTATTTCTCAATGGAATGTATATTTGTTGAGAATATTGAAATATTTCTTTAAATGTTTGCCATTGCTTTTCAACCCTCATACCCTTTAATTTAATTTCCCAATCTACCTTAACCAACTTGCCCCTCATACCTATTTAATCGGCTTTATTTAATTTTAAGACTCCAGTTTCAGGCATTGGGCATGTGATGCAGGAATATATTTCCCCCTCTCATCCATCATATTAATGACCCTCCATGATGCCAGCGCCGGAAGTCTGGAAGTTGCGTTGACTCTGACACTCACCTACCATGGGGGGGAAGGAGGGGGCGGGGGGATATGGTCAATGCAATTAGAGAAGCAACAGAAACCTGCAGAGAGCACTCTCTATTTCCTCACTGCAATGGAGGGACGCAGGTGCAAACCGAGTATACATTTTTCATAAAAATTTCCTTTTACAAATTCCTCCATAAAGCTCTTATTTCTCCATTTCTTCAAACATTGAATTGGTCAAACTCTGGTCATGTCAGCCAAGGGAATTTCTGAATTCACATTTAAAGCATGTGAAAGGAAAAAGTAAGATTGCTGTGCAATAACAGAATAATTTCTATTACGTGAAAATCAAAATAGTTTGACTAAATTATAGAAATTGGGTCAGAAATATATCTGAAATGTCATAATAACAATTTTCAGTATTCTTCCCCCATTTCCAAGATTGCACATTGATCAAAAAATGTGACTTGTATTAGAACAGATCGCCATCGCATAATAAGCATTTAATAGTCTTAGACTTTTTCATTTAATTTCATTTTTATATGTGGAGCTATCTGCTCATACATTTCAAGAATCTGCATATCAGACAATTTTGTGATATAATTACATCTATCCATTTACATATAATATGGACTTGGTTCCATTTACAGTCTGCACTTTTTAAAATAAAAACAAGTTCAGTAAAAATCTCAATTTAAATAACAATCTGATTAAACATAAAGAGATCACACAAAGCAATTCTACACAAGCAGCTGAAATGAGGCTCATAAAAGCAAACTGCACCTTTCCACTGCAGCTTGCTTTCATGAGCCGCCCCCAGGATTAATCTCCATTTTCAGTACTTCAGAGCTGTTAATCTCTAAATTAATAAGCATATAAATCATTTTACAAGAATAACGTGTCATAAAACCAGAAAATTCTCATTTTAAATAACTAATTTTGCAGGAATTTCAGAAGTTGTCTTATCTATTTCTGAGTTCCAAATTGAATTAACTGAGGTCTAAACCACAATTTGAAATATAGAATAATAATTACCTTACAAATCTGCTCTGACTACAGCAATGGAATTCCTTGCGATTCCTCTTGCTCAACAGTAGCATTAAAAGGGACTGTTGGAGAACTTACTCACCTGCTCATAATTTATGATTACCATCGGTCAATGCTAACAATGTTACACTAATGGGAACAAATAGTGTGGGGAAAATTCTACCTAATTTGGCAGAGTTTGAATACATGAGACGTAGTATAGATTATGAATATTTAAATAGCTAGATTCCTGTAACATGATAAAATAGACAAGGCAAAAGAGCCTGGCAATTAGGAACTTAGGAACAGGAGTAGGCCATTCAGCCCCTCGTGCCTGCTCCGCCATTTGATAAGATCATGGCTGATCTGTGATCTAACTCCATATACCTGCCTTTGGCCCATATCCCTTAATACCTTTGATTGCCAAAAAGCTATCTATCTCAGATTTAAATTTAGCAATTGAGCTAGTATCAATTGCCGTTTGCGGAAGAGAGTTCCAAACTTCTACAACCCTTTGTGTGTAGAAATGTTTTCTAATCTCACTCCTGAAAGGTCTGGCTCTAATTTTTAGACTGTGCCCCCTACGCCTAGAATCCCCAACCAGCGGAAATAGTTTCTCTCTATCCACCCTTAATATCTATTAAACTTCGATCAGATCACCCCTTAACCTTCTAAACTCTAGAGAATACAACCCCAATTTGTGTAATCTCTCCTTGTAACTTAACCCTTGAAGTTCGGGTATCATTCTAGTAAACCTACGCTGCACTCCCTCCAAGGCCAATATGTCCTTCCGAAGGTGCAGTGCCCAGAATTGCTCACAGTACTCCAGGTGCTGACATTAACTGTAACACTTGCGCTATTTAGGTGTTACTGATCAGTACTATTGGAAGTATTGAGCAGCCCATATTTCCCAACCATTTATGGCATCCTGCCAAATTGCTGTTTAGGGTGAGTGGCTTTTGTGCACTGCAAGAAGTGGCTTTGGGTTAGTTTAGCTTGTTAATGCCAGCAAAATTGGTAGTTACAGGAAAAGAGCACCATTATATAAAGCTAGTGCATTTCAAGAGCAATGAATTCCTACTGTCCATATCAATCTGATGTTGCAGCAGAGAAAATCAGGCAGGATGTAAAATGTGCTGCTGATTTACTATTGCCTGTTTTGCACTGTCTCCGATGACCATAATCACCCCTGCTATCTATTATTGACAACATCCACTAGCACCAGGTCAGCTCTCACATACGCGTTAATGACATCCCACTTTATCTCTCCACCACCTTCCTCAATCCCTCCGCTGCCTCTGTTCTGCTGGACAGCTTGTCTTACATCCAGTCTTGGATAAACCTTAACTTCCTCGAGCTAAACATTAGGGAAGTTTGAACCCAATGTTTTTGGCCCACGACATAGACTCTGTTCCCTTGTTACTGACTCTATTAATCTCCCCATCCACTGTATCAGCCTTAACCAGACTGTTCCCAACCTCAGAGTCCTGTTTGACTCTCAGCTCAGTTTTCAACCCCATATCCTCTCCATCACAAGACCACCTTCTTCTACCTCCTTAACATCTCTCGTCTGTATCCCTACCTAAGTCCATCCACCACTGAAACCCTCATTAATTTCTAACCAACACCACCAAAAAATGATTATCTTGTCATTTATCTCTTTGCTGTTTGTGGGACTTCACTGTGCATAAATTGGCCATCATGTGATGCTGACATAACAACAGTGACTACACTTCAAAGGTACTTCATTAGCTGAGAAGCACTTTGGGATGTCCTAAAGATGTAAAAGGCACTATATAAAAGCAAGTTCTTTCTTGTTTCTTCTCTTCCAACTTGATTACTCTCCTGGCCAGCTTTTCAACCTCCTCCTTCCAAAAAACTCTACTGTCTGTATCCTAATGTGGAAAATTGCCCAGGTATGTCCTGTCCACAAAAAGCAGGACAAATCCAACCCAGCCAATAACCACCCCATCAGTCTACTCTCAATCATCAGCAAAGTGATGGAAGGTGTTGTCGACAGTGCTATCATGCGGCACTTACACACCAATAACCTGCTCACCGATGCTCAGTTTGGGTTCCGCCAGGACCACTCGGCTCCAGACCTCATTACAGCCTTGGTCCAAACATGGACAAAAGAGCAGAATTCCAGAGGTGAAGTGAGAGTGACTGCCCTTGACATCAAGGCAGCATTTGACCAAGTGTGACACCAAGGAGCCCTAGTAAAATTGAAGTCAATGGGAATCAGGGGGAAAACTCTCCAGTGGCTGGAGTCATACCTAGCACAAAGGAAGATGGTAGTGGTTGTTGGAGACCAATCATCTCAGCCCCCGGACATTGCTGCAGGATTTCCTCAGGGCAGTGTCCTAGGCCCAACCATCTTCAGCTGCTTCATCAATGACCTTCCCTCCATCATAAGGTCAGAAATGGGGATGTTCGCTGATGATTGCACAGTGTTCAGTTCCATTCGCAACCCCTCAGATAATGAAGGAGCCCGTGCCTGCAAGACCTGGACAACATCCAGGCTTGGGCTGATAAATGGCAAGTAACATTCATGCCCGACAAATGCCAGGCAGTGACCATCTCCAACAAAATAGAGTCTAACCATCTCCCCTTGACATTCAACGACATTACCATTGCTGAATCCCCCACCATCAACATCCTGGGGGTCACCATTGACCAGAAACTTAACTGGACCAGCCACATAAATACTGTGGCTACAAGAACAGGTCAGAGGCTGGGTATTCTGTGGCGAGTGACTCACCTCCTGACTCACCAAAGCCTTTCCACCATCTACAAGGCACGAATCAGGAGTGTGATGGAATACTCTCCACTTGCCTGGATGAGTGCAGCTCCAACAACACTCAAGAAGCTCAACACCATACAGGACAAAGCAGCCCGCTTGATTGGCACCCCATCCACCACCCTAAACATTCACTCCCTTCACCACTGACGCACAGTGGCTGCAGTGTGTACCATCCACAGGATGCACTGCAGTAACTCGCCAAGGCTTCTTCGACAGCACCTCCCAAACCCGCGACCTCTACCACCTAGAAGGACAAGGGCAGCAGGCACATGGGAAAAACACCACCTGCACGTTCCCCTCCAAGTCACACACCATCCCTGCTTGGAAATATATTGCCGTTCCTTCATCGTCACTGGGTGAAAATCCTGGAACTCCCTACTTAACAGCACTGTGGGAGAACCTTCACCACACGGATTGCAGCGGTTCAAGAAGGCGGCTCATCACCACCTTCTCAAGGGCAATTAGGGATGGGCAATAAATGCTGGCTTTGCTAGAGACGCCCACATCCCATGAACAAATAAAAAAAAAATTCTACAGCAAATCCCGCTTGCCCACCATCCCATCCTGTCTGGCCTACTTTGGCTCCAAATCTTCTTACATCTCCAATTTAAAATTCTTGCTGTTTTCTTTAAATCTCACCTTTATCTCATTCCTCTCTCCCTCCAAAATCTCCTCAGTTCTACAACCCATCCCAAATTCTCAGTTCTTTTAATTCTGGTCCTTTATGCATCCCTCATTCCTTCACCCCACCATTAATGTTCCATCACCTAGGTCCCATTCTCTGGCATTCCCTCCCTAAACTTCTTCACTGGCCTCCCTTCATTTAAGATTCTCCTTGAAACCCAGCTCTTTCACCAAGCCTTTGGCCACCACTACATAATTCCTCTCTTTTTTGCTTGGCAAATGTTCCTCACCACACCTCTATAAAGCACATTGGGATATATTCCTATTTTAAGTTGCTGTATAAATGCAAGTTTTCATTATTGTCTAGGCAGATCAATGAGTGCATTGTACTACAACCCCATCCGGGGTCTCATGTCATTGCCATCTGCTGCCTGTTACATAACTTTGTTTGACAAAGAGGCTTCACAATAGAGCAAGAAAATCTTGAAGGTATAACAGAGAAGGAGGGACTTCATATATGTATTTTCTCATGACAGGAAGTATCCTAGTGAACCTGTGTTGTACCTTCTCTATTGCCTCAACGCTCTTCCTAGAGTGGAGTCCAAAGCTGTACACAATACTCCAACTGTCATGTTACTGCAGTTTTATATAGATTCATCGTTACATGTGGACTTTTATATTCTATACCTCTTGCCATAAAGACTAGTATTCCATTAGCTTTTTTTATGGCCTTATCCATTTAGTGACAAATCACACAGTTTCAGATTGTCCATTACTTGCCCTTAGTTTTCATTTATTTACAACCATCTTTAGAGAATTCTTATGATTCAGCTCAGATGAATAACTCACTGTGTGCACAATTTCAGATACAAATACCTTCTGGATTTTTTTAACCTTTTGCATGCTGCAGCTAAATTTATTTGTACGGGCTCTGGGGATCACTGTCGAGCTAACTTGCCATGTTCAGATTTTTCCAATTCTGATACATTAAAGTGCATCAACAATTAATCTGATTGAATCTATAATAGAACCATGCCAACCTCCAATTTATGGGCTTTTGATTGGCGAAAAATAAAGATTCCATCCAACAACAAACAGTTTCCCAAAAAATGCTCCCATGCATAATATGGACAGAAAGAGCCAGGGCGAAGAAGAAAGAAAAGAAATAGAAAGTTTAATGTTTTTTTTACGAAAACAAAAGGTTAGAAAGAGGGAATAGGTAAGATTAGGCAGAAATATAAAGTAAAATGAAAGTTAAAATATAGAACAGAGAGAATGGGCAAGAAGAGAGAATGAGGAGGGGAATTCCATCCAAACATGTTAGTCAATTTCTTAAAAGTAGTGCACAGGGATTTTTTTTCTCATATGTCAGTGTTGTACAATAATTTGTATGCAATCATAAGAAATAAGAATTCAATGAAGAGGACTCCTTACAATGGAATAGGCCCCAAAATTCTGGGGACCAGAGCAGGCGGATCTCTGACTATAGGGAGGCCAGATTTTGGGGCAGAACCTGGATCCACCAGATTTCTACCCTGTACAAAAAGCACAAGAAATTCTGGTAGGTGCAGAGCAGGTTAGTCTTCTTCCCACATTCCTCTACATCAAGGGAATGTGTCTGGAGGAGCTCCTGGACAACCCTGGAAATACTGCCTATTATGTCCATGTAAGGTCCAATGGAACCCTCTGCAGCTAGGAGCCCCGAAGGATAGCAAAACTAAGGGAATCAATCCTGGAGGAGATTGATTTCCTTTAATTATAAGGATTTTTGCTTCCTTAGAAGTCGAAGATCAAATCAACTTTTTATCTTCAACTTAGGCCAGGTTTCTGGGTCCATCCTAGTGAAGCTGCTCTGGGCTGCCTTGGCATCCCCTGGTGGAATGGGGCAGGTGCCTCTGATGCGCCCTTATAGGCCTGAGCCACTCCCTCTGATTACGACAATGACCCGGTCCCAACAATCTGGAACACGGTCTGTCGCACTCCATGGGCAGTCCCGCTCTGCTGCACTTCCACTGGCGGAGAAACATTTTACTATGTTAAAGGCACTATATAAATGTAAGTTGTTGTTGTTGGAGGGGACGCCTGGAATTTCAGGCTCATAAGCCCAGAATGTATCTTGAGGTGCTCCCACTCTGCCACCATAATGCCACCAGAAGTGTGGCAGAAATCCCATCTATGCTTCACACTTCCAGCAAAAGTACAATGTTGAAACAGGAACAGCTGTGAGGAAATTTCCAGCCATAGTGTTTAATAGAATCCTTTGCAGTTCCTTTTTATTTGGCTGCCAAATGAAATCAAATGCAGTGGAATGTTATAATATTTAATATATCCGGGTGAACAAAGCAGGAGCATAGAATCCATCCTTGAAAAAATAATAAAATGATAACAATTGTGTTGATAAAATTTGGAATAAATTAAGATTTTATAATAATCAACATTTTCTTCTTGGGATTAAATGCCAATGCAAGGACCTGGATCCAGTTGAGTTGTACTGATCTTTGGACAACTACTATATTTTCATATTTAGCCATTCCAGGATAAATTGTCTTGGCTTCAAAGGCAGAATTACAGCCTATCGAGTGCCCAAACCAACATGGCACCGGGTGCACTTCACTCTGCAAATTCCCACTTTGTGGCATACATTTTGGACCAAGAAACTCAGAGCGGAGCTCTGCTCCCCAGGCAGCTAATTTTTTACCTTAGGAGAGGATGGGAAGAAGTATCTGCTTTGTTTGGTACTAAAATGAAAAACATTGATGAGTAGGGGGTAGAATTATGGTGAGGGTTCTCCCAATCTCTCACCATAACTAAAGCAGACGATCGGCGAAAACCCTACAGAAACAATGTAAATGACGATGTTATGGGATTGGGAGAACTCCCTGTGTAAATTTCAGATGTATGTTTGTAAAATGAAGTTTTGTAATAGTCCAGAGCTCAACGAGCCTCAGAGGTCTCTCACTGAGGTCTCGCACTTCTTGGCGTTAATGTGCTTCAGAGTATGAGTGAGAACTAACCCCAGTTACATTTGCCATTTTTGTTTTGACGTGTGCCCAAAACTGCTTTGTAACATTGCAAAAGTGGCACTATATTTGCAGTCTAAACATATTTTATGAACAGGTAAATTAATACTAGATAGAAAATAGCTTTCCTGAAATGCTGTCTGTTGTCAAATTACTGTTTTTGTCATTATGCTATAAAGCAAACATTTTAGTTTAGTATTGACTCCTTTAACTCAGTCACAATACACATGGAGTTAAAAACCATTGACTCTCACATACCCTACTCCAGCCTAATTGATATAAATTGTTCAGCTGCCTCCAGACAAACTTATTTGACGGAGGAACCAATCTACACAATTCTTACACAAATTTACCGTGTGATTGATATAGCTATGTGCTGTCAACAACAACAACAACTTGCATTTATGTATCACCTTTAACGTAAGTAAAACATCTAGATGGCAGCTCCTATTGAATTTAGAATTTCAGAACTGGTAACTGTTTTGGGGCTGACAATTAGCATGGAGCTGTTCAGCAATATTTGAGCTTAATTCTGGAGTCGGTGGGGAAAAAATTGGCTTCCAGTGGGGAAGTGGCATAAATTCAGTGACACATGCCCGATGACGGAGGCCCGAGGCTTGCCCCAAATTGGACCTTAGACCTCATCTCTTTAATCCCAGCATGTTGCTGATGCAAATTGAGTGGCCCGATGCAGCTTGTCAGGCCGACACTTCCAAAAATTGGTCGGCTCGGACATCGAGCCGGCAGGCAGATAATTCCTGAGGGAGGCGAGTGCAGACCGGCAGCAGCATTCAGTATTGCATGTGGAAATAGGAGGAGCACTCCTGCTCTGGTTGGCTCCACAGCAAGGTTAGAGGAAACCGGAATACTGACCTCTTTGTTGGCCTCCACACGACCGGAGATTGGATCACCACAGACGTAAGAATATAAGAAATACTAGCAGCAGTAGGCGATACGGCCCCTCGAGCCTGCTCCACCAGTCAATAAGATCATGGCTGATCTTCGACCTCAACTCCACTTTCCCGGCCAATCCCCATATCTCTTGATTCCCCTAGATTCCAAAAATCTATCAATCTCAGTCTTGAATATACTCAATGACTGAGCATCCACAGCCCTCTGGGGTAGAGAATTACAAATATTCACGACCCTCTGAGTGAAGAAATTCCTCCTTATCTCAGTCCTAAATGTCCTACCCCTTATCCTGAGACTATGTCCCCTAGTTCTAGACTCTCCAGCCAGGGGAAACATCCTCTCAGCATCTACCCTGTCAAGCCCTCTCAGAATCTTTCTACTCAATCATTCCTCATAGGACAAGCCTCTCACCCCAGGAATCAATCTACTGAACCTTCATTGCACCACCTCTAAGGCAAGTATATCCCTTCTGGAAAGACTGAATTAAGCAGTTTGGCACATAGACTACAAAGTTTTTGCCCCCTTTAGCATTGTCGTGAAACAGGTATTAGGCCCCTTTCTAATTTCTTTCCAACACTGGTAAACGTCTAGAATTTTTAGCTTCTTTCAAAGCAACTTTTCCTCAGACTTCAACCAAGGAAGAATGGTGCATTGAACTTCCCTTTTATATTGCTTAAGATTTTAACTTTCCGCTACGTCTGGATTCTGATTTATCTTATTAATGTACTTTCTGTTTTCTGTAATTAATTTTATTATTCTACTTTGGCCTCTTTTTCTGTCTTTCTGTTACACACACTTTTCCTGACTGTTGGAAACAGCTGCAGATCTTTTCCAAAGACTTTATTAATGCTTTATTAATGGTTAGAATCATAGAATCATAGAATCATAGAAGTTACAACATGGAAACAGGCCCTTCGGCCCAACATGTCCATGTCGCCCAGTTTATACCACTAAGCTAGTCCCAATTGCCTGCACTTGGCCCATATCCCTCTATACCCATCTTACCCATGTAACTGTCCAAATGCTTTTTAAAAGACAAAATTGTACCCGCCTCTACTACTGCCTCTGGCAGCTCGTTCCAGACACTCACCACCTGAGAGGTGTGTGAGAGCAGCTGAGTGGTTCATCATTTTTTCTTCCCTCTATGTGGGGCTGTAATTGGCGCCCACTTAGCAAACCCCTGAAAAGAGCATTTGAAATTAGAAAATACAATATAAGCAGAATCATGACAATGAACTTAAGTTGCACTACTCCATGGAGTTCAAATTCTTTAAGGTATGGCTACTATTGAGTTTTATTTTGATTGGTTACCGGTCATAATAGGTGATGTGAAACACAAGGCCTTATGGTTCTCTCTATGTTAAATATTTTGTACTGCTGTTTCTAATTCATTCGATTTTAAACATTTTACATGGTAGGGAGTCTTCGAACGACTTTGAATAGCCATTTGCAGTTTAAAAATGCCACAGAATAAGCTGGTGGTGGTGGATGGATATGTAGGCAGCTAAAGCATAAAGGAGAAAGCCAGGTATGGTGACAGGAGGTTGGTCTTTGGGAAGGATCTGCTTGCAAAGAGTAATTATCTGTCTGTCCATGCAATGAATTAAAAAAAAAATTAGGTTAAATTCCTGACTTAGTTAGAAGTGACTCATGGTTCCCAAGACGCTGCTTACGCTGAGTTAGAGGATGACCCGTTTCATCAGGGCAAGAATATTGGGCCGGAAGTTGCTTTTAAAATAACAGTAAGCCTAACAGCCCTGGAACTTGCTCTTACTGTTTCACCAGTGATCTGTCAGTTTAGCGTTAAAGGGACCTCACGGCTGCAATCAATGGACCAGTGCCAACTCGCTGCACGTCCCAGTTGGAAACGAACTAATCTCACCACAAAACAGCTACACTGAGTTTTTTTTAGGTCTGAACTAAGTTTTAACAGCGTGGTAAGTATCATTGATTGTCAAATAATCTCTCTGGCACTAAAAATTAACATTTGAAAATGTGGCATCTCATTATTCCTGATATTAATAGTTTTTGGACATTTTTCCAAAAAATTAAAAACTAAAACATTTTACATTTTTTAAACTATTTCCTTATGTCTCCTTTATCTCAGTCTTTTAATCTTAACCTCTCTTTATTTGTCTCTAACTATTTGGACAATGATTTTACTGTTGTAGCTTTCACTTCCTGGTTTTAACTCTTCACGGCTTGTCAAGGATGCTGCAATCTGTTTGGTTGAGGGGAGTGAGCTCTCTTTTCACCTCTCCCACAGGTCCTAGGTTCCTGGGAGTTAACGCTGGATTGTTTTCGGCTCACCATTCAAGGAAGTTGCCGCACAAAAGCGTGCGTGAGTATAAATCTATGGAGTGGCGAGGGCTGTTCATTTGTTGCTTGGAGCAATTTACAGGCAAATATGCTACGTAACGCACAATATTTAATTTTTCTGCTAAAGTGCAGGTATGTTTAATTAAAGTGCAGATGTGTTTCATTAAAGTGCAAATGTGTGATTCTTTACAGTTATACTCCTTGCTCAGTCACAATGACACAATATTAAACATTAGTATTTATGGCAAATTTTGTCAGTATTTGCCTTCTCCTGCCCTTCACAACTTCAGCTATGTTTGCTGTCTGTGAGTCTTCAATGACTTAATGCCAAGCACTCATGAATCTCCATTTTCCCTGAGATAATGTGAAAATTCCTGATACAAGTGAAACAGTCTAATATTAATTGCCTTCTGGCACACTGAAAACAGCCATATTTCATCGTTAATGAAGCAATGTCTATAATTAGAATTCTTTGATTTATGTGAGATGCTGAGCTTTTATGACAGACATTGTATATGCTTCTTTCTTGTCTATTTGCACAGTGTACTTGTTATTCATATATCCATTGTATTTTATATTATAATTTGAAAAATATTAATTAATTAAGATTAATGACCATGGCAGGATTTCAGTGTTATTGGTTCTTATTAATAGAAAGATCAGGGAAGAATTTTCTTCCAAATGAAGAATGCAGACATCTGCCGTGCACAGAAATTGAGATGCAGTAAGATCACATTCCTGTCTTGAAGGTAATAGTCGTTTTGTAAATTTATTTGCGAGATATGGGCATCTCTAGCAAGATCAGCATTTATTGCCCATCCTTAATTGCCCTTGAGAAGGTGGTGGTGAGCCTTCTTTTTGAACCACTGCAGTCCATGTGGTGAAAGTTCTCCCACAGTGCTGTTAGGTAGAGAGTTCCTGGATTTTGACCCAGCAACAATGAAGTAACGATGATATATATCCAAGTTGGGATAGTGTGTGACTTGGAGGGGAACTTGGAAGTGATGGTGTTCCCATGAACCGGCTGCCCTTGTTTTTTAGGTGGTGGAGGCCATGGGTTTGGGATGTACTGTTGAAGAAGCCTTGGTAAGTTGCTGCAGTGCATCCTGCGAATAGCCGCGCTTCATGAGTGTTGTTGGAGCTGCACCCATTCAGGCAAGTGGAGAGTATTCCTTCACACTCCTGACTTGTGCCTTGTAGCTGGTGAGAGGCTTTGGGGAGCCAGGAGGTGAGTCACTCGCCACAGAATACCCTGGCTTGGACTTGCTCTAGTAGCCACGGCATTTATATGGCTGGTCCAGTTGAGTCATAGTCGTGTTCTGCTTTATACCAAGAAACAAATAATTATTGATGATAACATGATGAAATGGAGGCTTATTCTGAGAGTGGTTGACTGTGAAAGAAAGCTGTTCATTAATAACAATTTTTCAGCCTCCTTATTATTTCAAAGAAAGAATTGTGTAGCTATCAAAAGTGATGTTGTCAAAGATTTGGTACTTAGATTATCTATACGCAATTGCCAACATTCTGTATCCTTACTGTACATAACTTTTATTATTTTTGTGAGGCATGAGTGTTTAAAAAATGGGGGTGATTAAGTGAGGCTCCGCTGCTGGTGGAAATACTTCATTAATGATGCATAAAGGTGGGACCACTGGGGCTACAGTGCAGCAGCAGCAGCAACAACACCACCAACAACAACAACTACTACTACTACTACTCACATTTATATAGCGTCTTTAATGTAGTAAAACGTTCCAAGACACTTCACAGGAGTGTTATCAAACAAAAGTTGACACCAAGCCACATAAGGAGGTATTAGAACAGGAAAGAAATAGGTTTTAAGGAGTGTCTTAAAGGAGGAGAGGTAGAGGGAGGGAATTCCAGAGCTTAGGGCCTAGGCAGCTGAAGGCACGGCCGCCAATGGTAGAGCGATTAAAATTGGGATGCGCAAGAGGCAAGAATTGGAGAAGCACAAAGATCTCGGAGGGTTGTAGGGCTGGTAGAGGTTACAGAGATGGAGACGGGCGAGGCCATGGAGACATTTGAAAACAAAGATGAGAATTTTAAAATCGAGGTGTTCCTGGACCCGGAGCCAGTGTAGGTCAGTGAGCACAGAGGTGATGGGAGAACTGGACTTGATGCGAGTTAGGATACGGGCAGCAGAGTTTTGGATGAGCTCAAGTTTATGGAGGGTGGAAGATGGGAGGCCAGCCAGGATAGCACCAGAATACTCCAGTCTGGAGGTAACCCACGGCATGAATGAGGGTTTCAATAGCAGATGAGCTGAGGTAGGGGCGGAGACGGGTGATGTTACGGAGGTGGAAGTAGGCGGTCTTGGTGATGGAGCGGATATGTGGTCGGAAGTTCATCTCAGGGTCAAATAGGACGCCAAGGTTGCAAACGATCTGGTTCAGCCTCACAGTGGCCAGGGAGTGGGATGGAGTCGGTTACTAGGGAACGGAGTTTGCGTAGGGGACCAAAGACAATGGCTTATCTCTGACCTGTATTCACATTTGGCAAGGGCCCCATGCCTGCAGCACAACTGCGCTGAATTTTATGCTCTTTTCAAACATTCTATTTTGAAAAAAATTGCGTGGTGCATTAGTGGTTCAATTTTCAATCATTAACCCTGTCTGTGCCACGCAATATTATAAATGTGCAGTAGAGGTGAAAAGAAAGTCTGAAATAAAATATGGAAATATTTGATTTGAAAGAGAGAGAGGTTCGTTCTGATGCAGGATTATACTTAAAATATGAAGGTAAATTTAAGCAAACCTGTGCTCCACATGGGAAGCTGTGATCGAAGGAAGAAGAAGCTGGAGATAGGTCTGCAACACAGTGGGGTTGGTTCTCTGGCAGTTGTGAGTATCCCATTATAGGAAGGATATAAAAGCAATGGAACATGTGCAGCTAGATTCACAGGATGAAAAATTACAGCTTTGAAGAGAGACTTGAGAATTTAGTGGGTTTTTTTTTACCAGAGTTCAGAAGGTTAAGGGGTGAGCTGATAGAAGCCTTTAAGAATATGGGAGGTTATCGTAAGGTAAATAATGATAGATTGTTTTCACTGCTCAACAGGATGGTAACAGCAGGCAACAATTTTAAGATAATCACAAAAAGAATTAAGAACATTAAAGGGTATGGGAATGAGCACAAACGTAGGATTAGACTAGGTGTCTCATGTGGGGAAAAATACTGATGCAGACTTGATGGGCTGAATGGCCTGTTTTGTGCTGTAATATTCTATGATTTCATGATATTCTACATTAAAGATGCTGCAGAAATACAAGGTGTTGGAAATGCAACTAATTTTACCTGTAGATATCACTGTATCAATTTTACAATTAAAATTTTTGAAAGAAGAGTAGCAAAATCTAATCAGTGGAGTGCAGGGAGGATAGATAGCACTGAAGAGACAAGCAGCAAAGTGAAGAGACTGGATGTAAATGTACAAGAAGAATGGAACATTTGACTGTTTTCCTAATGCTCCAATGTAGGATGATTGTAAGGAATCTTACAACACCAGGTTATAGTCCAACAATTTTATTTTAAAATCACAAGCTTTCGGAGATTATCCCCTTCGTCAGGTGACCAATGTAGGATGGTCAATCCATGACAGTCGAAGGCTGAAGAACTGATCCAGCCCTCCTGTATCTCACCCAATGGCCATTCTTCAAGCACGACCCTCTACAGTAAGGCTGGGATTTTCCACTTAAATGCTGCCAGCAAATGCCGGGAGTGCATTTTGGGAAATTCCGTACCTGCAGCTCAAGATTTTCTGATCATTAATTTAAATTTGAAGTTCTGAAGTGGAAAATCCCAGATTAGGTGTCAGTGGGATAGTTGATATGGGTAGTGGGCTGTTGGGGTAGCTGAGAGTGGTCATAGATCCCTGTTAATTCATGTTCTTATCCAATATCCACTGACAGCATGGCTCATTAGATAGCTTTCAGGACTGGGACGTTTGGTTGATCTTTCCCCTCCTTGTCAATTATGCCCGAACTGTTGAGATCAACTCAGACCATGACACCTTTCTAGTCTATATGGCTTGATACCCAAATAAGGAATTGACTCAATAAAAATTGACAACCTCTTTTATATTTAGTGGAATTTCCCTATATGCATAGAGTTTTATCAAAACATATTTTGGTGACTTGCATTTTTTGGCAGGTATATAATCGTTAGTTTACTTGTTCATTAGGGATAATGCTGATGTGAACTCTTATTCAAAAAGAACAGTGAAAGGTTGACCTTTACAGGGAACAACTTAATTTTCAGTCAATCACAACCTTTTCTAAATAGACCTCTGTACACATATTGACATTTATGAAGGTTAACAGACTGGCACCAAATCAGACTCTGTGTGAAATGTAGATCTATAATTGACTGTGGAACAGAAACGTGGGTCAATGGGGCAAAAGTTGCTGGAGATGAAAACAGTGACAGACTTTCATTGTTCGAAGCTGTGCCAGTGCCTGGGGTTGTGTGTTATATTCCTGAGCTCCTGATTTTGAGTGATCCCTCATAGACATTCTGACCCTGGGAGTGCCTGCTGTACAAGGCTGCAGTCAGGTTCTGGAGAGGAGGGAGGGAGGGATCGTGAGGGAGTCGACCGATCGTGGGGGGGCAGAGAATGCGGGGGGGAGGATTGCAGGGGGAGTGATTGCGGGGAGGAGAGATCGCGGGGAGGGGGTCGGGTGTTTGCGGGGAGGAGGTCTGCCGATCGCAGGGAGGGAGGCAGATCGTGGCAGGTTAGCTTGAGGGACCCGGGGGGAACACTCCTGCTCCCCCTGGCCCACAAGCAGTGCTGGAAAACCACTTAAATCCAAATGGCTGCTAAAATCTGAGGCAAGCAGCCTCATTAACATATTCTAATTTCCTTTAGGGAAGGAAACCTGCTGTCCTTACCCGGTCTGGCCTATATGTGACTCCAGACTCACAGCAATGTGGTTGATTCTTAATTGCCCTCTGAAATGGCCTAGCAAGCCACTCAGTTGTACAATCTTGCTTTAAAAAGTCATAATAAGAATAAAACCGGACGGACCACCCTGCATCGGACCACTAGGCACCAGACACGACAAAGGCAAACCAAGCCCAGTCGACCCTGCAAAGTCCTCCTCACTAACATCTGGGGACTTGTGCCAAAATTGGGAGAACTGTCCCACAGACTAGTCAAGCAACAGCCTGACATAGCCATACTCACAGAATCATACCTTTCAGCCAACGTCCCAGACTCTTCCATCACCATCCTTGGGTATGTCCTGTCCAACTGGCAGGACAGACCGACCAGAGGTGGCGGTACAGTGATATACAGCCAGGGGGGAGTGGCCCTGTGAGACCTCAACATTGACTCCGGACCCCATGAAATCTCGTGGCATCAGGTCAAATATGGGCAAGGAAACCTCTTACTGATCACCACCTACCGTCCTCCCTCAGCTGATGAATCAGTCCTCCTCCATGTTGAGCACCACTTGGCGGAAGCATTGAGGGTAGCAAGGGCACAGAATGTACTCTGGGTGGGAGACTTCAATGTCCATCACCAAGAGTGGCTTGGTAGCACCACTACTGACCAAGCTGGCCGAGTCCTGAAGGACACAGCTGCCAGACTGGGCCTGCGGCAGGTGGTGAGTGAACCAACACGAGCAAAAAACCTACTTGAGCTCGTCCTCACCAATCTACCTGTCGCAGATGCATCTGTCCATGACAGTATTGGTAGGAGTGACGACCGCATAGTCCTCGTGAAGACCAAGTCCCGTCTTCGCACTGAGGACACCATCCAATGTGTTATGTGGCACTATCACCGTGCTAAATGGGATAGATTCAGAACTGATCTAGCAGCTCAAAACTGGGCATTCATGAAGCGATGCGTTTGTATTCCAGCACAATTTGTAACCTCATGACCCAGCATATTCCTCACTCTACCGTTACCAACAAGCCAGGGGATCAACCCTGGTTCAATGAGGAGTGTAGAAGAGCATGCCAGGAGCAGCACCAGGCATACCTAAAAATGAGGTGCCAACCTGGTGAAGCTACAACTCACGACTACATGCATGCTGAATAGCGGAAGCAACATGCTATAGACAGAGCTAAACGATTCCACAACCAATGGATCAGATCAAAGCTCTGCAGCCCTGCCACATCCAGTCGTGAATGGTGATGGACAATTAAACAACTAACAAGAGGAGGAGGCTCTGTAAACATCACCATCCTCAATGATGGCGGAGTCCAGCACGTGAGTGCAAAAGACAAGGCTGAAGCATTTGCAACCATCTTCTGCCAGAAGTGCTGAGTGGGTGACCCATCTCGGCCTCCTCCCGATATCCCCACCATCACAGAAGCCAGTCTTCAGCCAATTCGATTCACTCCACGTGATATCAAGAAACAGCTGAGTGCACTGGATAGAGCAAAGGCTATGGGCCCCAACAACATCCCGGCTGTAATGCTGAAGAATTGTGCTCCAGAATCAGCCGCGCCTCTAGCCAAGCTGTTCCAGTACAGCTACAACACTGGCATCTACCCGACAATGTGGAAAATTGCCCAGGTATGTCCTATCCACAGAAAGCAGGACCAATCCAATCCGGTCCCATCAGTCCACTCACAATCATCAGCAAAGTGATGGAAGGTGTCGTCGACAGTGCTATTAAGCAGCACTTACTCACCAATAACCTGCTCACTGATGCTCAGTTTGGGTTCCGCCAGGACCACTCGGCTCCAGACCTCATTACAGCCTTGGTCCAAACATGGAAAAAAGAGCTGAATTCCAAAGGTGATGTGAGAGTGACTGCCCTTGACATCAAGGCAGCATTTGACCGAGTGTGGCACCAAGGAGCCCTAGTAAAATTGAAGTCAATGGAAATCAGGGGGAAAACTCTCCAGTGGCTGGAGTCATACCTAGCACAAAGGAAGATGGTAGTGGTTGTTGGAAGCCAATCATCTCTGCCCCAGGACATTGCTGCAGGAGTTCCTCAGGGCAGTGTCTAACCATCTTCAGCTGCTTCATCAATGACCTTCCCTCCATCATAAGTTCAGAAATGGGGATGTTCGCTAAAGATTGCACAGTGTTCAGTTCCATTCGCAACACCTCAGATAATGAAGCAGTCCGTGTCCGCATGCAGCAAGACCTGGACAACATCCAGGCTTGGGCTCATAAGTGGCAAGTAACATTCGCGCCAGACAAGTGTCAGGCAATGACCATCTCCAACAAGGGAGAGTCTAACCACCTCCCCTTGACATTCAACGGCATTACCATCACCGAATCCCCCACCATCAACATCCTGGGGGGTCACCATTTATCAGAAACTTAACTGGACCAGCCACATAAATACTGTGGCTACAAGAGCAGGTCAGAGACTGGGGATTCTGTGGCGAGTGACTCACCTCCTGACTCCCCAAAGCCTTTCCACCATCTACAACGCACAAGTCAGGAATGTGATGGAATACTCTCCACTTGCCTAGATGAGTGCAGCTCCAACAACACTCAAGAAGCTCGACACCATCCAGGACAAAGCAGCTCGCTTGATTGGCACCCCATCCACCACCCTAAACATTCACTCCCTTCACCACTGGCGCACTGTGGCTGCAGTGTGTACCATCCACAGGATGCACTGCAACAACTCGCCAAGGCTTCTTCAACAGCACCTCCCAAAGCCGCGACCTCTACCACCTAGAAGGACAAGGGTAGCACGCATATGGAAACAGCATCACCTGCACGTTCCCCTCCAAGTCACACACCACCCCAATTTGGAAATATATCGGAGGCGGGATGGCAGAGGTCGGTGGGGGGTGACGACTGGGTGCGTCGTAACCTGCCCAGTAAATTCCGTCTATTCCCCACGCGATAACAGGCTGTCCACTGGAGGAACCCGATTTAAAGGGGCAGTCCTCCAAAGCTGCTCCTGGAGCAAACAACCAAAATTATACAATGGAGCAGCCCAGGGGAAAGGCTGCTCCCAGAATTACCGATGCCTCATTCCAGGTCCTACTGGATGGGGTGAGGAGGAGGAGAGATATTTTCTACTCGGCGGACGGGAGGAAGTGGCCTGTCTCTACCACCAAGAAGGCCTGGCTCGAGGTGGCAGAGGTCACCAGCAGTAGCAACATCTCCTGCACATGGATACAGTGCAGGAAGCGCTTCAATTGCCTAACTAGGTCAGCCAAAGTGAGTACACTTACTCATTCTCCTACACTCCATCTTCCACATCACTGCCCCCACCCCCCAACTCATTCTGTACATGCCAACACTACTCTATCACATCACCCCTCACACCCACTCAAACCTCATCCTCAACTTACCTGCACTTACTGACCTCCCAATACTCATCCCACCACTACCACTCAACCCAATCCTCATACAATGTCATGGCTCTGTCTCATACTTACACGGTCAGCCTCACCCAAACCAATGCATTCAGCAGTTGGCCACATCACCATCCCTCACTCACGTCTCTCTACTTTCTCCCCTTATTGTAAACAATTTTACAACACCAAGTTATAGTCCAGCAATTTTATTTTAAATTCACAAGCTTTCGGAGACTTCCTCCTTCCTCAGGTAAATGTTCAGGAGCTCCTTGAAGCCTACGCATTTATACATATAGAACAATACATGGTGTTTACAGACTGCCCCTGCAACTGCCCGTTGCCAAGGCAATCACCGTGTTCAGACAGAGAGGTGTCACCTGCAGAACCCCCGAATACACATTCAACAAAAAAACAAACAGGGAAAAAAAACAGAGAAAAAAAACAGAGAGAGGCAGAAACATCCGGAAGGCAGAGAGAGCCAGCAAATGACCCATTATATCTTCTCCCCTTATAGGAGAGGAGAGCCCAGAATGTACGGGAGAGGGCGAAGACCGGGGGCGGGGGGGTGCACAACATCTGGTCGTCCTGATAGAGGCGGAGCAGAAGCCTCTGGAACTCAGCCGCACCCTCGAATGCCTATCCGTCAGGGACGCCAAGACTGCCACCCGACAAACGGCTGGCGACAGAACTTTAACATTCAGCACTCACAATAACAAATCATGTTAATATGCCTTGCCATCTTCAGCAATTCAACATCTGTTATCATGCTTAATATTGCCTTCTGGTCTCTTACAGGGCGTTCAGCGACCGCAGTGACAGCGGAGGGCGATTCCTCAGAGGACCTGCCGGCCTCTGAGGGGGCACCATCACATCTGAGCGAGCCATCCACCAGCGCAGATACACACACCTCGGTGGGTCCCCCTCCTCACTTAGTTGGGGTTGCACATGGTGAGTCAACACACATGTGAGCACGAGCAGACACAGGTGGCAGGCGCAGCTGTGGAGAGTCCGCTTCGGTGGGAGCACTCTTCTGCAGGCTCTGCTCAGCTGGACACAGATGCTGAACCCTGGGGGCCATCCATGAAAAAGAGAATGATTGAGGGGCAGCAGCACATTTGCGAGTTGCTGGAACAGGTGCCACGCGCACTCTCCACAATCGCGCAGAGGATGGAGGAGTCCAACTCCTGCATGAGTGGAATGGTGGCACAGGAACAGGAGGGCATCTCCGAGATACTGTCAGAAGGACGTGAGGGCATCTCTGAGATAGTGCCGCGGGTAAGTGCGGGAATGTCTGCAATGGAGGGAAGGCTAGCCTCCATGGAGCTTCAAGCACTGCTCACCAATGATTCCATCGAGGCCCTGACAACGGCCCTTTCGACTCAGGGTGAGCAACATTCTGCCGCCTTAAACAGGCAGGTAGATACACTAGCACTGACCTTACAAGGCTTCACACATGTCCTCCAAACTGTTGTCCAGCAGAGCGGTAGGAGTGATGTGGGCCTGGCCCAGGAGAGGGATGATGGCGAAAGGGGAAATGGAAGTGGGGATGCCATTCAAAGTGCTCCCACATCTTACCCGTTGCTCCCCTCTCAACCAGTACCCGCAATGCTGCCTCCTCTCCAGGTGGTCGAGTCTGCCCCTGAACAGGTGCAGGTGGAGCAGTCTTTGGAGGGGTCCTCGCAGGCACCGAAACCCAGAGGGCATCGGCCCAAAGCATCTAACTGGTCAGGGCATGAACAAGAGCAACCTGCCACTACCTCTGCTGCAGCCACAGGGGAAGGACCACGTAGGAGTACTCGTAAGCGTAAGGCGAAGGTTTTGTGAACACAAAGGGGATGCACAAGGGTGTTTGACGGTTTGTTATGTTTTTTATTTATATTTGATTTTTGTTAATGGCACATTAGTATTATTATCGTCACCACTACTGCCAGGTCTTGGCCATTCTGGAATTGCTTTTGTAATAAGTCACTTTCATGAGGTTCACCATGAACACCCATATTTGATGCCACCCATTGGGTCACTCTACAGTGGGTTTAGGTGTAGTTGCAGGACTATTTTGTGCAGGGGGCAGGGGATGGGGCTGGTGTGGTCACTGCTCTGTCCAGGTGGTGAGGACTGGACTCTTCACACTGTCTGATGTTAGGAGAACCGTTCGCATATCAGCGACTCCCTGGCCTCACAAGCAGCTAGGTGAGCCGCTGTTCTGCCCATGGGTTGCTTCTCCTCCTCTGCCTCCTCCTCCTCCTCCTCGTCCTCCTCCTCCTCCGTCTCCTCCTCCTCCTCAATATGGGTGGCAGATGTGGATGGGGCCTCCTCCAGTGGCACCCTTCTCTGTGCTGCCAAGTTGTGCAGGGCACAACAGACGACTATAATGCGTCCCACTCTGTCTGGTGCATATTGAAGCGCTCCCCCAGAATGATTAAGGCACCTGAAGTGCATCTTGAGCAGCCTTATAGCATGCTCAATTGTACACCTGGTAGCGATGTGGCTGTCATTATATCGACGCTGTTGCTCGGTGGTGGGGTTCCTCAGAGGTGTCATGAGCCACGTGTGCAGGGGGTATCCCTTGTCCCTGAGGAGTCAGCCCTTGCGGGTGTTCGGTGCATGGAAGAGGGGCGGGATGTTAGACTCCCGGAGGATGAAGGAATCGTGGCAGCTGCCAGTGTATCTGGCACACACATGAAGGAATCTCTTGCGGTGGTCACAGACAAGCTGAGTGTTGATGGAGTGATAGCCCTTCCTGTTGACGAAGAGTCCTGGCTCGTATGGAGGTGCTCGTTTTGCTATATGGGTGCAATCGATTACACCCTGCACCCGTGGGAAGCCAGCCACAGCGTGGAATCCCAGTGCTCTCTCCATCTGGCTGAGATCATCCATGGGGAAGCTGACATAGGGCGAGGCCCTGCGAAACAAGCCGTCGGTGACCTGCCTTATGCACTATGTGCAGACGACTGAGAGACCCCGATGATATCCCTGGTGGCATCCTGGAATGATCCGGAGGCGAAGAAGTTGAGGGCAGTGGTGACTTTGACAGCGACAGGTAAGAAGATGCTGCTCGGCCCAGCCGGGAGCAGCTCGGCATGGAGGAGGCTGCAGATGTCCACGACTACCTGGCGACTGACTTTGAGCCTCCATATGCACTACTCCTCAGAGGTCCAGGAAGCTAAGCCTCGGTCTGTAGACCCTGTTGCGAGGGTAGTGCCTCCTGCGACGTCGCTCTCTCTGTTGTTGCCCTCCGTGCTCTTGTGCAGGGGCCTGTGGCACAGTACTGTGTTGTGGAGCTCCACATAGAGGTGGATGGCGTGCCTGGCGAGGCTGGTGATGTTGTTCGTCCTTGGATGAAGTGATGAATGCATCTATGGCGCCCCCCCATCCTGACGGTGTGAGTTTGAGGGGGTCCGCAACGTAGATAAATTTGTTTGCACAGCAGAGTTTAGGGTATAAATTAAGAATTTTGGGTGGAAAGACAAAGGTGTTGCAGCCAAAACTTTGTCTGAAGTGACAGAGTGCCCTGCTGCAATAAATGAGGTTTTCCCTCCACCTGTCAAATAATCCTTTGCATCTCCCACTGGCTGCTGGCTGAAACACGTCTGCTCCAACAGGGAGTGTTTCCCACAGCACGGGAAACACGCTGAGGATCCTTCAAAATTGCACCCCTGCCAAAATCTCCACTCAATGAGGTCTGTCAAGTACCTCAACTATCTACCTAACTATCTAAAGCAGCATCTCGCCGGCTTTAATTGCCGGTGGGAGTCCCGCATTCAGGAGCTGCGCGCGCACCCGAACGCGTCACTGAGGAACCCGGAAGTCAGCGGGTTGGAGCCGGGCTCCGAACTCGCTCTGGGATTCCGCCATTTTAGGAGCCCCCCCCCGCCCCCAAGCACCCGCTCGGCCATCTGAAAATCAACCTCTTTAGCTCTGATTTTAACCTAATCTGCCCAGTGGGAACAGAACGGGTTGGATGCCCGTTTTACACTTGGCTCGGTTTTACGCTCCATTAAAATCAACGAGACTTTTAATTCTGAGTCCAGTCAAAGTGAACTTCCGTTTTTAAATCAATCATTACTGTACACTTTCAAATTTAAAGTAATTTTACAGCATATCCTAAGCTTCAATTAAGGTCTCTGAGTGAAACTGCCACTTTATCTATTTCAGTTTTGGATCAATTTTTGTTTTGGACAGTGCATTGTCTTTCAGTGTTTAGCCAGTGACAAAGAAATATTTCTTTGGCTGGTATAGATGGCATTTCCTCCAATGCTGGTCCATAGGATATAGAAAATAACTTGGAAGCACAAGTGCAGAACCCATGAAAGAAAGAACTTGCATTTATATAGCACCTTTCATGTCCTGTAGCCGTCCCACTGCCAATAAATTACTATTTGAAGTGTAGTCACTGTTATTCTGAACATCCAGTTAATCTGTTTTGGTGGTGTTGGTTGAGGGAGAAATGTTGGTCAGGATACTGGGAAATCTTCCTATTCTTCTTTGAATAGTGCCAAGCGGCCCTTAACGTTCACCTGAAGTGGCAGACGGGGCCTTGTTTTAAAAACTCATCCAAAATATGGATAATCCACTCTTTATCATCATGAGTGGAGTTATCTAAGATTTCCAGTGCAGCTCATATGACAGCTAGCTGATGATGGAATATTTCCCACATTCCCCACGGTCACCTGTTATTAAATTTGTCAATGCCAGTGAAAGTCTTCTCAAACAGGAACACTTGTAGAACTTTCAAATCAGTAGGAAGTAATCCCCATGGGTTGCTTATTTCCATCTATGGTGAACAGTGAACCTGCTGGATGATGCAGTTTAAAAAAAAGCAATTGCTATGGTATGCCACCAAACCGTGAGCAATCTTTCTATCTTACTCAATGGGTTTCAAGGCCGCTTTCATCACATTAATGTATTTCTCAGTGCATTTTTCTGACAGTATATGGCTTTACACTTTTTGATGTGCTGACATGCTGCCTTTCCTCAAAATGAACTGTGACATCTTTTGAGATGGACAATTATTTGATTTTATTAAAAGACTCCAACACGATAGATGAAAAGGATTTACAAGTAATGAGAACCCTGATATTCTATTAACACTTTCATTTCACAAGCTTGTGCCTAATTCCAAGTGCTTTGGAGATAATACATCATCAAATATATGGAATTCTATGGAACTTTAGGGCATGAAATAAAACTTAAGTTATCATCTTGTGCAGAATTATCAATTAGATTTTTAAATGTAATCTTTCTTCATTATTCGAATAGTTATTTCTCTCAACCATTTTTAGTTTCCTTTGTTCCAGTCTGAGAGTGGGCAGGTAGCTAGGAATCCAACAATACAGGTTTTGAACCAGCTAGTAGGTAAATGGACAATCTTCAGTCAGAAGTGCCGAGTGGATGATCCATCTCGGCCTCCTCCCGATATCCCCACTATCACAGAAGCCAGTCTTCGGCCAATTCGATTCACTCCACGTGATATCAAGAAACGGCTGAATGCACTGGATGCAGCAAAGGCTATGGGCCCCGACAACATCCCGGCTGTCGAGCTGAAGGCTTGTGCTCCAGAACGAGCTGTGCCTCTAGCCAAACTTTTCCAGTACAGCTACAACACTGGCATCCACCCGACAATGTGGAAAATTGCCCAGGTATGTCCTGTCCACAAAAAACAGGGCCAATCCAATCCGGCCAATTACTGCCCCATCAGTCCACTCTCAATCATCAGCTAAGTGATGGAAGGTGTCATCGACAGTGCTATCAAGCGGCACTTACTCACCAATGACCTGCTCACCGATGCTCAGTTTGGGTTCCGCCAAGACCACTCAGCTCCAGACCTCATTACAGCCTTGGTCCAAACATGGACAAAAGAGCTGAATTCCAGAGGTGAAGTGAGAGTGACTGCCCTTGACATCAAGGCAGTATTTGACCGAGTGTGGCACCAAGGAGCCCTAGTAAAATTGAAGTCAATGGGAATCAGGGGGAAAACTCTCCAGTGGCTGGAATCATACCTAGAACAAAGGAAGATGGTAGTGGTTGTTGGAGGCCAATCATCTCAGCCCCAGGACATTGCTGCAGGAGTTCCTCAGGGCAGTGTCCTAGGCCCAACCATCTTCAGCTGCTTCATCAATGACCTTCCCTCCACCATAAGGTCAGAAATGGGGATGTTCGCTGATGATTGCACAGTGTTCAGTTCCATTCGCAACCCCTCAGATAATGAAGCAGTCCAAGCCCGCATGCAGCAAGACCGGGCAACATCCAGGCTTGGGCTGATAAGTGGCAAGTGACATTCGCGCCAGACAAGTGCCAGGCAATGACCATCTCCAACAAGAGAGAGTCTAACCACCTCCCCTTGACATTCAACGGCATTACCATCTCCGAATCCCCCACCATCAATATCCTGGGGGTCACCATTGATCAGAAACTTAACTGGACCAGCCACATAAATACTGTGTCTACAAGAGCAGGTCAGAGGCTGGGTATTCTGCGGCGAGTGACTCACCTCCTGAATCCCCAAAGCCTTTCCACCATCTACAAGGCACAAGTCAGGAGTGTGATGGAATTCTCTCCACTTGCCTGGATGAGTGCAACTCCAACAACACTCATGAAACTCAACACCATCCAGGACAAAGCAGCCCGCTTAATTGGCACCCTGTCCACCACCCTAAACATTCACTCACTTCACCACTGGTGCACAGTGGCTGCATTGTGTACCATCTACAGGATGCACTGCAGCAACCTGCCAAGGCTTCTTCGACAGCACCTCCCAAACCAGCAACCTCTACCACCTAGAAGGACAAGGGCAGCAGGCACATGGGAACAACACCACCTGCACGTTCCCCTTCAAGTCACACACCATCCCGACTTGGAAATATATCACCGTTCCTTCATCATCGCTGGGTCAAAATCCTGGAACTCCCTTCCTAACAGCACTGTGGGAGAACCTTCACCACACGGACTGCAGCGGTTCAAGAAGGCAGCTCACCACCACCTTCTCAAGGGCAATTAGGGATGGGCAATAAATGCTGGCCTTGCCAGCGATGCCCACATCCCATGAACGATTAAAAGGAAATATTTGGAGCTGCAACCCATGTCTTCCAGAAGCCAAACTTGCATTCTGTATTTCCCTTGAACGCTTGGGAAACTCTTTTTGTATCTCAGGTAGAGCTTGTACTGTGGAGTACAGTACACAGTTTTGGTCTCCTTATCTAAGATATATTTGTCCTAGAGGTTGTGCAATGAAGGTTCACTAGATTAATTCCTGGGATGAGAGGGTTGTCCTATGATGATAGTTTGAGTAGAATGGGCCTATACTCTCTAGAGTTTAGAAGAATGAGAGGTGATCTCATTGAAACATATAAGATTCTGAGGTGGCTTGACAGGGTAGATGCTGAGAGGTTGTTTCCCCTGACTGGAGAGTCTAGAAATACGGGGAATAGTCTCCGGATAAGGGGTTGGCCATTCAAGACTGAGATGAGGAGAAATTTCTTCAATCAGAAGTTTGTAAATCTTTGGAATTCTCCACCCTAAAGGGCTGTGGAGTATATTCAAGGCTGAGATGGATAGATTTTTGGACTCTAGGAAAATCAAGGAATATGGGGATTGGACGGGAAAGTGGAGTTGAGGTAAAAATGAGCCATGTTCTTATTGAATGGCAGAGCAGGCTAGAGGGGCCGTATGGCCTACTCCTGCTCCTAATTCTTATGTTCACCAGCCTCGCCAGGCACGACATCCACCTACACCACGTGCATCTCCACAACATAGTGCTGCGCCACAGGCCCCTGCACAAGAGCATGGAGGGCAGCAACAGAGAGAGTGACATCGCAGGAGGCACTACCCTCGCAACAGGGTCTACAGACCGAGACTCAGCTCCCTGGACCTCTCTGAGGAGCAGTGCATATAGAGGCTCAAAGTCAGTCGCCAGGTAGTCGCGGACATCTGCAGCCTCCTTCATGCTGAGCTGCTCCCGGCTGGGCCGAGCACCATCTCCTTACCTGTCACTGTAAAAGTCACCACCGCCCTCAACTTCTTCGCCTCCGGGTCATTCCAGGGTGCCACTGGGGACATCGTTGGGGTCTCTCAGTCGTCTGCACACAAGTGCATTAGGCATGTCACCGATGGCTTGTTTCACAGGGCCTCGCACTATGTCAACTTCTCCATGGACGACTTCAGCCAGATGGAGAGGGCAGTGGGATTCCACACTGTGACTGACTTCCCTCGGGTGCAGGGTGTAATCGATTGCACCCATATAGCAATACGAGCACCTCCACACGAGCCAGGACTGTTCATCAACAGAAAGTGCCATCACTCCATCAACACTCAGCTCGTTTGTGACCACTACAAGAGATTCCTTCATGTGTATGCCAGATACACTGGCAGCTGCCACGATTCCTTCATCGTCTGGGAGTCTAACATCCCGCCCCTCTTCCACGCACTGAACACCTGCAAGGGCTGATTCCTCGGGGAAAAGGGATAACCCCTGCACACGTGGCTCATGACACCTCTGAGGAACCCCACCACCAAGCAACAGCGTCAATATAATGATAGCCATATCGCTACCAGGTGTACAATTGAGCATGGTATAGGGCTGCTCAAGATGCACTTCAGGTGCCTTGATCATTCTGAGGGAATGCTTCAATACACACCAGACAGAGTGGGACGCATTATAGTTGTGTGGCACAACAGAGAGGGGTGCCGCTTAAGGAGGCCCCATCCATATTGAGGAGGGGGAGACGGAGGAGGAGGACGAGGAGGAGGAGGAGCGGCTCATCTGGCTGCTCGTGAGGCCATGGAGTCACTGATATGTTAGCGGTTCTCCTAACAACAGTCCTCACCACCAAGATAGAGCAGCGGCCACGCCAGTCCCCCCCCCACCCCCGCACAAAACAGTCCTGCAACTACACATACACCCACTGTAGAGTGACCCAATGGGTGTCATCAAGTGTGGGCGTTCATGGTGAACCTCATGAAAAGGCCATATTACAGAAGCCAGTCAAGCATGGCCATGACGTGGCAGTAGTGGTGACAATAATAATATTTAATGCGAGTTTAACAAAAAGCAAACATAAATAAAAACACCCTTGGGCATCCCCTTCGTGCTTACAAAATCTTCGCCTTTTGCTTCCAACTACTTCGATGTGGTGCATCCCCTGTGGCTCCAGCAGAGGTAGTGACAGGTTGCTCTTGTTCATGCCCCGACCGATTAGATACTTTGGGCCTACGCCCTCTGGGTTTTGATGCACGTGACGGCCCCTCCAAAGACTGCTCCACCTGCACCTGTGCAGGGGCAGACTCGACCACCTGGAGAGGAGGCAGCATTGCGGGTACTGATTGAGAGGGGGGCAACGGGTGAGACGTGGGGGGGCTTTGAGTGGCGTCCCCACTTCCATGTCCTCTTTCGCCATCATCCCTCTCCTGGGCCAGGCCCACATCACTCCTACCACCCTGCTGGACGACAGTTTGGAGGACATGTGTGAAACCTTGTCAGGCCAGTGCTAGTGTATCTGCCTGCCTGTTTAAGGTAGCAGAATGTTGTTCACCCTGAATCCGAAGCTGTCGTCACTGGACTCATTTGTGAGCCATGCTTGAAGCTCGATGGAGTCTAGCCTTCTCTCCATCGCAGACATTCCCGCACTTACCCGCGACACTATCTCAGAGATGCCCTCAGATCCCTGTAACAGTATCTCAGAGATTCCCTCCTGTACCTGTGCCACCATTCCACTCATGCAGGAGTTGGACTCCTCCATCCTCTGCGCGATTGTGGAGAGTGCGCGTGGCACTTATTCTAGCACCTCGCAAATGTGCTGCGTCCCTCGATCATTCTCCTTTTAAAGGATGGCCCCCTGGGTTCAGCATCTGTGTCCAGCTGAGCAGAGCCTGGAGACGAGTGCTCCCACTGACACGGACTCTCCACAACTGCCCCTGCCACAAGTGTCTGCTCGTGCTCACATGTGTGTGGTAACTCATCATGTGCGACCCCAACTAACTGCGGACGGGGACCCACTGAGGTGTGTGTATCTGTGCTGGTGGATGGCTCGCTTAGATGTGATAGTGCCCCCTCAGAGGCCAGCAGGTCCTCTGAGGAATCGCCCTCTGCCGTTACAATGGTCGCTGAAGGCCCTGTACGAGAACAGAAGACAATATTAAGCATGATCACAGATGTGTTATGTTGCGATGAGCATACTGAGGTGCTGAAGATGGCAAGGCATGTTAACATCAATTCATATCGTGTGTGCTCAATGTTAAAGTTGTGTCACCAGACATTTGTCGGGTGCCAGTCTCACCGTCCCCGATGGACAGGCACTCGAGGGTGCGGCTCAGCTCCAGCGCCTCCTGCTCCGCGTCTATGAGGACGACTATCTCCAGTCCTCGCCCTCTCCCGTGCATTCTGGGCTCTCTTCTCCTATAAAGGGAGAAACTAAAGACGCATGAGTGAGTGATGGTGAAGTGGCCAACCGATGAATGCATTGGTTTGGGTGCGGCTGACCGTGAAAGAGATGCATCAGAGGGTGAGTGTGAGACAGAGCCATGACATTGTATGAGGATTGGGTTGAGTGGTAGTGGTGGGTGACTAATGGGGTGGTGAGGAAGTGCAGGTAAGTTTAGGATGAGCTTTGAGTGGGTGTGAGGAGTGATGTGATAGAGTAGTGTTTGCAGTGCAGAATGAGTTGGGGGATGAGGGCGGTGATGTGGAAGATGGAATGTAGGAGAATGATTAAATGTACTCATTTTTGCTGACCTAGTTAGGTCATAGAATCACTTCCTACACTGGATCCAGGTGCGGGAGATGTTACTGATGCTGGTGACCTTCTCTGCCACCTCGAGCCAGTCCTTCTTGGTGGCAGAGGCAGGCCACTTCCTCCCGTCTGCCGGGTAGAAGACATCCCCCCTCCTCCTCACCCCATCCAGTAGCACCTGGAATGAGGCATCAATGAATGTAGGAACAGCCTTTCGCCTGCGCTGCTCCATTGTGCTGTGTGGGTGTTTGCTCCAGGTTTAGCCATTGGAGGACTGCGCCTTTAAGTAGGGCTCCTCCAGCTGAAAGCCTGTGATGCGGGTGCGCAGTCCGCCCGCCACGCAGCTTTCCGACGGCAAACCCGGAAGCCACGTTAAGTGGCTCCAATTGACCCGTGATCACATGGGGAACGGACCGATTATATTTGGAAGATTACCCACGTGTCCAATTGCCCTCCCCCCCCGCTGCCATATCGCCTCCCCGCTAATATCGGGGGCAAGGATTCTGCAAAGGGGTATAGATAGGTTAAGTGAGTGGGCAAAAATTTGGCAGATGGAGTTTAATGTGAACTTGTCCACTTTGGCAGGAGGAATAGAAAAGCGGTATATTATTTAAATGGAGAGAGATTGCAGAACTCTGAGGTACAGAGGGATCTGGGTGTCCTAGTACATGAATCACAAGAAGTTAGTATGCAAGTACAGCAAGTGATTAGGAAGGCAAATGGAATGTTGTAATTTATTGCAAGGAGAATGAAATATAAAAGTCGAGATGTTTTGCTACAGTTGTACAGGGCTTTGGTGAGACCACATCTAGAATGCTGTGTGCAGTTTTGGTCTCCTTATTTAAGAAAAGACATAATTGCTTTGGAGGCGGTTCAGAGAAGGTTCACTCGACTGATTCCTGGAATGAGGGGGTTATCTTATGAGGAAAGGTTGGACAAGTTGGGCATGTAAACACTGGAGTTTAGAAGAATGAGAGGTGATCTTATTGAAACATATGAGATCCTGAGGGGACTAGAAGGGCTAGATGCTGAGAGATGCTTCCCCTTGTAGGAGCGACTGGAACTAGGGGCCACAGTTTAAAAATAAGGGGTCTCCCATTTAAGACGGAGATGAGGAGAAATTTTTTCTCTCAGTGGGTCATGAGTCTGTGGAACTCCTTTTCCCAGAGAGCGGTGGAGACAGGGTCAATGAATATTTTTAAGGCTGAGTTAGATAGATTCCTGATTAACAAGGGAGTCAAAGGTTATAGTAGGTAGACGGGAAAGTAGGGTTGAGGTCACAATCAGATCAGCCATGATCTTATCAAATGGTAGAGCAGACTCGAGAGGCCGAATGGCCTACTCCTGCTCTTAATTTGTATGTTTGTATGTTGTCTCCGGCCCCTGGAAACAAAGTTTGGTTGCCTTCAGCAGCTACTTTACAAAGGAGGCCATTTTAAAGATTGTAACAAAAAAAATTCAATTTTTGGGGATGCAGTTATACCTGGGCCAACAATACACCAGGTCCCAAAGAAGGCCATGGGGTGGAAACTCTGATGTTTGGATTTCCTAGTCACAGGTCCATCCCCTTATGATGATGGCCTTGCAAGGACCAGCAGAGGTCTCTCCCCCATTAAGCCATCCCAGAAACTTGAGCACAAGGCGGGATCCCAGCGTATCTGAGTCCTGACCTGGTTTCTGGCAGTTCCAGTGAATTTTTTCCAAAGTTATGGAGGCATCTGCTGGAATGGCCACAGATTTTCAGGGCCAATAACCATCACCTGGTGAAAGCAGCACGGATTACACCCTGATAAATACCACACAAGTCCACAGTAGCAACCTGGAAGGTGCGAATGGTATAACATTTAAGAGCAGTAGACACTTTGACTACCAATGGCAGAACAGTTTGGGCACTGGATCTGGACTGAACGTCTGGGCCCAGAAGCTGACACAGCCATGGTTTCCTTGTTGAGTTGAAGTCGCCTGAGGCCTAAACCGTCACTCAGCCTTTGTATGAGGCCTGGAGCCAGTAAAAGTATAGGGATGGATATTTACGGGTTAGTCTCAATTTGCCCAATTTTGCCTTTGCTTCCTTCAGCAAACTAGGTCCTCTTCCATAAGTATGGCATAAAGAGAGAACCCCATAGGGAAACCCATGGTTCAAATTTGTATACTGCATTGGGAGTGGGGGGATGGAAAGAAAATTTGTAGGTCACACAGAGATTTCTTCACTCCAGCAGTATGAAGTAGCTCCCCAGGGAAAATCAGCTTCCCAATAGCTGAGATATCAGCCAAAGTTGTCCACAATAAAAGCTCTTTTAAATGAAACACTCCTACCGGAATCACCTAATCCTAGCAACCCAGTGGGCCACATTTATATTTTTCTTACATGGAGTCCAACGGATGTGGTTATGATGGAAATTTGAAGGCATTACAACATCCCGTCATTGCCATGTGATTTCCTTACATTCACCGAAAAAGGGGTGAGCATTTCCTGCATCTACCGCTACAGCCACTGGAAATTCCATTGTCCAAAATGGGGCATAAACCCAAAAGTTGCTGTATCTTAACTTCCCCCACCGCCATTACACTCCATTCTAGTAGAAATAAAAAGGAAATATAGGGTCATTGTGAATGTGTTTCCTGAAAGAAATACAAAAGCAAAAAAGCATTGTGTAGCCATTGTTCTTCTACACTCCTGTGAAGTACCTTGGGACATTTTACTGCGTTAAAGGCGCTATATAAATGCAACTCGTTGATGTTGTTGTTCATCTTATCACAAGAAGTAGCACGGGGAATTTCCTCAGGGATTCTCCAGGTCGGCCACAGTAGCTTTGCTAGAAACCCAATTAACTCAGTTTCTCCGTGGTTTTCGCCCATTTTTCACCAAAGTTACAGCAGTCGATCAGGAGGATCCCCCCGCAGCCTCCTCGGGGACAGCATGCGGTGTCACTGAGACTCCGAGAGTGCATGAAGGATCTGACGGGAAGGGCCCTTCTCACCACCAGCAAAGCTACGTCTTGGTACTTGTTTAAAAGCCCTGGTAATGAGGCGTTCTGCCAAATGACTTTGACAGTCTGCTCAGGGAACCAACCGACAGGATCCACCATCTCCTTTTCCCGCAGGGTCTCGAGGACGTTACGTGTGGACCACTTGCTGATCGCCTTGTGGTCAAAGGTGTTTTACAGTACAAATTTTTCGACGAAGGACAGATGGGGCAGAACGGTCCAACTGGATGGAGCGTTCCATGGCAGCATGGCCAGGCCCATCCTTTGCAACACCGGGGACTGGTAGAACCTTAGCACGTGTGTTTGTGTTTGCGTACCGAGGATCTATGCACAGCTTGATGCAGCCACACACAAAGGTGGCCATCAGGATGAGGGAGACATAGGGCACGTTTTTCCCCCCTTTCTCTGGAGATTTGTACATCTAGTCCCTGCGGACACTGTCCTTTTTTGATCTCCAGATAAAGTGGAAGATGGTTCGGGTGAGTGTCGTGGGGCAGGACCGAGGTATGGGCCAGACCTGCGCCACGTACAGCAACACCGAGAGCACCTCGCACCTGATGACCAGGTTCTTACCCAAGATCGAGAGGGATCATCGATCCCACAGTCCCAGTTTCTGCTTCACCTTACAAATACACTCTTCCCAGTTCTTTGTGCACCCCCCAGCCCCCCCGAACCAAATTCCCAGAACCTTCAGGTAATCCGGCCTGACGGTGAAGGGGACAAAGGATCGGTCGGTCCAGTTCCCAAAGAACATGGCCTCTCTCTTGCTGCGATTTACTCTGGCCCCTGAGGCCAGTTTGAACTGGTCGCAGAGGCTCATCAATCAACAGACCGACAGCTGATCCGAGCAGAAGACGGCGACGTCATCCATGTACAGGGAGGCCTTGACCTGAGTGCCTCATGTTGCTGTGGAGGCATGTTCTTTTTTCTTTTTTTTTCAGTGCAATATATCAGCTTTATTCTCAGTAATAATACATACAGAGACGCTGGAAAAACCTGTTTTTCATTTTGAATATCTCCCCACAGGGAGGTGCACTGTTCCCAGAGACACTGCAATATTGGGTCGATGCGTGGAGTGGACGGAACAAGCCCCTATTCCATCTCCCGGTTCCAAAAATCAACTTAATATATGGTCCCGAGATAGGGGACGAATCAGATATTAAACTGATAAGAACAGATTCTTTCTTTTCAAAAAATATAGTTTATTCATAAAATTTGCAGCAATACATACAATACAGTTGTCATATCACATTTCAAACATGCATAAAACAGATTATACAATTTGCAAGATACATAAAGTACAGTTCAAATATGATTTCAACAACACAGTTACACATTGTACATAATTACAGTTCATGACACTATAGGGTACCTCATTGCATTACAATCAATACAGCTTATTCATTACAGGTTCATTACAGGTACATCACATTTCATTACATTTGTATTTTACATTTTGCCCAAGGGTTTTTTTTCCCTGATTCCAGCCCCTCGGTATGCAATGGTGGGAAGGCTCTAAACGGTTGCCTTTCCCCACAGAGCTTTTGCGGCGGCCGCACCCAGCACGTAGTCCTGGATCTTGGAATGTGCCAGTCTGCAACACTCGATTGAGGACAACTCCTTGCACTGGAAGACCAGCAAGTTTCAGGCAGACCAAAGGGCGTCTTTCACCGAGTTGATGTTCTTCCAGCAGCAGTTGATGTCTGTCTTGGTGTGCGTCCCCGGGAACAGCCCATAGAGCACAGAGTCCTGTGTTACGGAACTGCTCGGGACGAACCTGGACAGAAAGCATTGCATCTCTCTCCAGACCTTCTTTGCAAAGGCACATTCCAGAAGGAGATGGGTGACAGTCTCGTCCCCACCACAGCCTCCTCGGGGACAGCGTGCGGTGGTGCTGAGACTCCTGGAGCGCATGAAGGATCTGACGGGAAGGGCCCTTCTCACCACCAGCCAAGCTAGGTGTTGGTGCTTGTTTGAAAGCTCTGGCGATGAGGCGTTCTGTCAAATGACATTGACAGTCTACTCGGGGAACCAACCGACAGGATCCACCATCTCCTTTTCCCGCAGGGTCTCGAGGACGTTACGTGCGGACCACTTGCTGATCGCCTTGTGGTCAAAGGTGTTTTTCTGCACAAACTTTTCCACGAAGGACAGGTGGGGCGGAACAGTCCAACTGGATGGAGCGTTCCATGGCAGCGTGGCCAGGCCCATCCTTCACAACACCGGGGTCCGATAGAACCTCAGCACATGTGTTTGTGTTTGTGTACCGAGGGTCTATGCACAGCTTGATGCAGCCGCACATAAAGGTGGCCATCAGGATGAGAGTGACATTGGGCACATTTTTCCTCCCTTTCTCTGGAGGTTTGTGCATCATGCCCCTGCGGACACGGTCCATTTTTGATCTCCAGATAAAGTGGAAGATGGCTCGGGTGACTGTCGCGGCGCAGGAGCGAGGTATGGGCCAGACCTGTGCCATGCACAGCAACACCGAGAGCACCTTGCACCTGATGACCAGGTTCTTGCCCATGATTGAGAGGGATCGTCGATCCCACAGTCCTAGTTTCTGCTTAACCTTGGCAATACGCTCCTCCCAGTTCTTGGTGCACGCCCCAGCTCCCCCGAACCAGATCCACAGAACCTTCAGGTAATCCGACCTGACGGTGAAGGGGACAAAGGATCGGTCCGCCCAGTTCCCAAAGAACATGGCCTCTCTCTTGCTGCGATTTACTCTGGCCCCTGAGGCCAGTTCGAACTGGTCGCAGAGGCTCATCAATCTGCGGACCGACAGCTGATCCGAGCAGAAGACGGCGACGTCGTCCATGTACAGGGAGGCCTTGACCCAATTGCCTCCACTGTCTGGGATTGTCACCCCTCTTATGCCCGCATCCCTCCTGATGGACTCGGCAAAGTGTTCGATGCAACACACGAACAGGACGGAAGGGAGAGGGCAGCCCTGCCTGACTCCAGATTTGATCGGAAACCTTTCTGATTCCCACCCATCAATTGAAATGGCGCTACTGATGTCTGTGTAGAGCAGTTGGTTACAATTGCGGATTCCCTCCCCAAACCCCATCATGTACGTGTGGGACATTCTGTCAAAGGCCTTCTCCTGGTCCAAACTGATCAGGCAGGTGTTCACCCCCCTGTCCTGTACGTAGGTGATCATATCTCTGAGTAGCGCCAGGCTATCCGAGATCTTCCTGCCAGGTACAGCACAGGTCTGATCGGGGTGGATCACCACCTCCAGGGCTGACTTGACCCGATTGGCGATGATCTTGGACAGAATTTTGTAGTCCACATTAAGTAGTGAAATGGGCTGCCAATTTTTGATTTCTTCCCTCTCCCCCTTCTGCTTGTAGATGAGGGTGATGATGCCTTTCCTCATGGATTCTGACATACTGCCTGCCAGAAGCATATCCCCATATACTTCCAGCAGGTCTGGGCCTATCCAGTCCCACAGAGCCGAGTACAACTCCACTGGTAAGCCGTCACTTCCGGGAGACTTACTCTTCTCGAAGGAACGGACGGCCTTTGTCAGTTCGTCCAGAGTTAGCGGATGATCCAGACTCTCCCACTTGCTGTCGTCCAGAACCTCCGTGATAGACGACAAGAAGGACTGGGAGGCCGCGCTGTCTGTTGGCTTCGCGTCATACAGTCCGGCATAGAAGGATTTGCAGATCCTCAGTATGTCGGGCTGCGAGGACGGGATCGAGCCGTCCTCTTCCTTCAGGCTGCTGATCACAGAGCTCTCTCTGTGCACCTTTTGGAAGAAGAAACGCGATCACGTCTCATCCTACTCCATGGAGCGGACATGTTGCCACACTTGCCATCTCTTTTACCAATTTTAGGGGGAGGGGTTGTTCTCCTTCACCAAATTGTGTTCAGGTCAATCCATACATAAGTTATCAGCACTTGCAGGGTGTTGTCATTAAATTGGGACACTTTCCCTTGCCAATCAGCAAATTTAAACAGAAATTATGCACTCCACACCAGAGATTTTTTTTAACATTTTAAGTTGCTTGTTAGCTGTTAGAGAAATGTTATGGGGTTATTACCGTAAGTATGTCGTGATTGGTTGCAAATTTCTCATGGTGCTGACAAAATGACATTCTCAAAAATCACATGATTCAAAGCCACGCATTGCCCCAATTTTGTTAGCAGTTTGTTAATTATACTGAAAAGTAGGTAGTTCTTCCATTGTTTTTTCATGAAAAGAAAAATGTCAGGCTGTATATCACAGAACAATGTTAACACATTTCTGGAACAAATCCAAAAAGAATTTCTTATAAAAACATCAATCAAATATGATTGAATGCTATTAAGTCAGTCCAGTGTAAAGATTTTTTTTGATATTTACATATATAGAGTGGGTGTATTTTTTTTATCATGAGTATTATTATCATAATACATGATATTATTTTTAATTGTTGCATAATGATTATAAATGATTGCTGTATTGTGCATGTCATTTTTCTACTAATATGTTTGCTCTCCATTTTAACGTCTTTATATTTTCACCACAGAATCAAGAATTATGGGAATTTGTTAAAGCACAGTAAGAAAATGAAATATTTCTCCCTGTATAATTTAATTAAAGTGGAACTCTGTAATTGAGTTATACTGTTGGATATTACGGAAATTTTTATTGATGGTAACTTTTTGCTACACAGCCCTAATTTTATGTCTCTGTAGAATAGTGTGAAAATGTTAATTGCTGTATAACTCTACTGCTTAGACAAATTTGGCTGCATATACCGCAGGTAAGGTGAAGGAAAATGTAAACATCCCCCACCAGCCCAGGTGATTCTTACCATTTAATATCAAGGATTTTTGTGGCTAAAATGGTAATGAGGATTCTTTTCCCATCAGAAACTTTTTCCCCTTATTTTTAAATTGTGCGTTTGTGGGGAAGTAGGTGGATGTACAATCGTGGTTATGCAGCATTGATACTGTAATCTGAACAGTACAGCCCAGCTGAAGATCTTGCACTAGCTTTTTAATACCAGTTTTTAAAAAAAATGCAGATTGAAAATATAATTGTTGAATTTATTTTTTAAAAATGCATGATGTGATACTGAGCCACACGGTCTAGGAAGGCTCGAGGTTTCATAGGATCATAGAAATTTATCGCACAGAAGAAGACCATTCGGCCCATCTGGTCTGTGCCGGCCGAGAAAGAGCTATCCACCTAATCCCACTTTCCAGCTCTTGGTCCGTAGCCCTGTAGGTTACGACACTTCAGGTGCACATCCAAGTACATTTTAAATGAGTTGAGGGTTTCTGCCTCTATCACCCTTTCAGGCAGTGAGTTCCAGACCCCCACCATCCTCTGGGTGAAAAAATTTCTCCTTCGCTGCCATCCAATCCTTCTACCAATCACTTTAAATCTATGCCCCCTGGTTATTGACCTCTCTGCTAAGGGAAATAGATCCTTCCTATCCACTCTATCTAGGCCCCTCATAATTTTATATACCTCAATTAAATCTCCCCTCAGCCTCCTCTGTTCCAAAGAAAACAACCCCAGCCTATCCAATCGTTCCTCATAGCTAAAATTCTCCATTCCTGGCAACATCCTCATAAATCTCCTCTGTACCCTCTCCAGTGCAATCACAGCTTTCCTGTAATGTGACCAGAACTGTACACAGTACTCAAGCTGTGGCCTAACTAGTGTTTTATACAGTTCTAGCATAACCTCCCTGCTCTTATATTCTATGCCTCGGCTAATAAAGGAAAGTATCCCGTATGCCTTCTTAACCACCTTATCTACCTGTCCTGCTACCTTCAGGGATCTGTGGACATACACTCCAAGGTCCCTCTGTTCCTCTACACATCTCAGTATCCTTCCATTTATTATGTATTCGCTTGCCTTGTTTGCCCTCCCTAAATGCATTACCTCACACTTCTCCGGATTGAATTCCATTTGCCACTTTTCTGCCCACCTGACCAGTCCATTGATATTTTCCTGCAGTCTACAAATTTCTTCCTCACCATCCACCACACGGCCAGTTTTTGTATCATCTGCAAACTTCTTAATCAAGCTCTCTACATTTAATTCTAAATCATTGATATATACCACAAAAAGCAAGGGACCCAGTACTGAGCTCTGCGGAACCCTACTGGAAACAGCCTTCCAGGCACAAGAACACCCGGTGACCATTACCCTTTGCTTCCTGTCACTGAGCCAATTTTGGATCCAACTTGCCATTTTCCCTTGGATCCCATGGGCTTTTACTTTTCTGACCAGTCTGCCATGTGGGACCTTGTCAAAAGCCTTGCTAAAATCCATGTAGACTACATCAAACGTGCTATCCTCATCGATCCTTCTTGTTACCTCCTCAAAAAATTCAAGTTAGTCAGACATGACCTTCCCTTAACAAATCCATGCTGAGTGTCCTTGATTAACCCTTGCCTTTCTAAACGACGATTAATACTGTCCCTCAGAATTTTTTCCAATAATTTGCCCACCATCGAGATTAGGCTGACTGGCCTTTAGTTACTCCGTCTATCCCTTTCTCCTTTTTTGAACAACGGTACAACATTAGCAGTCCTGCGGCACCACTCCTGTAGCCAGAGAGGATTGGTTTAATGTTTGGTCTGCACTAAATTAGATAATCTGAGTCAGGGTGGAAATAGGTCCGCTTCAATTGGCTTCTGGCTTTGTGGTTTAAATCAAGAATCATTTTTGTTCGGGAGAAAAAAAAATATACAATAAAATGTTTTGTGCCTATTGTGAACATTGTAAATCTAGGCCAAGAAATTCGAGTGCACCCAAAAATGAAGCGGCCAGCTGTAGTCACCTAATGGGCATCCACAGGCAGCTTCCCGGAGAAGAGGACATGACACAGAGGTCCTCAAGTAAGTTATTAAAGGAATCCAGGAGAGAGGAGGGGACTGGGAGAGTGGGGGGCAATCGGGAGAGGGAGGGAGAGGGGGGTGACCTGGGGGGGTGGCAACCAGGAGGGGTGGGTGACCGGGAGAACGGGGGGGACCGGGAAAAAGTGGGGGGGGACGACCGGGAGAGGGGAGCCAATGGGAGATGGAGGGGTTGACCGGGAGATGGGGGCAACCAGGTGAGGGGCATCAGGAGAGGGGCATTAGTGGGGATCGGGAGGGAGGGTAGTAACTGTGATCAGGAACACTCCTGCTTCTAATGGCTCCAAATTCAGGTAAGTATATTTTAAAACCTTAAGATTTTTGGTAGTGGCCTACAGAGGTCCCTTTAAGGGGGGCCTGTTAGGCCACACGTAGAGCACATTTTTTTGAACGCAGCCCATTGCCACACTGGCTGCCTCAAGACAAAACAATATGGCAGAGGAGGCTTCAAACAGGCGTTTTTATCTACACTAATATGGCAGGAGGAGCACTTCCAGCTCATAATGAGTGTCGCTTCCTGTCTGCCATATTGGAGGCGCAAGTGGCCGTTTAACTTTCACAAATGGAAAGAAAAATCGGGCAAGGTGTAAAGCAGGCTGTTGATCCACTATCAACCATTGTTCACCTGGCGATACAAATTAAAATTACCCTCATTAAATGCTCAATTGTTAATATCACTAGTACTGATGTCTAACCTTTAGCTTCTGTTGATGAATTCTGCGTATTTGACGGAGTTACTCATCAGACGTGTACTTTTTACCGATCTCCAATGATACTCTGATTATCACAACAACCCGCTCACCCACCCCTTACATGACCATCAGATGAAATATTTACAAATAATTGTGAGGTGTGAGCAAAGGAAAAAAAGTGTTTTATCCAGTTTAAGAAGAAGAAGGAACTTGTATTTATATAGCACCTTTTATGACCTCAGGACTCCCCAAAGTGCTTTACAGTCAATAAAGTACTTTTGAAGTGTAATCACTGTTGTAATGTAGTTTATGTTGATAAATAAAAGTTATGGCCTAAGAATATTGTTTAAGATGAGGCTTTTTCGTAGCACTGTTTTGTCTCACCCGAGCCAGAGGTGATATTGAGCTCAGTCACTGAGGCTGGAGTGAGTTAGCTCGGCTCAGTCCATGGTGCAGGACAACCTGTTTAAGGCGGATTATTACAGACTCAAAAGTGGGGAAAATCCTGATGCAGTGCTAGATTGCTTCAGCAAAAACTACAAATCTACTGTGGGAAGTAAAGGGAGAATACAGAATTTTATAATGGTGTAAGAACTGAGGAAAAGGTTTTGGGGAGAGAGAAGGAATGAAAGAAAAAAGAAGTAAATAGAAGTACTTCCATCTGTTTCCTTTCTTTCTAGTAGGTCTCTCTGTATGGCCCCGATATTTGAAGGGAAGGAGTGGGGGTGTAGCCGTCGGGAAACCTGGAAATATGAGTTCCCGGAGGTCCTGCCGAATTTAATGGCAGGACCTAATTTAAATTTTTGGACTCGGTTTCCCAGCTGCTCCATTCCCCAGATTGAGAGGCTGGCTGGCTGTCGGCAGGAAGGCCTGCAGCACCAGGCCGCAGCCAGGGAGCAGAGAGGAGGGAGGGAGGGAGAGATCGGGGGGATCATTGGTGGGGGGGGGTGGGCCTGGAGAGATCGGTCGGGAAGGGACACTGGGGGATCCCGGAGAGATACGTCAGGGGCCTGAGAGGTATGTTGGTGACCGGAGAGGTAGGTCGGGGGTCCGATCGATCACAGGGGTGGGGCGATTGCTGGGGGGGGAGTCCCATTGCAGGGGTCCGATCGTAGAAAGGGGATTGTGAGGGTCCGATCGCGGCGAGGTTAACAGGTTAGCTTGGTGGGCCGGGGGGAAGCACTCCTGCTCCTCTTGGTCCACAAGCAGTGTTGGAAAGGCACTTACCATTTGGATCCAGCCGTTCTTGCCTCCCTTCAGCTGCCGGGTTTCTCGAGGTCTGGGAAATCCGGCCGGCCAGCATTAAAATCTGAAACAGAGCTAAAATTTGAGCCACACAACTTTATTAAAATATTTAAATTAGGGATCCACCTCCGCAGAGCAGGCTAGTCGCCTGCCCCCCCCCCCCCCCCAAAACCATCTTCGTAAAACCGGAAGCGGGCGCGTTGGTGGTGGCCTGGGGTTAGGTTTCCCATTTTTGGATTTTTAACCCCACCCCCGCCTGCTCCTCGCCCATCCTGGGGGGTTAAAATTACCCCCTATGTCTCTCACATTTGCTCCTCTACTGAGCGACTTAATTTTTATCTTTGACTGGCTCCACTTTCTCCCTCCCAGGGAATGAAAGACTTACAGAAAGAGGATGAGAGAAAGAGTGAGAGAGTCAAAGTCAAACAGAGATGTACAGAGGCATCAAAAGTACAAGAGGCATACAGAAGCTTCAGACCGATTCTGAAACAGATATGTATTTAGCCCCTTGTAAAGGAGTTCATTAGTATTATATTAATTGATTATCAGATATATCCATTAGACTCTCCAAAGAGAATTTTTTTTTTAATCTCTACTCTCACTTGAGGTCTGTTAATTTTGTATTTGTTGCTGTTGTTTCTATGTCCACGGTCTCCTCACGTCATGCCATTTGTATAAATTAGTGCTAATTGTGCACTGGGGAATAATTTATCGGTTAAGTAAAGCAACTACTTCAAATCTGGATGAACCTACACAAATATAATGTGATGATCCCCAGTCTTGTATAGGAAATCACTCTTTGAAATCAGACCACTCCAAGAACTTTCAGTTTTAGCGTTTAAAGGAGCTTTGAGAGCATCTGAGAAAGAAATTGCAAACTGATTCATCAAATACAAAGAAATTAAGGACTTAATATGGTTAATAGGAGGCAATCTTTGGGCTCTATTTTCGCACCCGCGATCGGGTGCGTTCGTGGCGGGGGCGCTGAGAAAATCCGGGATTCCCAGGGCGGGTCCGGAGCCCGGCTCCAGCACGCCCCATTTCCGGGTTCCCCAGTGATGAGCTCACATGCGCGCGCAGCCCCCGCATGTGGGACTCCCGCCGGCAATTAAAGCCAGCGGGGTGCCACTTAAAGTACTTGAACAGGTACTTCAGGTTGTTTACAGACCTGATTGACCTGATATTTTAGGAGGGATCGGATTTTGCAATTAACCGAGACTGTTTCCTGTACTGGGGGAAACACTCCCAGTTGAAATGGACGTGTTGCAGCCACCAGCCTGTGGCAGCTGCAAAGGTCCTTTTGACAGGTGGGGGGGGGGGGAGACCCTCACTCATTGCAGGAGGCCACTCTGTCACTTTGGACAACGTTTGACCTCCACCACCCTCCTCCTAACAATCAAATGCATAAACTTGTACACTTACCCCGGTGTCCAGATACATTTACCTACCTTGCGGACCCCCTCAAATGTACATCTTCCGGATGGGGGCCGTCGTAGCTGCAGTCATGACCTCCTCAGAGGGCGAACAGCATCACCAGCCTCGCCGTCCATGCTGTCCACCTCTGACACGTGGAGCTCCACAACAGAGTGCTGTGACACATCCACCTGCACAGCAGGAGGGAGGGCAACCGCAGAGAGAGATGCTTCACAGAGAGCACTACCCTCGCCACAGGCTCTACAGACTGAGGCTCAGCTTCCGTGGACATGTAGTCATGGACATCTGCAGCCTCCTTCATGCCAAGCTGCTCTCAACAACTTCTCCTCCGCATCCTTCCAGGGTGCCACCGGGAACATTGCCGACATCTCTCAGTCGTCTGCACAAAACAGCCCTGCAAATACACCTACACCCACTCTGCAGTGACACAATGGGTGGCATGAGTTGTGGGTCTTCATAGTGATCCTCAGGAAAGGGCATTATTGCACAAACCAGACAAGATTCGCAAAGACGTGGCAGTAGTGGTGACAATATGATATGTTATGTGAGTTGATCAGAAATTAAATATAGGTAAACACCATGACAAACCCTCAAACACCCTTCATGCTCATGACACGTTTGCCTTACGCTTCCTACTGCACATATGTGATGCATGCCCTGTGGCTGCGGCACAGGTAGTGGCAGGTTGAGTAAGACCGACTGTGAAAGAGATGCATCAGGGGGTGAGTATGAGATACAGCCAGGAGATTGTATGAGGATTGGGTTGAGTGGTAGTGGTGGGATGAGTACTGGCAAGGTGAGTAATTGCAGGTAAGATGAGGATGAGTTTTGATTGGGTATGAGGGGTGATGTGACAGAGTAATGTTGGCAGTGCAGAAGGAGATGTGGGGTGGGGCGGTGATGTGGCAGACGGAGTGTAGGGGAATGAGTAAGTGTACTCACTTTGGCTGACCTACTTAGGTCATTGCAGCGCCTCCTGCACTGTATGCAGGTGCGCGATATGTTGGTGGTGCAGGTGACCTCCTCTGCCACCTCGAGCCAGGCCTTCTTGGTGGCAGAGGCAGGCCGCTTCCTCCCGCCCGCCGGGGGAAGATTTCTGTCCTCCCCCTCCTCCTCACCCCATCCAATGATACCTGGAGTGAGGCATCATTAAACCTGGGAGCAGCCTACCCCCTGAGCTGCTCCATGCTGTAATTTTTCCTATTTCCTGCAGCATCAGTCAGTGGAGGACTGTCCCTTTAAATAGGGCTCCTCCAGCTGACAGGCCTTGCTGCGCATGTGCAGTCCGCCCGCTGCGCAGCTTTCCAGCGCGAAACCCGGAAGCACAGGTAAGTGGATCCAATTATCCTGTAATTGCGTGCGGAGCACCCGATTTCACCGCGCGCGTTACCCAGGCACCCAGTCGACCCCCTGCTGAGAACCCGCCACCCTGCTAATATCGGGCCCTTTGTGCATCTGTTTGCATCTAAAAATGGGGTGTTAGTGGAACCAAATAATGTGGCTGGTTGAAATACCAACTTACTGCTTAGTTCCCACCCGTTCCAATTTTCAGGCAGACCTCAATCTAGGCGAACCGGAACTCCCACTGGAAACAGGAGGAAGCCTCAAGAATATATGTCAATCGGGGTCAGATGACATAGTCATGAACCTCAACAGCAATTTTGTCTCTGCCCACCAGATGACCTACCAAACAAGGATGGTAGATGTCAGGAGGTGGCCATTTTGAGTGCATGTTAAAGGGATGCTCAGCTGCGGTCAGGGAAAACTGAAAGCTGGTTTGGCACATTTTTATTTTGTAATTCATTGTAGGTTTTGAGGCTCAAAGTCTTAACAATTAATGTCCTTGAAGCTGTAGGTGCTCCAAAAATTTTGCCTGCTCCTCAAAACTGGTGCTTCCTCCCACTCCTGATGCTTTCACCCCTCTCCTTTAATGTGCTGGCACAGGCCCTTCAGAATTGCCCATCCCACCAGATTTCCTGCTCTCAGATTGCAAGCTGTTTACGGGGAGCACGTTTTGCACTGGCAGCTCGTCAAATTAATGTAAATGAGGTCCAGCTATAAAAATGGCATGGGCTGCACATTGACCCCATTGGGCGGACAGAGCTCACTCCCCGTGCTCCACAACAAAAGCACCCTCCAAATTCATGGCACATTAAGAATATTAATGCAAACTCATTTTTGTGGTTATTATACATTTGATTTCTGTCTCTACATTTTATTCGTTCAACTGTTTTTGCCATTACAGTAGTTTACTTTGTCGTTCATGACTGTCCACTTTATTTATATAAACAACAATCATGTTTATATTTATGTTTCTCCATGCCTGTCCCTGTACATCTCTGAAAAGTGGATCACGGTTAGGAGTTGATTCCAATGCTGGATGAATAATAACCAGGGAGGCATTCTGGATCGAAAATAAATTTTGTAGAATAATTACTATACTGAGATCGAGTGATTTTCCTACAAGCAGGAGCTGGACTTGCAATGCTGCACAATACGTGACAATACTATATTATAAGATTAATTGAGTCCATGATAGGCAGACAAACAGATAAAATAAAATAGCTTCACTTCATTTGAACAGAACAATTCTGTTGTTTTGCTAGTTTTTGTATGAACACTTCCCTCTGGCTTCCAGCAGCTGCGATTAGTTGTACATTAAGCCGCTGTAACTGCTATTCTGTTCTTTGCAATGATTTTCTCCCCTTTTACATAGCAAAATGGTGGTCCGATTAGCATATTTTAAAAAGAAAATAAATTGCTAGTCATAGCTCAAAAAATCCCCAACTGCTCTAAGCTATTGAATTTGGATAAGTACCAGGACGACTGTAGTTTTTCAAATGACAGCTTCTTAGTAGCTTTAACCTCATCTGGGATGAACAATGTGTTCTGCAGGTGTGAGATAAAGAAGACTGCCTACAGCTACACATTATGTGACCCAAATCAATTTTGCTGAGCTGATAGTACTTATTTAAACCTAGAGTGAAAAATAATTGAATACAATATTAATGGTCTCATGTCTGATAACAGGGGCTTTGGTTGTTGGATAATTTTGGCGAACCATTCATAAAATAGGGAAATATTGCATGCATATTAAAGGGGCATTGTTTTGTTGAGAAAGTTTTTGGCAAACCTTTTTTCATTTGCTTGCAAACATATGTTCAATGATATAAATTGTGATGACATTTATCATTTTAGCATTTGTAAATGATATCATGACAAAAATTTGTAATCTTATATTATATTACAAGATGGAATGAGTGTGATAAACAGTATTTTTTTCGTCCCCTAAGCTAACTAATAAACAATTTAAAGTTTTCCAAGTAGTTTCTCATGAAGGCAGTGACCCTTCAACAAATCTGCAAAATCATAATTCCTTGTTACATCTGTAAGATCAAATAGATGCCGGTGATGCTGGATCTAATTTACTACCAATCCACTCTCTTCCAAAAATTGTTAATATGGGCCTCTTTTTTCCCTTCAGTTTTCTGCCATCCTGTCTGAGGGCACTGACTTATGCTGGAACTTAATTACACAGGTGCCAGTCACACGCCAGTAGCTCACGATCTGACCATCCTTGATATGTGAACCTAGATAGTAAGTCTCACCAGGCTATTCAATCAAAGTGGTGGAGAGGATCACCACCAAACCAAATGCTACCATTACCTTACATTTATATGCATAGCTTCCACCAGTAGTCCATCATTGGAGAGCAAGAAAGAACCCACGCTGAGTTTTGCCCTCTTAAATACAAGAATGCTGAGGTCAATTCTATTGCCCCCATTGTTACCCCAATTGAGATAAGTTAACTCACACAGACCAAGGATCAAACCTGGGACTTTCCTGGTCTGTATTTCTCACTTCCAATGAAGTCATCAGATGATCCTAGTATTCGTATCTTTTTCTATCCAACTCAGGCACAATGTCTGCTATTTTAACTGGGAGCATTATTTAGGTGGGCAGGGGGATGGGGTGAGCCCCCCATGTTGGCAGCATCAGATCCAGGTGATTTTAACTCCTGGGCCTCACCTTCCTGCCGCCGTTCAGAGGCCATCCTGAAACAGTCGGAAAGTGGCAGCTGACCTGCGGTGGGGGTGGGCGTGCCTGCGGAGGCTGCCGGCTGGCATCAAGACAAGGCACATTGGTAAAAAGGTAAGTCACAGTGAGAAGGCCTGGGGAAGCCTAAACTTTTCTTATGGGTCCTGTTCCTCCAGGCCCATAAGGAAATTAAAATAACTTACCTTAAATGGCCTCTTCTGGTCCTGGATCTTCTTCCCACTGTCTTCATCTGGTGGCAAAACCGTAGCGGCTTCCCCGCTCAGGCCAGGGTTAAAATTGCAGTCGGGGCCCAATTACATCATCAGACCCCGATCTATATATTTAAAGAACTAGCCTGTTGGTTTCAGGTGGGTGCTTTTGCCGTTTGCTCGGAAGAGGAGGTTAAAGCCAGGATCGACATAAGGCAGGTGGGAAAATAGTGGGTAAGTCACCTAGGGCATTTTAACTGCCCACCCGTCTGGTTTCCACCAGGCTGGTAGGGTTAACGTCGCCCCATAGATACCAAACACATCAGTATGCTTTAAAGGAAAAGGCTATTCTGTTGTGAAAGGAGCACCCTCTTCATGGAAAATGCATTGAGCAAGTCTATACATTTATTTTTTAAAAACTTGCATTTATATCTATTAGAGATGTCTCAAAGCACTTTACTTGCAAAGAATTACTTTGAAGTGCAGTGGGATAATGTAAAATGGGTGATAGCAATCCGGCAGCCCATTTTACATCTCTCCCATTTTTTATTTCCATTAACTTCACTGATTGCTCCTCCTGGCTCCACAGCAGTCATGAAGACTATCGCCCCACTCCTCTCTTCCAATTTGTACTGTAATCAGTACCAAAAAAATTAATTAGTGCTTAGCCAATCACTTGAGCAGTAGTGCAGTTGCAGCTAATCCTACTGCAAGACTTTCAGTTATACGGAGAGCTTAGAATTTATTTTTAATAATAGGATGTACTTGAGGGCCGCTGCCGGGGAGGCAGCCGGGCCAACTTCTTTCTCGTGGAACCAGCGAGCTGCCTCTGGGCACCCGATTGGTGTCCGTAGCTTGCCAGCAATATGCTGATGAAGCCCGGGGCCCAATTTTGCGTGAGCATTGGACCTCCAGATTCCAATGTGCCAACTATTTCAGGCCCGGAAACAAGCTGAAACTAATTTCCACCCCTTGATATTAATGGCAAAAATTAAACAGAAATTCAATGAACAGAAGTCATCATAATAATAATGGTTTAATGCACTTTTCTTTCATGAAGACTATCCCTTTAAGATTTAAACATACAGCTAACTCAGTTTCTGTCTCTATCAAGTCACAGCTGTATTTAATCTTATACATAGCAAGTTACATTCTTCCATTACGCTTTTTTATCAATACTAACAGTAATCCTGTGAGCTTTTTTCTATTGTTCCTTCTAAATTCAAATACACCAAACTACATAACGCTCCTCCTGTCGGTGTTCCCACTGGATTAAAATCAAAACTCTGCAGTCTCCTACCCTAATTTAGTTATGGCTAAGGTCACTTCAGAACTATGAAATTCCTTACCTCCCTCAGTTTTTCTTCTCCCTCCTACAGTCTACAGGCTTTTAAAACCTAAGATTGGCATCACCTACGTCACAATTTACCTTATAAAATTTTACTATTAATTTAGCAGTAAATTTTTACTATTCTCACCTTTGGTGGTGTCCTGCTCAATGGGCCTTGCCCTCATTTTAAAAATAAACTCTGAGCTCTCCGTATAACTGAAAGTCTTGCAGTAGGACTAGCTGCAACTGCAATACTGCTCAAGTGATTGGCTAAGCACTAATTAATTTTTTTGGTACTGATTACATTACAAATGATAACAATGTAACTTGGATTATGTAAATCATGTTTAGAATCAACTGAATTAACTTGTTAAATTTCAATCTAATTAAAATGTAATTTGACGTGAATTAATTACATTAATTATATCCTCGATTACGTATCATATTTTGAACAAACTATTTCAGTGAGGTATCAAAAAATAATGAAACAAGTGTTACAGTAATAGTACTATCAGTTAATGCTCATGAGTACAAATGAAATCTGCGAAGAGCAGGGCATCTGAATAGAAATGAAAAGAAACACCAAATCATATTATTAACATGTTCGACAATTTCATGGTGCTGTGAATGATAAACACAGTAATGAGCCATCTTAGTGAGATTAGTAGAAAAAGCTTATGGTTAGAGCCATGTTCAACCTTTTTCAGGTCTTTCTTCGTATTTGTATTTCTTCATACCAGGCAGCATCCTAGTTAATCTACATCATAAGCTCTCTCAAGCCTCAATAACCTTCTTATAGTGTGGAGCCCAATACTGCATATAGTACACCAACTGGGGTCTTATTAGGGTTCATCATTACCTCTTGGCTTTTATATTCTATACCTATTGTGATATAAACTAGAATTCCTTTTGCTTTTTTTGTTAACGGCCTTATCAACCTGTGGTGCTGCCTTTAATGTCCTGTGAACCTGTACCCCCCCAACACCCTCTGCCCGGAAAATACACATCAAGGAAAAATTTTGTTTTCACCACTTGGGTGACGGTTTCAATGGAATGAAAATCAGGAGGCGGGGGGAGGTGTCTATAAAGGGTGGGCAATCAGCTCCACTATATTACCACCCTGGCAGTGATGGTGAAAATCTACCCCAGTAATTTTCATTCCTAGTCTGCCCATTATAATATGCTACATTAAAACACTTGGGGCCCGATTTTAGCAGGGGTGCGGGTTCTCGGCGGGTGGGCAAGCGGGCTCGTGGGTAACGCACCCGGTGAAATTAGTGGGTTTCCCGTGCAATCATAGCAGGCAACGCACTAATTGGAGCCACTTACCTGCTCCTCTGGGTTCCCCGCTGCTGGTCTGCGTGTCGGGCGGGCTGCGCATGCGCAGTAAGATCTGTCAGCTGGAGGCGCTCTATTTAAAGGGGCAGTCCTCCACTGACAGATGCTGCAACCAATCGCAAAGATGACTGTATGGAGCAGCCCAGGGGGAAGGCTGTTCCCAGTTTAATGATGCCTCACCCCAGGTATCAATACATGGGGTGAGGAGGAGGGGGAGGACAGAGATCTTCCACCCGGCGGGCGGGAGGAAGCGGCCTGCCTCTGCCACCAGGAAGGCCTGGCTCGAGGTGGCAGAGGGGGTCAACTGCGCCACCAACATATCGCCCACCTGCACACAGTGCAGGAGGCGGTCCAATGACCTCAGTAGGTCAGCCACAGTGAGTACACGTAGTCTTTCCCCTACACTCCGTCTGCCACACCACTGCCCCCACCCCACATCTCCTTTGGCACTGCCAACACTACTCTGTCACATCACCCCTCATACCCACTCAAACCTCATCCTCATCTTACCTGCACCTACTCACCTCGCCAGTACTCATCCCGCCACTACCACGCAACCCAATACTCATACAATCTCATGGCTCTATCCCATACTCACCCTCTTGTGCATCTCTCTCACGGCCAGCCTCACTCAACCTGCCACCACCTGTGCTGCAGCAACAGGGCATGCATCACATATGTGCAGTAGGCAGCGTAAGGCAAACGTGTCGTGAGCATGAAGGGGATGCACAAGGGTGTTTGAGGGTTTGTCATGGGTGTTACTTCTATTGAATTTCAGAACAACTCACATCACACATTATATTGGCTCCACTACTGCCATGTCTTCGCGAATCCTGTCCGGTTTGTGCAATAATGCCCGCTCCTGGGTATCACTATGAGGACCCACCACTGATGCCACACATTGTGTCACTGCAGAGTGGGTGTAGGTGTATTTGCAGGGCTCTTCTGCGCAGACGACTGAGAGACATCGGCGATGTCCCCGGTTGCACCCTGGAAGGCTGCGGAGGACAAGTTCGGGAGGGCAGTGGTGACTTTGACAGCGACAGGTAGGAAGATGGTGCACGGGCCAGCCAGGAGCAGCTTGGCATGAAAGAGGCTGCAGATGTCCACGGCTACATGCCGAGTGACTCTGAGCCTCCGTGTGCACTGCTGCTTAGAGAGGTCCAGGAGGCTGAGCCTCGGTCTGTGGAACCTGTGGCGAGGGTAGTGCCCTCTGCGACGCATCTCTCTCTGCGGTAGCCCTCCCTCCTGCTGTACAGGTGGATGTGTCACAGAACTCTGTTGTGGAGCTCCACGTGTCAGAGGTGGACGGCATGGATGGCGAGGCTGGTGAGGCTGGTGATGCTGTTCGCCCTCCGAGGAGGTCATGACTGCAGCTACGGCGGCCCCCATCTGGAAGATGTACATATGAGGGGGTCCGCAAGGTAGGTACATGTCTCCGGACCCCGGGGTAAGTGTGCAGGTTGGTGACTTTGACCGTCAGGAGGAGGGTGGTGGAGGCCAAACTTTGTCCCAAGTGACAGAGTGGCCTCCTGCAATGGGTGAGGGTCTCCCCCCTCTACCTGTCAAATGGACCTTTGCAACTGCCACAGGCTGACAGCTGCAACACGTCCATTCGATCTGGGAGTGTTTCCCCCAGTGTGGGAAACAGTCCCATGTTTATCCAAAATCACACAGTCCCTTAATCAGGTCACTTAATGACCTGAAATAGCTACATAAATACTCTCAAGTGGCATCCCGCTGGCTTTAATTGCCTGCGGGATTCCCACCAGCGGGGGCTGCACGCGCACGCCGGCGCGTCAGTGGGGAACCCGGAAGTGGGCGGGATCGAGGCGGGATCCGGTCGGGATCCTGGATTTCTCGATTTTCAAGGCCCCCCCCGCCGAGAACGCACCCGATAGCGGGTGCTAAAATCGGGCCCTTGCTCTTTTTCAAGACTGCGGGACCTGAACTCTAACTTTTTCATATTATATGATACACTATGCTACAGAACATTCATTGCAGATACCTCTAATTACCACGTGCAGACTGCAGCACTGCTGAGGGCTGTGTTCTAATGATGGTGGAGTGTATGTAATTGCATATTATGCAGAACAATAGTGTGAAAACCAGCTACTTCTACCTCAGGTTATAATTTAATAGCAAAAAAAAGGTGGTCTAAGAGCAAAATGTTATTCATCCTTCAGTGAATGACTGTCCAGAAAGAATGAAACAGAAAAGAAAACATCTAATCTTCACCAGACTATCTAAGTACAAATGTGATCTTGAATGAAAGATTATGGTGTTCTGCACATATATAAGTACTATACTCATCAAGGCACTGACACCTACATGGAGAATCAGTTGGACAAAAGCATTGGTGGATTTGAGGTAAAGTTAAGTTCAGGTTTACCATAATTACGAGAAGGTGTTCTGCTTGAAAGCCAAAAGTGAAATAAACCATATTCATGAATATAAAAAGCTGGGAGCTGATTACTTAAAAGATATTTTCTAGATTTAATGAAAGAGCACAATCACTGCAGCTAGTGGTCATGGACTAGTAGCTGCAGTATCAGAACCTCAGTTATACTGCCTAGCACCAATTGAAATTCTCCCACCAAGGAGAGTGCTCTGAGCAGATGTGATTACCAGCGTGCGTACAGTTCCCCTCCCAGCTGCTACATATTAAATGTTTTGAATGTGCGGGTGTGAGGGTTAGCACTCTCTAAGCATTTAATTCAACTCCGGGCAAGTTTATATAATGCTCAGGAGATGCAAAGGACCTTTGCGCGCTTTCCAAACCAGGTTTGACACCATACTGGAGTTAAACCCCATGCGATATCAACCCAGATGCTCTGGCTTTTGCCTCTCCTAGAAGATTACATGGCTGCAGGGGTGGGTAGAAGGTGGGGGGAGGGAAGAAGTGTTTAGCCATGATGGTCCAGCCATCATGGTGTGTGTGGCAGGCTTGATGGATCAGCTGGTCTTTCCCTGCCCATCAATTTTGTATGGTCGTATGAGACTGCCTCATCCAAGGGTCTGACTCTGCTTCTCTCTACTGCAACTTTAGCATTACAGCTAATGGAAACCACCTCATGGTGGTGCTCATATTGCAATACAAAATCATTCTCAGATTCCAAGTTCCAATTTTAAATTGAAATCCCAAAAGTTTGACAGTACAAAATAATGGCTGAAACATAGGAACATAGAAAGAGGAGTGGGCCATTCATCCCCTCGAGCCTGTTCTGCCATTCAATGAGATCATGGCTGATCTATAGCCTAACTCTATTTACCCGCCTTGGATCCATATCCCTTACTACCCTTGGCTAGTAAAAATCTAGCGATCTCTGATTTAAAATTATTAATCGAGCTAGCATCTATTGCCTTTTGTGAGAGAGGATTCCACACTTCTACCACTGTTTGCATGAAGAAGTGTTTCCTAACTTCTCTCTTGAATGGCCTGGCTCTGATTTTAAGGTTATATCCCCTTGTCCTAGATACCCCCGCCAGTGAAAAAAGATTCTATCTACCCTATCAATTCCTTTCAAAATCCTAAAAACCTCAATCAAATCACCCTTACCCTTCTATATTCCAGGGAATACAAGCCCAGTTTATGTAATCTCTCCTCACAATCTAACCCTTGGAGCCCTGGTAGCATTCTGGTGAATCTGCGCTGCACTCCTTCCAAGGAAATATATCATTTCTAAGGTGCGGTGTCTAGAACTGTACACAGTACTCCAGATGTGGTCTAACCAGGGCTTTGTATGGCTGTAGCAAAACTTCCTCCCCTTTATATTCTAGCCCTCTAGTTATAAAGGCTAACATTCCATTAGCCTTTTTGATTATTTTTTGTACCTGACCACTACATTTTAGTGATCTGTGTACATGAACCCCTAAATCTCATTGGACCTCCACTGTTCCTAGCTTTTTACCATTTAAAAAAATACTTGGATCTTTCCTTTTTTGCACCAAAATGGAAGACTTCAAACTTACCTGCGTTGAAATCCATCTGCCACAGTTTTGCCCACTCACTTAATCTATCAATGTCTCTTTTTTTAATTTTATTCTCCCATCTACACTACTTTCTATGCCACCAATCTTTGTGTCTTCGGCAAACTTGGATATGTGGCTCTCTATTGTGTTATCTAAGTCATTAATAAACATAGTGAAGAGTTGAGGCCCCAGCACAGATCCTTGTGGGACACCACTAGTCACTTCCTTCTAATTCGAGTACATACCCATTATCCCAATTCTCTGTCTTCTACCGCCTAACCAATCTCCTAACCAGGTGATAATTTTCCTTCAATTCCATGAGCTTTAATTTTAGCTAACAGTCTCTTATGTGGAACCTTATCAAATGCCTTCTGGAAGTCCATATATACTACATCCATAGACATTCCCCTGTCTACTACTTTAGTAACTTCCTCAAAAAATTCAATTATGTTCGTTAGACATGACCTACCCATTACAAATCCATGTTGGCTCTCTCTAATCAGCTCAAATTTCTATCATTCACACTATCCTTAATTATAGGTTCTAATAAATTCCCCGCAACAGATGTTAGACTAACAGGTCTATAATTTCCTGGTTTCTTAAATAATGGAGTTACATTTCCAATTTTCCAATCTAAAGGGACAATTCCTGAATTGAGAGAGCTTTGGAAGATTATGGTTAAAGTATCTGTAATTTCCTCACCTGCTTCCTTTAAAACCCTGGGGTGGAAACCATCAGGTCCTGAAGATTTGTCGGTCTTTAGTGCTATTATATTTTCTAATAGTGTTTTCTTGCTTGCATTAACTTTAGTGAGTTCCAGTCCTTGATTCATTATTGGTTCCCTGGAATGTCAGGTATATTATCCTCTTCCTCTACTGTGAAGACTGACACAAAGTAATTATTCAACAAGTCTGCCATTTCCTTATTTTCATTTGCAATATTATCCTCATCTGTTTTTAAAGGGCCCACATTATCCTTCACTACCCTTTTTCTTCTAATCTAATTGTAAAAACATTTTGTGTTAATCTTGATATCCTTCGCAAATTTCTTTTTGTAGCTCTTACCATCTTTTTTGTCTTCTTTTGCTGTTCTTTATATCTCTCCCAGTCCCCTGGATCTACACTATGCTTTACACTTTTGTATGCTCTTTCCGTTAGTTTTTTGTTATCTCTCACCTCTTTTGTCGACCATGGCTGTTTTATTTGGTATGTGGAGCTCTTGCCCCTTATGGATATATATTGGTCCTGTATTAAGCTAAATTCTTTTTTGAACACCTCCCACTGTTCATCTGTCGTTTTACCTGATAACAGTTTTGACCAGTTTGCTGTCGTCAAACCCCGGCTCATCCCGTTAAAGTTAGTCGTACCAAAATCTAAAATCTTAGTAATTGTTTTAAGTTTCTCCTTTTCAAACCTAACATTGAATTCGATCATATTATGATCACTGTTAGATAAATTTTCCTTCACTGTGAGATTATTCACTAAATCTAGCTCATTACTCATTACTAAATCTAGTATGGCCTGCCCTCTTGTTGGTTCTAGAACATGTTGCTCCAGAAAACTATCTTGAATGCACTCAAGAAATTCATCACCTTTCTGACTTGAGCTACTCTGCTCTTCCCAATCTATATGAAAATTAAAGTCTCCCATTAAAATAACTCTGCTTTTGCTACAAGCCTCTCTAATCTCTGAATTAATACATTTTGTCACTTCATTGCTGCTATCGGGAGGCCTGTCGACAACTCCCATTATAGTTTTAAGTCCTCTCTTATTCCTCAATTCTAACTATAGAGCCTCCACTGATTGCTTTCCTTTACCTATATCCTCCCTTACTAATGTTGTAAGAGTATCTTTAATCAATAAGGCTACCCCTCCTCCTCTTCCAATTTCCCTATCCTTTTTAAAGAACTTATAACCTGGAATATTTAACTCCCAATCATGACCAGCTTGCAGCCATATCTCAGTAACGGCCACCATGTCATACCCTCTAAGCTGCATTTGAGCCTCTAATTCACTCAATTTATTTCTTATACTCTGTGCATTAGTAAATAAAACTCTTATTTGGGCAAGAGACCCTAACCTGTCCTTTTGCCCTGATGATGTTTTTCTCACACTGTTTAACTTAACATGTTTCTTATTTGTCACTCCTGCTGTAACTACATTAATTATTTTAGTATTCTCTTCACCTGGAGTATCGATATCACTGTTGTGACCTGAACTCTGCTCTTATCCCTTTTTTTAATCTTTAAAGTATAATTTTAATTATTGTTTCTGACTGAGACCTCCCCCCAATTTATTAGTTTAAAGTCCTTTTTACCACCCTATTTATCTTTTCTGCCAGGACCTTGGTCCTAGCCCGGTTCAGGTGCAGCCCATCCCAACGAACAGCTCCCTCCTGTCCCAGTACTGGTGCCAGTGTCCCATGAAATGAAACCCCTCCTTCCCACCCCACTCCTTTAGCCACATGTTCACCTTCCTGATCTGTTTGCCCCTATGCCAATTAGCACATGGCTCGGGCAATAATCCTGAGATTACCACCCTTGAGGTCCTGCTTTTTAATTTAGCTCCTAACTCCTCATACTCCCTCAGCAGGACCACCTCCCTTTTCTTCCCTATGTCATTAGTCCTGCCATGGACCACGACAATTGGAAACTCCCCCTTCCTTTCCAAATTCCTTTCTAGTCGCATTTAACAGCACAGAATATGAAGAAAGGAATTCAACACTGTGAAATAATAAAATTAAGAAATCCTGAGCAGCATGTGATGAACTGTTAATAAACTATTTTAAAAGAGCCGTGAGGATCCTAGAGCTGTTTTTAAATAAAACTACAACATAAATCAATATCATAATGATAATTGGTGATAAAAGTAGTTCTAGGACAGGAGCTGCCTGCAATTGAGCAGCTTTTGTCAAGGGGTGGAGGGGGTTGGAGAATTGCACTAGGGTAGTGGCAGTGTAAATGTGTCCATGAAGATTTCCTCTTGTCAGTATTTCTAGCAAAGACATAAACATGTTCAAAACTAACACATTTATGATTTCACTAGAAATACTGACCAGAGAAAATCCTCATGAATGTGTTTGTAATGTCATTACACATTGTGACCGGAGCATTCTTCTTCCCCACCCCCCCTCCCCCGGCCTGATATTTGGAGTGAGTTTACATTAAGAACCTTCACTCTTGAGTGAAGCCATGCAACTTGTTCAAAATATTATGCAACGCGTTGTGAACTTTCTGAATCAATAATCCAATTAAACAAAAGTGAAGAAGGCTTACTTAAAGAAATCGAGAATGAACTGTGAAGTGGTGAAAAGGAACGTTCTTCTCATTCACTCACAAATGCATCACACCAACAGCAATCCGAAAACAGCTGGTATCGCTGAACAATCTGATTTTGGAATCAATCCCATTTTGACATCTAGCATAGAATCATAGAATCATAGAAGTTTACAACATGGAAACAGGCCCTTCGGCCCAACATGTCCATGTCGCCCAGTTTATACCACTAAGCTAGTCCCAATTGCCTGCACTTGGCCCATATCCCTCTATACCCATCTTTCCCATGTAACTGTCCAAATGCTTTTTAAAAGACAAAACTGTACCCGCCTCTACTACTGCCTCTGGCAGCTCGTTCCAGACACTCACCACCCTTTGAGTGAAAAAATTGCCCCTCTGGACCCTTTTGTATCTCTCCCCTCTCACCTTAAATCTATGCCCCCTCATTATAGACACCCCTACCTTTGGGAAAAGATTTTGACTATCTACCTTATCTATGCCCCTCATTATTTTAATAGAACTTCACTCTGAGTGATTATGATCATGATCTTTTGTCATACATACAAGCATCCTTCATAGTATTTATAAAGTTTCTATGCCAAAAAGCTTTGTAGATTTTCTAAGTCTGAAACCAGTTTACAGTAGCAATAGTTTCAGGCAGGAGAAGACCTTCTGTCCATTTAGCCCACCTATCCATTGTATTCCCTTGATGCATTTCCAATAACATTGAATCCTATTTGTTGATAAGAACCTGTCTAATTCCTCTTGAAACCCATTAAGTTTTCTTGTTCCACGAGATTAAAGTGAAAGGAGCACCTGGTACCTGGCCAAAAAGATGTCTATACCCACATCCCTTGAATGTAGCTAGTTTGATTGGCTTAATTCACCCCAGTTATGGATCTTTATGCATCTTCTCATCACCCTGCTGTAGCTGAAGCACAGGGGGAAATTTTCATCTAACCCACATGGCGGGTACTGGGCCGGTTTGGGTCGGACGCCCATTTTACACCCTGCCCGACTTTACTCTTCATTGACTTCCCATTTGCATTGTGCCTGATGCTTTCTCTTTAATGGTGACTTCAATGCTTTTGTTAGTTGAGTTCTTCAAATACTTTCAACGCTGAGCAAAGTTCTGCCTACAAAGGACAGTAATGGATTTCTTTCTCATCAGCTCCCAATGCTTTTGATGAACTTCTGCACTTTATTCTTAAATGTCAATTCGTGAAAAAGTTCTACGTGTGTGTCGCACTAGAGCTCACCCAAACACATTCACATAGGATCCTTAACATAACAATCATCTAGAAAACATCTTTATGCCATTTATTTGAATATTTTCAAGAATAGAGGTTACTGCAAGTTATTAAAACAATTATAGAATCATAGATTTGAATCAGGTAATATCTGTACTATTCAGCTAGGCATATTAGTATCATCAAATGATGGAGCATAACTATCCTGAATGCTGTACTTGTTTTCATTATCAGATAGTGTATTCCTAATTCTCCCTGAATTAGATCTGGTTGTTGCTTTCTGTGGTTTGTCTGTAGGGGAAATTTGAACTTAACTCGCCTGACAGGAATGGTGCGGTTCGGGTCGGACACCATTTTACACGCCGCCTGATTTTACATTCTAATGAAGTCAATGAAGAGTAAAGTCGGGCAGGGTGTAAAATGGGCATCGGACCCAAACCTGCCCAGTACCCGCCATGTGGGTTAGATGAAAATTTCCCCCTGTGTTTCAGCTACAGCAGGGTGCTGGGAAGATGCATAAAGATCCATAACCAGGGTGAATTAAGCCAATCAAACCAGCTACATTCAAGGGATGTGGGTATAGACATCTTTTTGGCCAGGTACCAGGTGCTCCTTTCACTTTAATCATGTGGAACAAGAAAACTTAATGGGTTTCAAGAGGAATTAGACAGGTTCTTATCAACAAATAGGGGATTCAGTGTTATTAGAAATGCATCAAGGGAATACTATGGATAGGTGGGCTAGATGGACAGGGGGTCTTCTCCTGCCTGAAACTGTTGCTACTGTAAACTGTATGTTTATTTTTCAGTGTGCTCATTTTCTACATCTTAAAGTTCAAGCTCTAATGCATCAATGGCAGGCCAGTCTGCAGAGTTGTAATTTTTATACACCACTCCAATTATTTGGAACACATTTCCATTAAATGCAAAACAATTGAAATCAATAAATGCATTTGAACAAAATGCCATACAGAAATTAAATGAGCTGCTCCACTCTAACTACAGTGTCAGTTATTGATTTACAAGTAACTAATATTTTTGTCAATCAATAAATAGGCTTGTTTGTCATCAGTGTAGGGCCATAAAATTTCAGGGAAAGAAAGTGATCGATTATAATATAGTATATAGAATTTGTGTAATACATCCATCAGTGCTCTCAAATGATTGAATCCCTGCAAGGTCGTTGTGGAAATGCTTTTGATTTCTAAAGTGCTCTACGGGTTTCTCTTTGCTGTTAATTTGAACATTCAGGGTTGTTGGTCCTAAGCGACATTTTTTTTAACAGGACAGGACTGCATTTGGTATAAATAAAATGTAGTCGAGCATCCATGAACCCATTCCACCATATATGACAGAGAAGGAATCGCACCCCAGTGGAGTTATCAGAACCAGGCAATTTGCATAACACAGATGGGCACCTGCGCCAATATCAGTGCATCCTGGGAACCAGCTACAGGAACAGGCAGCAAAATGCGACAATTATCAGTTGCTTGAAGGTGAAGCTGATAGAACTAGCTTTAAACATCTGGGCAAATTTGAAATCAACCCTCTTTATATGAGGGTTATATAAATTACTGCAGATGCTGGAAATCTGAAATAAAAACAGAAAATGCTAGAAACACTCAGCAGGCCAGGCAGCATCTGTGGAGAGAGAAACAGAGTTAACATTTCAGGTCGATGACCTTTCATCAGACCAGGTCATTGACCTGAAACGTTAAGCATGTTTTTATCTTCACTGACACTGCCCGACCCACTGAGTGTTTCCAGCATTTTCGCTCTTTATATGAGGGATGATTTCCTACTGGCCAAAGTCTCACTTTTGGAGTGTTCCAGCCATATGCATGTCAGGACGTTATATATATGAGAGTTGGTTCAATAGTTTCAATGCTCTTTATTGCAGGGTTGAAGGACTGGTAAAGGAGGTAATAAGGACTGTTAATGCAGAGGGAGATCAGTGACCTGCTTGATACATTTATGAACTACAGATTGAAAGATGCGATAAAAGTTCCCTGTAGGGAATGATCCTGAGGCAATGCGGTTAGGGCGGTGGTGACTTTTACTGCCATTTGCAGTAGATCTTTTTTCAAGAGGCTGCAGGGGTTTGGAACGACCTGTCTGGAGAAGCACAGCTTCCTTATGAGCTACACCTTAGACAAATCGAGGAAACTCACTCTGGATCCATACACGCCTTCTTCGAGCACCTTATGTGTGATCTTCTAACAGGCCCAACTTCTGCTTCTTGTGGTAGTTCAGCCTACCGCTGCTGCTGTTGCTCCTCTTCCCCCTCTTCATGCAACCGAATTAAAGTTCCAAGAATGACACCTATCATAAGCTCTGTGATTATTGAAGGTGTGTTAGTTGGATAGTGGGTTTCAAATGAAGACCAGGGGTTAAAATAGCCCGGGCCTCAAAATGATGATGTCGGTTGGGTTTGACGCATGCCCTGCCGTCCCATCAGAGAGACTGAGGTCAGAGATAGTAAGAGAGAGGAGTAGAGAGAAATATTCTTCATGTTAAAGTTATATTTTAAAAAAACACATGAATTGTATTTCAAAGCCAACTAATAATTTCCACCTGTTTGTTATTGGAAACAGTCAATTCTAATCCCTTATACCTGTGAGTCAGATATTGGTAACACCTGTAAGAGAGAGAGAGAGAAGCAGACAGTGTCATTCTTCATTCTGTCTAATCTAGGAATGCTTGATGTTTACACAGGAGGAGGGGAAGAGTGTCCCATTCCCCAGCATTGACATCTCTCATAGGAATATAGGAACAAAGGTACAGGACTCGGCTATTCAGCCCCTCGAGCCTGTTCTGCCATTCAATGAGATCATGGCTGATCTGTATCCTAACTCCATTTACCCGCCTTGGATCCATATCCCTTCATAGCCTTGGCTAGCAAAATCTATCGATCTCAGATTTTAAATTATTAATTAAGCTAGCATCTACTGCTTTTTGTGGGAGTGAGTTCCACATTTCTACCACCCTCTGCGTGAAGAAGTGTTTCTTAACTTCTCTCCTGAATGGCTTGGTTCTGATTTTAAGGTTATGTCCCCTTGTCCTAGACTCCCCCACCAGTGGAAAAGGTTTCTCTCTATCTACCCTATCAATTCCTTTCAAAATCATAAAAACTTCAATCAGATCACCCCTTAAGCTTCTATATTCCAGGGGAGACAGGCCTAGTTTATGTAGTCTCTCCTCATAATCTAACCGTCGTCTCAGCCCAATAAGCAAGAAATTCTCAACCAGCAGAGAGGAAATTTTCATCCAATCAGACTAGACTGAGTTCAGAGTCAGGTCCCATGAGTAAAAGGATAGTGTGTTAACTTACTGTACCATCCTACCCCTGTCAGCATGCTTATTATTATTTTCAATATCTTTACCTGTCCAACTGTAAGTCCATAGCAAGGATGGTTGATGAATTTTTGGGACCCTTCCTGGTTTATATGTAGATATGTAAAATTCCTATTGAAACAATATCCCCAAACTAATGAAGAACTACACGAATGCTAATAATACATAAAATTTACCATATTTCTAATCTCAAACTGTGTGAAATAAATTGTAATACACTAGGATGAGTCATATAGCTTTTTCATATCACTTCAATTATGCAATTGTGTTTTTATGCACAAAATTAGAACTGATTTTTTACTCAACAAAGAAACTTATTGTGTACAAAACATATAACAAGCTATACATTTTAACACTTGTAACTCAATTCCGATTTGATAGTAAGGCTTATAAATGACTTGAACATTACTTGTGCAATTTATGATACCCAATGAATCTATCAGTGTTCCTGCCTTTTAACATGCTTGTATGTCTCTATTAATCTAGGCACATTCAACCCCTGACCATCCATTATATTGTACCCATTTCCCTACAGTACAAGTGAAAAAAATGGCAATAGAAGAAAATTATTAAATGACTGCATGTTGCTACATGCCTGCGGTCGCCAATTAACTTCAGTGTCATGAAAATGCCTTTGTCTGTGATAGTGCCATTGGGACTTGCCATGAGTTATTAATCAAAACAAATGCTTATACAGTGGTTGTAATATCAATAATATTATGAGTTCAGGGTGCTCGCTAATACATCAATGAATCTTGTTCACTTTACTCTTGTTTCAAACAAGTTAACAATGCTCATCACAAATACATTTATAGTTCAAAGCACAAGGAGGGATAGAAGCAAAAATCTAAACAATGCACTAACTTGTAATGAATACCCGAAGGAGTATTCATTAAATAAATGTAAAAGGACGCATCTCAAATTACAAAACAAGCTTTGAAGGTCTCAAGTAATGAAATTAGATATTGAGATTTTTGTCTACAAATGAAAGCTCTTTTACTTTGAGTCCTTAGACAGTCAGCACTGTATTTTCCAGGTGTCGGGGTAAACACAGTTTACCTGGACCTATGGCAGTGACTATCTAAAATTATTGTCAAACTGATTTGGTTTTACTGACAGTGGTACGGTCGCATAGTGGTTATGTTACTGGTGTTGGTAATCCAGAGACCTGGACGAAAATCCAGAGTCATGAGTTCAAATCCCGCCACGGCAGCTGGCGAATTTAAATTCAATTAATTAATTAAAAATTCAATTAATTAAATAAAATCTGGAATTAAAATACTAGTATCAGTAATGATGGCCATGAAACTACCGGATTGTTGTAAAAACCCATCTGGTTCACTAATGTCCTTTAGGGAAGGAAACCTGACGTCCTTACCCGGTCTGGCCTATATGTGACTCCAGACCCACAGCAATGTGGTTGATTCTTAATTGCCCTCTGAAATGGCCTAGCAAGCCCATCTCGCTACGAAAAGTCATAATAAGAATAAAACCGGACGGACCACTGGACACGACAACGGCAAAACACCAAGCCCAGTCGACCCTGCAAGGTCCTCCTTACTAACATCTGGGGACTTGTGCCAAAATTGGGAGAGCTTTCAAGCAACAGCCTGACATAGCCATACTTACAGAATCATATCTTTCAGCCAACGTCCCAGACTCTGCCATCACCATCCCTGGGTATGTCTCTGTCCCACCGGCAGGACAGACCCACCAGAGGTGGCGGTACAGTGATATACAGTTAGGAGGGAGTGGCCCTGGGAGTCCTCAACATTGACTCTGGACCCCATGAGATCTCATGGCATCAGGTCAAACATGGGCAAGGAAACCTCCTGCTGATGAATCAGTCCTCCTCCATGTTGAGCACCACTTGGAGGAAGCACTGAGGGTAGTAAGGGCACAAAATGTACTCTGGGTGGGGGACTTCAATGTCCATCACCAAGAGTGGCTCGGTAGCACCGACAGCTGGCCGAGTCCTGAAGGACATAGCTGCTAGACTGGGCCTGCGGCAGGTGGTGAGTGAACCAACACGAGGGAAAAACTTAGTTGACCTCGTCCTGACCAATCTACCTGTCGCAAATGCATCTGTCCATGACAGTATTGGTAGGAGTGACCACCGCACAGTCCTCATGGAGATGTCTTCGCACTGAGGACACCATCCAACGTGTTGTGTGGCACTACGACCGTGCTAAATGGGATAGATTCAGAACAGATCTAGCAGCTCAAAACTGGGCATCCATGAGGTGCTGTGGGCCATCAGCAGCAGCAGAATTGTATTCCAGCACAATCTGTAACCTCATGGCCCGGCATATTCCTCACTCTACCATTACCAACAAGCCAGGGGATCAACCCTGGTTCAATGAGGAGTGTAGAAGAGCATGCCAGGAGCAGCACCAGGCGTACCTAAAAATGAGGTGCCAACCTGGTGAAGCTACAACTCAGGACTACATGCATGCTAAACAGTGGAAGCAACATGCTATAGAGAGAGCTAAGCGATTCCACAACCAACGGATCAGATCAAAGCTCTGCAGTCCTGCCACATCCAGTCGTGAATGGTGGTGGTCAATTAAACAACTAACGGAAGGAGGAGGCTCTGCAAACATCCCCATTCTCAATGATGGCGGAGTCCAGCACGTGAGTGCAAAAGACAAGGCTGAAGCGTTTGCAACCATCTTCAGCCAGAAGTGCCGAGTGGATGATCCATCTCAGCCTCCTCCCGATATCCCCACCATCACGGAAGCCAGTCTTCGGCCAATTCGATTCACTCCACGTGATATCAAGAAACGGCTGAGTGCACTGGATACAGCAAAGGCTATGGGCCCCGACAACATCCCAGCTGTAGTGCTGAAGACTTGTGCTCCAGAACTAGCTGCGCCTCTAGCCAAGCTGTTCCAGTACAGCTACAACACTGGCATCTACCCGACAATGTGGAAAATTGCCCAGGTATGTCCTGTCCACAAAAAGCAGGACAAATCCAATCCGGCCAATTACCGCCCCATCAGTCTACTCTCAATCATCAGCAAAGTGATGAAAGGTGTCATCAACAGTGCTATCAAGCGGCACTTACTCACCAATAACCTGCTCACCGATGCTCAGTTTGGGTTCCGCCAGGACCACTCGGCTCCAGACCTCATTACAGTGTTGGTCCAAACATGGACAAAAGAGCTGAATTCCAGAGGTGAGGTGAGAGTGACTGCCCTTGACATCAAGGCAGCATTTGACCGAGTGTGGAACCAAGGAGCCTTAGTAAAATTGAAGTCAATGGGAATCAGGGGGAAAACTCTCCAGTGGCTGGAGTCATACCTGGCACAAAGGAAGATGGTAGTGGTTGTTGGAGGCCAATCATCTCAGCCCCAGGACATTGCTGCAGGAGTTCCTCAGGGCAGTGTCCTAGGCCCAACCATCTTCAGCTGCTTCATCAATGACCTTCCCTCCATCATAAGGTCAGAAATGAGGATGTTCGCTGATGACTGCACAGTGTTCAGTTCCATTCGCAACCCCTCAGATAATGAAGCAGTCCGAGCCTGCATGCAGCAAGACCTGGACAACGTCCAGGCTTGGGCTCATAAGTGGCAAGTAACATTCGCGCCAGATAAGTGCCAGGCAATGACCATCACCAACAAGAGAGAGTCTAACCACCTCCCCTTGACATTCAACGGCATTACCATCGCCGAATCCCCCACCATCAACATCCTGGGGGTCACCATTGACCAGAAACTTAACTGGACCAGCCATATAAATACTGTGGCTACGAGAGCAGGTCAGAGGCTGGGTATTCTGCGGCGAGTGACTCACCTCCTGACTCCCCAAAGCCTTTCCACCATCTACAAGGCACAAGTCAGGAGTGTGATGGAATACTGTCCACTTGCCTGGATGAGTGCAGCTCCAACAACACTCAAGAAGCTCGACACCATCCAAGATAAAGCAGCCCGCTTGATTGGCACCCCATCCACCACCCTAAACATTCACTCCCTTCACCACCGGCGCACTGTGGCTGCAGTGTGCACCATCCACAGGATGCACTGCAGCAACTCGCCAAGGCTTCTTCGACAGCACCTCCCAAACCCGCGACCTCTACCACCTAGAAGGACAAGAGCAGCAGGCGCATGGGAACAACACCACCTGCACGTTCCCCTCCAAGTCACACACTATCCCGACTTGGAAATATATCGCCGTTCCTTCATTGTCGCTGGGTCAAAATCCTGGAACTCCCTTCCTAACAGCACTGTGGGAGAACCGTCACCACACGGACTGCAGCGGTTCAAGAAGGCGGCTCACCACCACCTTCTCGGGGGCAATTAGGGATGGACAATAAATGCTGGCCTCGCCAGCGACGCCCACATCCCGTGAACGAATAAAAAAAAAAAATAGCCATCCAATCAGATCTTCCCCTTGTAAAATTCTCTGAGATGTTCCATGGAAATGGTTGTGTACAAATCCAAGTTATTGGTGGTTCTTCTGTAACAGCACAATACAAAGTGCACCATGTTACTGGAGAGACACTATCAATGATACCAATGCCCAGTATTATAGTCTGCTGCTGAGTCTGGTGAGCAATATAAGTAATATCTGTTATCTATCACAGTTAGAAATAAATATCACCATGGCAAAGTTCATAAAGTTTTTCTCAATAAGTGGTAACAATAATTGGAAAAGTCTTCAAGTAAATCCTCATTTATATTCTCTCGCGTCTATAATTGTTTGCCGTGCCTGCGGTAAATTCTGTAACAATCTTATTGTAAAAAAAAATCATGTTTCATCCAAAATTAAATGTTAAACATGTCAGCCTGGAAGTTAGTGATAGTGATATTATCTTACAAACTTTTAGCACACTTGTGTCAAATTTTTCTTTCCACTGTTTTAATGGAGTTGTTAACTGAAAAAGATTATTGCCTCCATCAAAATATCAGCGAGGAGAATTTGATACGACCACTTTATGCATTTGTATGATAATATCACCACTGGTAATTCCTGAGCTGTTCAGTTTCTATAAATGAATGCATCACATTGATCACGACTGAATTACTCCAAAAACCTGTCAGCATTTCCAAGAAGGGGGCCCATCTAATGAATATAACAACATTTCTGACCCAAAAAAACACTCTGCAATCCCACAATACACAGGGTCCAGGTTTTGTAATGTTGCCAGTACTTTTGAAGAGCAGAAGGGCTTAATGCAACTACTCCCTGGGGAGTAAAATAGCCCAGCTTCGATAGAGCCTCATTCACTGTAAATTGCAGTTGTCAAATTAATCCTTTTCCTAATTCATGAAGGACAAATCCATATTTTTGCCTAACGAACAAGATATTTACAAAACAGTGCAGTGCTAATATTAAGGTCTATATTTTTCTCATGGTGTAAATCCTTATGAAAAAGGTCCAGTAAATAAACTGCTCACTGTTATAATTTCTTTTAAACTGCACTATTGTCACCTAATGGTGATTTTCTCACATTCATAAAGTGCTGATATCCAAGTAACAAAAATAGAGAGAAAAACGCTTCGGGGGAAAAAAAATAGGACAGGGCTTGTTTTTGGGCGGGGGTAGCACGATCCGCTATTACCCCAGTGGCCCCTTCGCAGGCAGGATGAGACTTTCGTCAGGCCTAAGGACTTATTTGCAATCTGCGTTGGAAATCAGCGTTGAACGAGGATTCCATGCAATTTACACTTTCCACCAGCAGGGGGTGCTCCAATCTCTTAAAGGCAGGTTGCCTGTTGGAAATCTCTTAAAGGTAGCCGGTACCTGTTATTTGCTGAAAATAACAGTCTGCTGTCTGCACGGAGTCTGAACGGAGATCAGACACGTAAAGCACAGATGCAGGTCCCGTCTCTATGTTTACACACTGATGAGTTATGTTAAAACATTGAATAAAGGTTATGGACCACTAGATCCCACATTCTCCAATCTGCATGCAGACCTCACCAATCTGCCGATTTGAGTTTGTACCAGGCCTGCGAGAGTGCGTGCACCAAGGTTCTCTGCTAATGCGCGAGAGGCCTGGGTGCAAGAGGTGGACAGAAGGTGGGACATCCTATATCCGCGGACATATACTCAAAAGGCAGTGGGAGGCAGTAGGGCATGAAGTCAATGCCAGGCACACAGCATCATGAACATGGATGCAGTGCAGGAAGAAGTTCAATGCTTTGACAAGAGTGGTCAAGGTGAGTGAGGTCAACTGTCAAGTGGCGTCTCCTACTGGCCGCATCCACTCCTCCACGCACTACACCCCCCATCACCCACCTACCAACAAACTCTTTCCATCAGTACTCAACTCTTCCAATCAGATGCTTCCTCTCACCCTCACATATTACCACTATTGCAAGCCACCCACCCACAACTCACAGGCCACACACACTGGCAGCTATTCAACCATGACAGGCACATCACCCAGTCTCACTTTCTTGCAGGAGGCAGCAAGTGCCAGTGGCATTCAGCCCCTCAAGCCTGTTCTGTCATTCATTGAGGACATGGTGGACCTGTGACCTAACTCCATATACCCGCCTTAGCCCCATATCTCTTAATACCCTTGGTTCACAGGAATCTATCAATCTCAGATTTAGAATTCACAATTGAGCTAGCATCAACTGCCATTTGCAGAAGGGCGTTCCAAATTTCTCCCAACCTTTGCATGTAGAAGCATTTCCTAACTTCACTCCTGCACGTCCCGGCTCTAAATGTTAGACTATGTACCTAGTCCTAGTATTCAAGTATAGGAGACCTCCAAAAACAGTTACAAATGTCTCGGCAGCCAAAAGCAATAATCCAGTCACTAACCAGAAAATCCTGCATGGTCCCTTTAAATAGAGCTGGTGGGGCATCCTTCAGGCACTCTAAGACACGTTCAGATGGTTGGGATTAAGACTGTGTGTTGAGTTGAGCGTTTGGTCCCAAAATGGTGTCTATCACTTTAAATCAGCGTTGCACACAAATTGTATCCATTTTCTCCCTACTTTACATGCTTCCGGCATTCGTTATCTGCGCCTGTGCTAACTGCTATACCAAGATAGCGTCTGGCGCACAGCATGCTGGAAAAGTGCGTGCAAAGCCAAGGCGCCATCTGGGCACTTCGGGAGGCCGTGTCATGCCGAAACAACGAGCGCTACATGGCCCAATTTAGCGCCCCAAATTTTTAGTGATTGTTAACTGCTCATTAATTTCGGGAATGTGCTCGTTGAAACAATTACTTTCCTCAACTTAGAAAGAAAGAAGAATCCCATGGCACATTTATATAGCGCCTTTCATGACATCCGGATGTCCCAAAGTGCTTTACAGTCAATGAAGCACTTTTGAAGTGTAGTCACCGTTGTAATGTAGGAAACACGGCATCCAATTTGCGCAAAGCAAGATCCAACAAACAGCAATGTGATAATGATCAGGTCATTTTTTTTTAGGTGTTGGTTGAGGGATAAATATTGGCCAGTTCACTTGGAAGAAGTCCGCCGCTCTTCTTCGAAATCGTGCCATGGGATCTTTTACTAATGGAGGTGTGATTGTCCCACTGTCATTTCCCACTTGACTCCCACACACACACATACATACACACACACACACATGGCCCATGGAGTAAGTCATGACTTCCACACATAAACAGAATTGTATGATGTGTTGGTGCTGTTCGAGATGCAGGAAATGCAGGACAAAGCTATGTTCTGAGCACAGCAAAGAATTTTTGTGGCAAACTTGCTGGAAGTCCACAAGCTGTAAATCACCCTGTCAGGGTAAGATAAGGCAGAAAATCACCCTACAGGGTAGGATAAGGCAGAAAAGGAAAGCTTATGTCAGATACCGAGAACTCAATATTACAGAAAGCCTAGGGAAGTATAAAAAGTGTAGGGGTGAAATTAAAAAGGAAATTAGGAAAGCAACAAGAGGGCATGAAAAAATATTGGCAAGTAAAATCAAGGAAAACCCAAAGATGTTTTATAAATACATTAAGAGCAAGAGGATCACTAAGGAAAGAACAGGGCTTGTTAGAGACCAAAAAGGTAACCTATGTGTGGAGGCGGAAGATGTTGGTATGGTTCTTAATGAATACTTTGCGTCTATCTTCACAAAAGAGAGGGACGATGCAGAGATTGTAGTTAAGAAGGAGGAGTGTGAAATATTGGATGGGAAAAACTTAGTGAGAGAGGAAGTATTAAGGGGAATACCGTCTTTGAAAGTAGATAAATCACTAGGGCCGGATGAAATGTATCACAGGCTATTAAAAGAAGCAAGGGAGGAACCCTGACCATCATATTCCAATCCTCACCGATACAGGTATAGTGCCGAAGGATTGGAGGACTGTTAACGTTGTACCATTGTTTAAAAAGGGAGCGAGGGATAGACCGAGTAATTACAGGCCAGTCAGTCTAACCTCGGTGGTGGGCAAATTATTGGAATCAATTCTGAGGGACAGGTAAACCGTCACTTAGAAAGGCATGGAGTAATCAAGGACAGTCAGCATGGATTTGTTAAGGGAAGGTTATGTCTGACTAACTTGATTGAATTTTTTAAGGAGGTAACAAGAAGGGTCGATGAGGGTAGTGCGTTGATGTGGTCTACATGGATTTTAGCAAGGCTTTTGACAAGATCCCACATGGCAGACTGGTCAAAAAAGTACAAGCCCATGGGATCCAAGGGAGAGTGGAAAGTTAGATCCAAAATTGGCTCAGTGGCAGGAAGCAAAGGGTAATGGTCGACGGGTGTTTTTGTGACTGGAAGGCTGTTTCCAGTGTGGTTCCTCAGGGCTCAGTACTAGATCCCTTGCTCTTTGTGATATACATTAATGATTTGGACTTAAATTAGGGGGCATGATTAACAAGTTTACAGATGATACAAAAATTGGCCATGTGGTTGATAGTGAGGAGGAAAGCTGCAGACTGCAGGAAGATATCAATGGACTGGTCAGGTGGGCAGAAAAGTGTCAAATGGAATTCAATCCGGAGAAGTGTGAGGTAATGCATTTGGGGAGGGCAAACAAGGCAAGGGAGTACACAATAATTGGGAGTATACTGAAAGGTAGTGAGAGAGGAAGTGAGGGACCTTGGAGTGCATGTCCACAGGTCTCTGAAGGTAGCAGGACAGGTAGATAAGGTGGTTAAGAAGGCATATAGAATACTTTCCTTTGCTAGCCGGGGCATAGAATATAAGGGCAGGGAGGTTATGCTGGAACTGTATAAAACACTGGTTAGGGTACTGTGTACAGTTCTGGTCACCACATTACAAGAAGGATGTAATTGCACTCGAGAGGATACAGAGGAGATTTACGAGGGTGTTGCCAGGACTAGAGAATTTTAGCTATGAGGAAAGATTGGATAGGCTGAGATTGTTCTCTTTGGAGCAGAGGAGGCTGAAGGGTGATTTAATTGAGGTGTACAAAATTATGAGGGGCCTAGATAGAGTGGATAGGAAGGACCTATTTTCCTTAGCAGAGAGGTCAATAACCTGGGGGCATAGATTTAAAGTGATTGGTAGCAGGATTAGAGGGGAGCTGAGGAGAAATTTTTTCACCCAGAGGGTGGTGGGGGTTTGGAACTCACTGCCTGAAAGGGTGGTAAAGGCAAAAACCCTCAACTGATTTAAAAAGTACCTGGGTGTGCACCTGAAGTGCTGTAACCTACAAGGCTACGGACCAAGTGCTGTAAAATGGGATTAGGCTGGTGGCTCATTTTTGGCCGGCGCGGACATGATGGGCTGAATAGCCTCCTTCTGTGCCGTAAATTTTCTATGATTCTATGATTCATTCTACATACGTCATCATTGCCTTTTTCTATAATTACTATACAAAAGCACAGGCCGTACAAAGTCATGGGCCCCAAAAATCTGCAGGCCAGCCATTCCTGCACTTAGGGCACGATTGTGTCCATGTGAACTTCTACTGTTGACCCAAGTAAATTATCCAGGGTCAGGGGAGGTTCCTACTCGGGGTGCACCTTGGATGCCCATTATATAAACCAAGGTAGAAAGTCCGGCATAAGTGCTCATTCAGGGCCTGTTAGGGGCTTTATCTGAAACAAGGTATACCCGCTCCCCTGTCCTGTAGCACCCTTATTAAGGGTCCAGGGAAAGATCTCGTCCTGGACCCGAGGTGATACCCATGTCCATCGCTGGATCAGACAGTGCACCCGGTCTGCTGTGCCTGTACCAACTATATGCCAGGTCCCTTTGAGGTCCTTGAGTGCAGGAACTCTTGACATAGGGAGTCCCCACCTCCATCCCCATAACATTCATAACGGCCAGGGATGTTCAAACTGTGCCCTGTGTGCCACATACCAAGCTCTGCTATTCCAGCCTTCAAACCTCAATTTCCTCAGTCCTATTTGTGCTTATAGTGACTGAAAGTGCTCGGCCCTGCTCTACTCACGTAACTCCAGCGGAGCGGACACCTGTGACCATCACTCTTGATCCACAGGGGTTAGAGTGGCGTCACATCACTTGCATTTTCTTGGCAGGCTCCTGTGCCACTAAGAGTGCATCTTGGGTGCCATGTACCTGGCCTGTAGACCTAGTGGGGCCCACTTATACCTATAGAATACTTTTAGTACTGTTCCCTCCCAAGTCCAGTTAATCCAGTCTTCAAACCTCAAGCACCTCAATCCTATTTGTGCTTATAATGACTGAAAATGCTCGGCCCTGTTCTACTCACGTAGCTGCAGCAGAACGAAAACAAGTGACCATCACTCTTGATCCCACAGGAGTCAGAGCACAAATGTTCAATCACAACACTAAGGTCTGTTACTACAAGCAATTTTAGATATCTGGAAGTTATTGGGAATGTGGGTATGGTCCCAGAGGCACAATGGTTAGGCACTCTCTTATCTGGGAAAGCCAGCGGCCCTGCAAAATTATGTTATCCTTTCATGTTGTAGTCAGCTAGGAAAGCGATGAAGTTGTTTGCCCTACAACCCTCTGAGATCTCTGCGCTCCTCCAATTCTGGCCTCTTGCACATCCCTGATTTTAATCACTCCACCATTGGCAGACATGCCTTCAGCTGCCTAGACCCTAAGCTCTGGAATTCCCTCCCTAAACTTCTCCACCTCTCTACTTCTCTCTCAAGACACTCCTTAAAACCTACCTTCTTTGGCCAAGCTTTTGGTCGCCTGTCCTAATATCTCCTTATGTGGCTTGGTGTCAAATTTTGTTTGATAATGCTCCTGCGATGCACCTTGGGACGTTTTACTATGTTAAAGGTGCTATATAAATGCAAGTTGTCATTGTTTGAATAATGCACCTTTCTCATCAGAAAACTGGCTGACACTGCAAATTTCCTTTGCTGTTCATGGATGGACCAGGAGACATAAAAATTGAGGGTTGTAGTCACCTTGACATCCGCTGGGAGTGCTGTTCCTATGTGTGAGATTATCTGCAGGTAGTCTTGAAACAGGTGGCACACCTAGGTAACCGCATCCCTGCTAAACTTGAGCCTCTGGAAACAGCATACCTCAGTCATTGCCAGGTGTATGGGCCTGCAGATGTAATAGGCCATAGAGCAATGGGCACCAACAGAGCACCTCTGCTGCTATCTGACGTCTCTTGCACTCCTTCTCCTACTTATCCTCATGGCACAGTTACAGACTGTGTAATGTTGTGTGATGATAGCAATTTCTGGGCTTTGATGACTAGGAAGCTTGACTGACTGCAATGGTTAAAAGAAAAACTACGCCAGACATAGTGGAGCACGTTACAAATCACATCCAGAATTCATAATACAAAACATGGAATAATATTAATAGTACAGTATAAAGAATGTTACATGTGATCCTTGGCCAAGGGGATACAGGAACAGGGAGATCTGGGGGTATATGTACACAAATCGTTGAAGGTGGCAGGGCAGGTTGAGAAAGCGGTTAAAAAAGCATACAGGATCCTGGGCTTTATAAATAGAGGCATAGAGTACAAAAGCAAGGAAGTCATGACCACAACTGGAGTATTGTGTCCAGTTCTGGGCACCGCAATATAGGAAAGATGTGAAGGCCTTAGAGAGGCTGCAGAAAAGATTTACTAGAATGATTCCATGGATGAGGGACTTTAGTTACGTGGATAGACTGGAGAAGCTGGGGTTGTTCTCCTTGGAACAGAGATGGATGAGATGAGATTTGATAGAGGTATTTAAAATCATGAAGGGTCTAGACAGAGTAGATAGAGAGAAACTGTTCCCATTGGCGGAATGGTCAAGAACCAGAGGACATAGATTTAAGGTGATTGGCAAAAGAACCAAAGGTGACATGAGGAAAAACTTTTTTACACAGCGAGTGATTAGGACCTGGAATGCACTGCTTGAGGGGATGGTGGAGGCAGATTCAATCGTGGCTTTCAAAAGGGAACTGGATATGTACTTGAAAGGAAAAAAATTGCAGGGCTACAGAGATAGGGCGGGCGAGTGGGACTAGCTCTTGCATAGAGCTGGCATGGACTCGATGGGCCGAATGGTCTCCTTCCATGCTGTAACCTTTCTATGATTCTATGATCCTAATTTTCAATGACTCAGTGAATAGTTTACATTGAAGGAAGCAATGTCATCTTCAATTGTGCTTTCACAATCAGTAAGAGTTTTTACACCGCTCCTCGAGTAAGACAAGAATCCAGTATCTGAGCCATGTAGATGCGACACTTCAAAACGCAGCAGTTGCCTTCATTCCTGACACGGGTGAATCTGGCCATTTCATTCAGGCGAGATTTAAAAAACAACAATATACTGTGGACTTGGTGCCCTGGTGCCACTTGTGTAAGCCATGAGACTGAACACAATTTACAGGCTTCTTTGGAGCCCAGAACTTAAAATTCTTCCTCAAAAGCCTGTGTATAGTTGTAAATATTGTTGTCTCCTCACCCTTGCATTCACTGTTTGTTTCTAATATATCAAACTATATCATTTTAATGGGACTTCTAACATTAATATACAGATAATTGCAGGAGTGAAAATATCTAAAGTTGTGATAATATCTTGTCCAGTTTCCATTTTTCTTGCCTCTTTTACACAAGATAGTTTATACAATTCATATGCTTTCATTGCCAAAAGATAAATAAGATGAAAATATATTTTGTTCCTTCATTGCTCTTTCCTAGAGGTTCTAAGCCAAGAATTAATTATTATAATAAGCTCGTTATAATTGCAGCTTTATTTATTTTCCACAATGTTTAGTCTTTTATTCTCTCTCTCGTGCGCTTTCTCACACTTGAGCAGCTACTATTGTTTCTGAACAATGAATCGTGGAAGAGGAATGAATCTCTCATGTTCTTCCACTCCAAATTAAAGGCTGTTGTGCTAAATCCATCTATTCCAATGGCTATGATTATTTTGCAATTTATTTCCATGATCACATGATAAAGTTACGTGACCCTATTTTGGCAGTGGATCCAACATATGCAAAATAACATCGAGCATGATTTTAAGTAGTGTGCTTCACAATTCCAAATATATCCACTTGCAAACATGAGCTTCAATTTTAAAAGGTTCCACATCAGCTTGAAGCTTCATTGTGTGCTCTCAAGGCTCTTAAAATTTGGCACGCAATCTTATGTGACCGATTCACAGTGGACCAGATTTTGTGACTGGCAGTCTTGATGGGAGAGATGAGCTGCGCTATTTTCAAGCATGAGCTTTCTTTCCATGGAATAATTATTCAAATTAGGTTCCCTCTGAATTTTAATAAGTTCCACTGAGCTGCACTCCCAGCGTTTACCTTGCCGATATGAAACTGGCGTCCAATCAGTCCACGTGGTTTTCTTCTTACAGCCATGTTGTTGGGACATTAAGTTTGAAAGTTGCTTTTTTTGCGATTTTGCGTTTCAGTCTGGTGCATTGTGTTCTCAGCATTTTTTTTTGTCTGTTTCTATCATTTTTGCATGAACCTTTGACTTGCATCCTAGAATTTCCTGCAGTTTCTTTCTTTGCAACTGCTTTGTAACATGCAGTTAACAAAATGATGAAAATGGAATCTGTCTGGGTCCTCATTGGCTGCATGATCAAAGAAGGAGCATCATATAAAAATAGGAGCAAGAGTAGGCCATTCGGCCCTTCATGAGGGAGCATCATATACAAAGGCAACGACAGCTCAGGAAGCATGTGAGCATCCACCAATACCCATGCACCTGTATTTATAGACCCCAACAATCATACCTGGCCATGCCTGTGGAGATCTGTCTTTGCACCTCAATAGGGAGGCTAAGACAGATCAATGTCATCTACTCGAGGCCGACCTGTAAACAACGTGAAGAACTGGTACAACTCTTCCTGTAGCTTTGAGGGTCACCACTGCATTAAGATTTTATGCTATGGGAGCCTTCCAGGGGACATCTGTCAAATCTGCCAATTTGTTGTCCACAGATGCATAAAGCAAGTAACAAAAGCTATGTTTGCCAGAGGAAATACCTTCATAACTTTCCCTGCGGAAAGGAAGCAGCAGCTAGAGAGACACAGGACTTTTTCTATGGGGCAGGCGGTTTAAGAGTCCAAATAAACATAGATGGCTCCTATACGGCCAGTTCTTGTGCAAAGATTTTGTAATTTTACAGTGCAAGCTACCAGAGTGCCTCACTAGAAATCTTCCCCACACCTTTTGTGCAATAAAAGACCATTAAGAGAAGGGAAAAAGCTATCATATAATCACAGAAAATAGGAGCAAGAGTAGGCCATTCAGCCCTTCAGGCCTGCTCTACCATTCAAAATGATCATGGCTGATCGTCTAACTCAGTTCCCGCTTTTTCCCCATATCCCTTGATCCTTTTAGCATTAAGAAATATATCTATCTCCTTCTTGAATACATCTAATGACTTGGCCTCCACTGCCTTGTGGTAGAGAATGCCACAGGTTCACTACCCTCTGAGTGAAGAAATTTCTTCTCATCTCCGTTCTAAATGGCATACCCCGTATCCTGAGACTGTGACCCCTGGTTCTGGACTCCCCATCCATCGGGAACATCCTCCCTGCATCTAGTCTGTCTAGTCCTGTTAGAATTTTATATGTTTCAATGAGAGCACATCTCATTCTTCTAAACTCTAGTGAATATAGGCCTAGTCGACCCAACCTCTCCTCATACGTCAGTCCTGCCATCCCAGGAATCAGTCTGGTAAACCTTCGTTGCACTCCCTCCATGGCAAGGACATCCTTCCTCAGATAAGGGGACCAAAACTGCACACAATACTCTAGATGTGGTCTCACCAAGGCCCTGTATAACTGCAGTAAGACATCCCTGCTCCTGTACTCAAATCCTCTTGCAATGAACGCCAATATACCATTCGCCTTCCTAACTGCTTGCTGCACCTGAATGCTCGCTTTCAGCGACTGGTGTACAAGAACACCCAGGTCTCGTTGCACCTCCCCTTTTCCCAATCTATCACCATTCAGATAATAATCTGTCTTTCTGTTTTTACAACCAAAGTTTTTTAAATAGTGGGGTTACATTTGCCAGCCTCCAATCTGTAGGAACTGTTCCAGAGTCTATAGAATTTTGCATCCACTATTTCCAGGGCCACTTCCTTTAGTACTCTGGGAATAAGATTAAGGATGTGATAACAGAACACTTGGAAGGCATTAATGGGATTGGACAAAGTCAGCATGGGTTTATGAAAGGGAAATCATGCGTAACAAATCTACTGGAGTTTTTTGAGGAGGTAACTAGTAGAATGGATAGGGGAGAACCAGTGGATGTGGTGAACTTGGATTTTCAGAAGGCTTTTGATAAGGTCCCACACAAGAGGTTAGTGTGCAAAATTAAAGCACATGGGATTGGGGGGAATATCCTGGCATGGATTGAGAATTGGTTAACAGACAGGAAACAGAGTAGGAATAAAGGGGTCTTTTTCTGGGTGGCAGGCAGTGACTAGTGGGGTACCGCAGGGATCAGTGCTTGGGCCCCAGCTATTCACAATATATATCAATGATTTGGATGAGGGAACTGAATGTAACATTTCCAAGTTTGCAGACGACACAAAGCTGGGGTGGAATGTGAGCTGTGAGGAGGATGCAAAGAGGCTCCAATGTGATTTAGACAATTTGAGTCAGTGGGCAAGAACATGGCAGATGCAGTATAACGTGGATAAATGTGAGGTTATCCACTTTGCATTTTCCCCACTACTGATGTTAGGCTAACTGGTCTGTAATTCCCTGTTTTTTTCTCCCTCCTTTTTTAAATAGTGGGGTTACATTTACCAGCCTCCAATCTGTAGCAACTGTTCCAGAGTCTATAGAATTTTGCATCCACTATTTCCAGGGCCACTTCCTTTAGGACTCTGGGAATAAGATTATCAGGCCCTGGGGATTTGTCGGCCTTTAGCCCCATTAATTTCCCTAGCACTATTTTTTTACTAATACTGATTTCTTTCAGTTCCTCCCTCTCACTAGACCCTTGGTTCCCCAACATTTCCGGGAGGTTATTTGTGTCCTCCTTTGTGAAGACAGAACCAAAGTATGTGTTTAATTGTTCTGCCATTTCTTTGTTCCCCATTAATAGGACAAAGTCAGCATGGCTTTATGAAGGGGAAGTCATGTCTGACAAATTTGCTTGAGTTCTTTGAGGACATAACGTACAGGGTGGATAAAGGGGAACCAGTGGACATAGTGTATTTAGACTTCCAGAAGGCATTCGACAAGGTGCCACATAAAAGATTATTGCTCAAGATAAAGAATCACTGGATTGGGGGTAATATTCTGGCATGGGTGGAGGATTGGTTATCTAACAGGAAGCAGAGAGTTGGGATAAATGGTTCATTCTCGGACTGGCAACCTGTAGCCAGTGGTGTTCCGCAGGGGTCGGTGCTGGGTCCCCAACTCTTTACAATCTATATTAACGATTTGGAGGAGGGGACCGAGTGTAACATATCAAAGTTTGCAGATGATACAAAGATGGGAGGGAAAGTAGAGAGTGAGGAGGACATAAAAAACCTGCAAGGGGATATAGACAGGCTGGGTGAGTGGGCGGAGATTTGGCAGATGCAATACAATATTGGAAAATGTGAGGTTATGCACTTTGGCAGGAAAAATCAGAGGGCAAGTTATTATCTTAATGGCGAGAAACTGGAAAGTACTGCAGTACAAAGGGATCTGGGGGTTCTAGTGCAAGAAAATCAAAAAGTTAGTATGCGGGTGCAGCAGGTGATCAAGAAGGCCAACGGAATGTTGGCTTTTATTGCTAGGAGGATAGAATATAAAAACAGGGAGGTATTGCTGCAGTTATATAAGGTATTGGTGAGACCGCACCTGGAATACTGCATACAGTTTTGGTCTCCATACTTAAGAAAAGACATACTCGCTCTCGAGGCAGTACAAAGAAGGTTCACTCGGTTAATCCCGGGGATGAGGGGGTGGACATATGAGGAGAGGTTGAGTAGATTGAGACTCTACTCATTGGAGTTCAGAAGAATGAGAGGCGATCTTATTGAAACATATAAGATTGTGAAGGGGCTTAATCGGGTGGATGCGGTAAGGATGTTCCCAAGGATGGGTGAAACTAGAACGAGGGGGCATAATCTTAGAATAAGGGTCTGCTCTTTCAAAACTGAGATGAAGAGAAACTTCTTCACTCAGAGGGTGGTAGGTCTGTGGAATTTGCTGCCCCAGGAAGCTGTGGAAGCTACATCATTAAAGAAATTTAAAACAGAAATAGACAGTTTCCTAGAAGTAAAGGGAATTAGGGGTTACGGGGAGCGGGCAGGAAATTGGACATGAATTTAAATTTGAGGTTAGGATCAGATCCGCCATGATCTTATTGAACGGCGGAGCAGGCTCGAGGGGCCGATTGGCCTACTCCTGCTCCTATTTCTTATGTTCTTATTATAATTTCCCCCATTTCTGACTGTAAGGGACCTACATTTGTCTTCACCACTCTTTTTCTCTTGACATATTTATAGAAACTTTTACAGTCAGTTTTTATGTTCCCTGCTAGTTTACTCTCATACTCTATTTTTCCCCTCTTAATCAATCTCTTTGTTCTCCTTTGCTGAATTCTAAACTGCTCCCAATCCTCAGGCTTGCCGCTTTTTCTGGCAATTTTATATGCCTCCTCTTTGGATCTAATACTATCCCTAATTTCTTTTGTAAGCCACGGTTGAGCCACCTTTCCTGTTTTTTTTGCGCTAGACAGGAATGAATAATTGTTGTAATTCCTGCACTCATTCTTTAAATATTAGCCATTGCCTATCCACCGTCATCCCTTTTAATAAAGTTCCCCACTCTATCCTAGCCAACTCACATCTCATACTTTCGTAATTTCCTTCATTTAGATTCAGGACCCTAGTTTCAGATTCAACTACTTCACTCTCCATCTTATTGAGGAATTCTATCATGTTATGGTCGCTCTTCCCTAAGGGACCCTGCACAACAAGATTGTTAATTAATCCTTTCTCTTTGCACAATACCCAGTCTAGGATCGCCTGTTCTCTAGTTGGTTCCTCAACATATTGGTCTAGAAATCCATCACTTACACACTCCAGGAATTCCTCCCCCAGAATATTATTACTAATTTGGTTTGACCAATCCATATATAAATTAAAGTCACCCATGATTATAGTTGTACCCTTTTTGCATGCGTCTCTAATTTCCTGTTTAATGCCCTCCCCTACATCTCCACTACAGTTTGGGGGCTTATAGACAACCCCCACCAACATATGGACAACATCCATAGGCACTCCCCTGTCCACCATACTAGTGGCCACCTCAAAAAACTCAACTAGATCAGTCAGATATGACCTACCCTTCACAAATCCATGCTGACTCTCTTTGATTAGATGATTCTTGTCCAAGTGCTCAATCACTCGGTCTCTGATAATTGATTCCAGTAACTTCCCCACAATTGAGGTTAAACTGATAAGTTTGCCTTGTAATATAGGAGCCACAGTGGTTGATGTGTCGAATTACAAAGATTTGTTTCAATCTTTCTCAAGACACCAGGCCAGCAGTAAATGTAGTGTAGACATTAGTTTCTGTCACCAGTATATAAATATATAAAGTCTGAAATAATAGCATGTCTCTGATGGTAACATTTAATATGGCTCATTCATCAAAGGTGATAGCTAGAAATGTTGACAAATTCTTTGACTACTTTTCACCAGATGATTTATTTCAACATTTGAATATAATCATATTGAAATCACTACTTTGAACAGAATAGTCAACATGTTATCCATCGCTAGCCTATCTCTTATTTCAATAACACTGCATTAATACATTTGGTTTGATGTGAATTTTCTTCATAATCTTCAAATATTCCTTAGAAAACTTTTCAAAATTATTTCTGGCTCACCATACCATACATTTAAGAAGTGTCAGTTGACTAAATAGTTGAATAAAGGCAGCTTCACCTATTGGGTAGGAAATAGGTCTTTTCATACCCTGTTCTGCTTTTACACTTCATTTGTGCCAAACATTACAATTAAGAATCTTACTGGAATATTTTGGAAATATTGCTGTTTTGCATCTACTTCCGTAAGCAGAGTGTCAGGTCAGTGATTTTTTTGTCTAAAATAAGTGCTTTGGACCTTTCACTTTCATGTTGGGTAACTCATCAGGTGATCTAAATAGATGAATTAGAATGGTATTAATCAGAGTAGAAATGTAAATGAAGTTGGCGTCCACCCTTTTGTATGCTAATATACTGGGTTCCATACCTTTTTCTCTTATAATCATTTCCTCCACACCTTCTTTCAATGATCGAAGAGGTCATTTCCTTGTTCTGCCAGGTGTCTCTGAATCCCAACAAAGCATACTGTTGAGTTACAATAGAAACAGAAAGCACTGCTCAACTTTGAATATGGATGACTGCTTTGATGTGAATCCATAAATAACCAAAGGAGAGTTATCTGAAAAGTTGACTAAAAACCAATGACGAACAAGAGGTAAATGTTATAATAATAAAAAATATATTAATAATTACACTAAATAGCTCTTTATTATGTTGAAATGTCTCAAAGTGTTGCAAATGTAATGGCTATTGTTATGTAGGTAAATGTGACTGCTGGGGATATTGGTTTTGGTGTTTTAACTGTCTATCTTGTGATGAACTTATGCATCAAAATTTCACATTAGTAGCAGAACTGACCCATGGGAATAGTGAACTGAATAAGGCTACTTACATCATGGCCTCCTGACTTTTGTCTACATCAGGCTTACAATATTACTTAAATCTTCACTTTTTACGCCTGAGATGACCGTAGAAATTCATCATTGCGATATTTCTCTGTTAGCGCTTAGTCAACCCTATAAACTCTGTAAACTCGCCAATATTTCTTCAACAGCACTTCCCATACCCGCGACCTTCACTACCAAGAAGGACAAGGGCAGCAAACACATGGGAACACCATCACCTCCAAGTTCCCCTCCAGGTCACAAACTATCCTGACTTGGACACATATCGCTGTTCCTTCATTGTCGCTGGGTCAAAATCCTGGAACTCCCTACCTAACAGCACTGTGGGAGTACCTTCACTACACAGACTATGGTGGTTCATGAAGGCAGCTCACCACGAAATTATGGTGGACCTGTGACCTAACTCCATATACCCATCTTAGCCCCATATCCCTTAATACCCTTGGTTCACAGAAATCCATCAATCTCAGATTTAACATTCACAATTGAGCTAGCATCAACTGCCATCTGCAGAAGAGCGTTCCAAACATCTCACACCCTTTGCGTGTAGAAGCATTTCCTAACTTCATTCCTGCACGTCCTGGCTCTAAATGTTAGGCTATGTCCCCGCGTCCTAGTATTCAAGTCTGGAAGACCTCCAAAAACAGTTACAAATGTCTTGGCAGCCAGAAGCAATAATCCAGCCACTAACCTGTAAATCCTTTAAATAGCACTAGTGGGGGGTCCTCCAGGCACTGTAAGACACATTCAGATGGTCGGGGTTAAGACTGTGCATTGAGTTAAGCGTTAAGTCCGAAAATGGTGTCTATCACTTTAAATCAGCTTTGCACACTGATTGAAGCCATTTTCTCCCTACTTTACATGATTCCAGCATTCGTTATCTGCGCCTGTGCTAACTCCTACACCAAGATGGCATCTGGTGCACGTCACGCAGGAAATGTGCGTGCGCACCCAAGATGCCATCTTGGATGTCGGAGAGGCCGTGTAGAGTCGAAACAATGGGCGCTACACAGCCCAGTTTAGCGCCCTTATTATCCAAGCAGTACGTGGCCTCCTTATTCTTCCTACCAAAATGCACCACCTCACACTGATCTATATTGAAATTCATTTGCCAATCACACGCCCATTCTGCAAGTTTATTAATGTCCTCTTGCATTTTGATGAATTCTTCCATTGCATTAACTGCACCTCCCAATTTGGTGCCGTCCGCAAGCTTTGAAATTGTATTTCCGATTCCCGAATCCAAATTGTTAATGTAAATTGTGAACAACAGTGGTCCCAGTACTGATCCCTGTGGAGCACCACTTTCCATCTTTTACCAATGTAAGGAGTCTTACAACACCAGGTTATAGTCCAACAGCTTTATTTGAAATCACAACGGATGAACGGACACTGCGCAACAATCGCCAGACAGGAGGGTTCCCTCCCAGTCCGGGAACACTTCAGCAGTCAAGGACATTCAGCCTCCGATCTTCGGGTAAGCGTTCTCCAAGGTGGCCTTCGAGACACACGACAACGCAAAATCGTCGAGCAGAAATTGATAGCCAAGTTCCGCACCCATGAGGACGGCCTCAACCGGGATCTTGGGTTCATGTCACGCTACATGTAACCCCACCAGCGAAAAAAAGTTATCTGTTTTTAATACAACTGGTCATTCTCTCTCTTTCTCTGCCTTTCGGGTGTGTCTCTCTCTCTCTCTCTGTCTTTGTGTTCTGACCGTTTGTGTATTCAGTTGTCTTGTATGTAATGTTTCTCTGTCTGAACACTATTCAACTCCTTTGATTGCCTTGATAACGGGCAATTGGAAAGATTATCTGTAATCACCAGGCATTGTTCTCTGACTATATATGCTGTACCTTTATGGAATCCCACACTTACCTGACGAAGGAGGAAGCCTCCGAAAGCTTGTGATTTCAAATAAAGCTGTTGGACTATAACCTGGTGTTGTAAGACTCCTTACATTTGTCCACCCCAGTCCATCACTGGCATCTCCACATCATGGCATCTTTTACCAATAACCCCTACTCTCTATTTTCAGTTTTCTAGCCAAATTGCTATCCATTTTTTTTTATTCATTCATGGGACGATATAAAAAAAAAGGAAACTTCACAACATTAGATTTCTTCAAACATCCACGTGCATACCCGTGGTGAACCATAATTGCTTTAACTTTTTCTTTCTACCGTTTCTAGTGGTGCATCCTCTGTGGCTTCAACAGAAGTAGTGGCAGGTTGCTCCAATCCCTGCCCTGACCGCTGAGATGCTCTCGGCCTATGACCTCTGGATTTTGGAGCCCGAGAGGGCCCCGCCAAAGATTGCTCTACCTGAATCTTTGCAGGGGAAGGCCCGGCCATTGAGAGAGGAGGTAGCATGTCGGATACCGGTTGAGGGGGAGGGGGCAACAGGTGAGACATGGGAGCTATCTGAGTGGAGTTCCTACTTTTTTTTTTATTCATTCATGGGATGTGGGCATCGCTGGCTAGGCCAGCATTTATTGCCCATCCCTAATTGCCCTTGAGAAGGTGGTGGTGAGCCGCCTTCTTGAACCGCTGCAGTCTGTCTGGTGAAGATTCTCCCACAGTGCTGTTAGGAAGGGAGTTCCAGGATTTTGACCGAGAGACGATGAAGGAACGGCGATATATTTCCAAGTCGGGATGGTGTGTGACTTGGAGGGGAATGTGCAGGTGGTGTTGTTCCCATGTACCTGCTGCTCTTGTCCTTCTAGGTGGTAGACGTCGCGACCTCTACCACCTAGAAGGACAAGAGCAGCAGGTTTGGGAGGTGCTGTCGAAGAAGCCTTGGCGAGTTGCTGCAGTGCATCCTGTGGATGGTACATACTGCAGCCACTGTGCGCCGGTGGTGAAGGGAGTGAATGTTTAGGGTGGTGGATGGGGTGCCAATCAAGCGGGCTGCATGTTCTGGATGGTGTCGAGCTTCTTGAGTGTTGTTGGAGCTGCACTCATCCAGGCAAGTGGAGAGTATTCCATCATACTCCTGACTTGTGCCTTGTAGATGGTAGAAAGGCTTTGGGGGGTCAGGAGGTGAGTCACTCGCCGCAGAATATCCAGCCTCTGACCTGCTCTTGTAGCCACAGTATTTCTGTAGCTGGTCCAATTAAGTTTCTGGTCAATGGTGACCCCCAGGATGTTGATGGTGGAGGATTCGACGATGGTAATGCTGTTGAATGTCAAGGGGAGGTGGTTAGACTCTCTCGTGTTGGAGATGGTCATTGCCTGGCACTTGTCTGGCACGAATGTTACTTGCCACTTATCAGCCCAAGTCTGGATGTTGTCCAGGTCTTGCTGCATGCGGGCTAGGACTGCTTCATTATCTGAGGGGTTGCGAATGGAACTGAACACTGTGCAATCATCAGCAAACATTCCCATTTCTGACCTTATGATGGAGGGAAGGTCATTGATGAAGCAGCTGAAGATGGTCGGGCCTTGGACACTGCCCTGAGGAACTCCTGCAGTGATGTCCTGGGGCTGAGATGATTGGCCTCCAATAACCACTACCATCTTCCTTTGTGCTGGTATGACTCCAGCCACTGGAGAGTTTTCCCCCTGATTCCCATTGACTTCAATTTTACAAGGGCTCCTTGGTGTCACACTCAGTCAAATGCTGCCTTGATGTCAAGGGCAGTCACTCTCATCTCACCTCTGGAATTCAGCTCTTTTGTCCATGTTTGGACCAAGGCTGTAATGAGGTCTGGAGCCGAGTGATCCTGGCGGAACCCAAACTGAGCATCGGTGAGCAGGTGCCACTTGATAGCACTGTTGACGACACCTTCCATCACTTTGCTGATGATTGAGAGTAAACTGATGGGGCGGTAATTGGCCGGATTGGATTTATCCTGCCTTTTGTGTCCAGGACATACCTGGGCAATTTTCCGTTTCTTGATATCACGTGGAGTGAATCGAATTGGCTGAAGATTGGCTTCTGCAATGGTGGGGATATCGGGAGGAGGCCGAGATGGATCATCCACTCGGCACTTCTGGCTGAAGATCGTTGCAAACACTTCAGCCTTGTCTTTTGCACTCACGTGCTGAACTCCGCCATCATTGAGGATGGGGATGTGTACAGAGCCTCCTCCTCCCATTAGTTGTTTAATTGTCCACCACCAGTTCACGACTGGATGTGGCAGGACTGCAGAGCTTTGATCTGATCCGTTGGTTGTGGACTCGCTTAGCTCTGTCTATAGAATGTTGCTTCCGCTGTTTAGCATGCATGTAGTCCAGAGTTGTAGCTTCACCAGGTTGGCACCTCATTTTTAGGTACGCCTGGTGCTGCTCCTGGCATGCTCTTCTACACTCCTCATTGAACCAGGGTTGATCCCCTGCCTTGTTGGTAATGGTAGAGTGAGGAATATGCCGGGCCATGAGGTTACAGATTGCGGTGGAATACAATTCTGCTGCTGCTGCTGATGGCCCACAGTGCCTCACGGATGCCCAGTTTTGAGCTGCTAGATCTGTTCTGAATCTATCCCTTTTAGCACGGTGATTAGTGCCACATAACACGTTGGATGGTGTGCTCAGTACAAAGACGGAACTTTGTCTACCACGAGAACTGTCCAGTGGTCACTCCTACCAATACTGTCATGGACAGATGCATCTGCGACAGGTAGATTGGTGAGGATGAGGTCAAGTAGCTTCTTCCCTCACCACTTGCTGCAGGCCCAGTCCTTCAGGACTCGGCCAGCTCAATCAGTAGTGGTGCTACTGAGCCACTCTTGGTGATGGACATTGAAGTCCCCCACCCAGAATACATTCTGTGCCCTTGCTACCCTCAGTGCTCAAAATGGAGGAGGACTGATTCATCAGCAGGAGGTTTCCTTGCCCATGTTTGACCTGATGCCATGAGATCCGGAGTCAATGTTGAGGACTCCCAGGGCCACTGCCCTCCTGACTGTATATCACAGTAACCACCACCTCTGGTTGGTCAGGAAATACCCAGGGATGGGGATGGAAGTGTCTGGGACGTTGGCTGAAAGGTATCATTCTGTGAGTATGGCTATGTCAGGCTGTTGCTTGACTAGTCAATGGTGACAGCTCTCCCAATTTTGGCACAAGACCCACGGATGTTCGTGAGGAGGACTTTCAGGGTTGACTGGGCTTGGTTTGCCTTTGTCGTGTCCGATTTCATCCTTATTATGACTTTTTTTGGCGAGATTGGACAACTGAGTGGCTTGCTAGGCCATTTCAGAGGGGCAATTAAGAATCAACCACTTTGCTGTGGGTCTGGAGTCACATGTAGGCCAGACCAGAAAAGGACGACAGGTTTCCTTCCCTAAAGGGCATTAGTGAACCAGATGGGTTTTTACGACAATCCGGTAGTTTCATGGCTACCATTACTGATACCAGTTTTTTTAAATTCCAGATTTTTATTTAATTAATTGAATTTAAATTCCCCAACTGCCATGGCAGGATTGTGAACTCATGACTCTGGATTATTAGTCCTGGCCATTGGATTACTAGTCCAGTAACATAACCACTATGCTACCATACCCATATCGTTTTCTATGTCCCCTTTCACCATTATCCCTCTCCCGGGCCACATCACTTCTACCATTCTGCTGGGCAGCAGTTTGCTGAAGATCAGTGACGCGTTGTAAGGCTGCGAATAAGGTATCTGTCATCCTGTTTAAGGCAGCAGACACCTTCTGCAAGGCCGTAGTCATGGCTTGCATAGACTCATTTGAGCTTGAAGATGTGCTTGAAGCTCCATTGAGGCGGCCACTCTCTCCATGGCAGACATTCTCACAATTACCTGGGACATCAATCCACTAATGTTAGAGTTGGACTCCTCCATCCTCTCCACTATTGTGGAGAGTGTGCGTGGCATGTTTTCCAGTACCTTGCAAAGTTGTAGCTGCATCTCAATCATTCTCATTCTCAACGATGGCCCCCGGAGTTCAGCACGTGTGTCCAGCTGAACAGAGCTTGGAGAGGATTGCGCCCTCCAACACGGACTCTGTACAGCTGCCCCTGCCACCAGTATCTGCTCGTACTCACTTGTGAGCTGTGAATCACTGGACGAAAACTCAACTAACTGGCTAGGAAGAAACTCCAAGAGTGTCAGTATTTGCATTGGTGTGTGTCCTGTGACGGGCGCACCTTCAGAAGGAATGACCTCCTCTGAGGAATTGTTATGAATCTCTGCTGATTCTTCTTGTACGCCTAAAGGCTCTGGAAGACAAAAGAAAGTGATATGAATTAGTCATGGTAAAGTAACAATCTTGCCAATCACCATACTCTGTCTTCTCATAGTTCAGTCAGTCAGTAAGGAAATAAAGTCATTATGTGTGTGAAAGATGTTTAACTTCTGTCACCAACAGGCATCTGCGAGTTCCCAGTCTCTCCATCTCCGATTGAGAGGGATGCAGATGTGTCACTTATCTCCAGGGTGTCCTCCTTTGCATCTGTGAGCTCCACTATTTGTGGAGGGCCACCTCCAGTCCTCCCCCTCTCCCCTGCATTTCATGCTAACTTCTTCTAATAGGGGCAAAAGAACAGGACTCTGAGTGACTGACGGTCCCGTATTCACTCGATGGATGCAATGCATTGGGTGAGGATAACTATCACATAGATGCATCACATTGTGTGAGGAATGGGGTGAGTGGCAGTGGTGGGTGGATTCAGGGGGAGGTGAGGAAGTGGATAGAAAGTGAAGGGTGGGTGCTGCTGAAACTTAAGTGGGTGTGAGGAGTGATGTGATGGAGTACACTTGGCAAGACAGAGTGAGAGGGGGGTGTTGTACACCACAGGATGCAACTGTACTCACTTTTCCTGACCTGGTTAGGTCATTAAAGTGCTTCCTGCACTGCAGCCAAGACTGGGGCACCATACTCCTGTTGCTCACCTCCTCAGCCACCTCCAGCCACCCCTTCTTGGTAGTAGAACCAGGTTTCTTTCTCCCATTGGTGGGTAAATTACTTTCCTCCCGGTCCTCACTGCACCCAGCAGTACTTCAAGGGAACCATCTGTGAACCTGGGAGCTGCCTTTGCTCTATTTGAATCCATGGCTTCACTTCCTTCTTTCTCCTCCAAAATCCATTTTTGCATTGGCACTTTAAATAGTGGACTTCAGATCGCATCATGTGGGTGCACAGTACACCCACTGAACGGCTTGGAGACTCGAAACCCAGAAGAAGAAATTTATTGCTTCAGTTAAGTTGCGATTGCAGATTCCGACCCGCTCACTTCACTTCTGGGTTTCGCGACTGAAAAACAACGCCCCCTTTTCTATTTCCGGCTCCATGTTAAAATCCACGTATACGCCTCTATTTATCAAGTCAAGGATCCCGTATGCCTTTTTAACAGCCTTTTCGACTTGTCCTGTCGCCTTCAAAGACTTGTGTACGTACACCTCCAGGTCTCTGTTCCTGCACCCCATTTAAAATTGTACCATTTAATTTATATTGCCTCTCGTCATTTTTCCTACCAAACTGAATCACTTCACACTTCTCTGCATTAAATTTCATCTGCCATGTGTCTGCCCATTTCACCAGTCGGTCTGTGTATGTGGATTTTTCTTAAGTCCGTTACTATCCTCCTCACTGTTTACTACAATTCCGAGTTCCAGGTCATCTGCAAACTTTGAAATGATGCCCTGTATACCCAAGTCCAGGTCGTTGATATATATCAAAAACAGCAATGGTCCAAACACCGACTTCTGGGGGACACCACTGTATACTTCTCTCCAGTCTGAAAAACAACCATTCACCACAACTCTCTGCTTTCTGACCGTTAGCCAATTTCGTATCCATACAGCCACTGCACCTTTAATCTCGTGGGCTTCAATTTTGCTAACAAGTCTATTATGTGGTACTTTATCAAACGCCTTTTGGAAGTTCACATACACACCATCAACCGCACTATCCTCATCAACCCAATCCATTACTTCATCAAAGAACTCAATCAAGTTAATCAAACAAGATTTGCCTTTAACAAATCCGTGCTGACTTTCATTTATTAACCCAGATTTTTCTAAGTAGCAATTAATTTTGTCCTGGTTTATTGTCTCTAAAAGTTTCCCCACCACCGATGTTAGGCTGTAATTGCCGGGTATATCCCTCTCCCCTTTTTTGACAGGGGTGTAACATTTGCAATCCTTCAGTCCTCTGGCATTGCCCCATATCTAAGGGGGATTGGAAGGTTATGGCCAAAGCCTCTGCAATTTCCACCCTTACTTCCCTCAGTAACCTTGGGATGCATCCCATTCGGACCGGGTGACTTTTCTACTTTGAGCGCTGCAAACCTTTCAAGTACCTCTTCTATCTATTTTTATCCTATCCAATTTCTCTACTACTTCTTTATTTTTTCAAAAAATATACTTTATTCATAAAATTTGCAGCAATACATACAATACAGCTGTCATATCACATTTCAAATGTACACAATACAGATTATACAATTTGCAAGATACATAAAGTACAGTTCAAATATGATTTCAACAATACAGTTACACATTGTACATAATTACAGTTTATGACACTCTAGGGTGCCTCATTGCAATACAATCCATACAGCTTATTGATTACAGGTACGTTACAGGTGCATTACATTTCATTACATTACATAAACTTGTATTTTACATTCTGCCCGAGGGTTTTTTTCCCTGATTCCAGCCCCTCGGTATACAATGGCGGGAAGGCTCTAAACGGTTGCCTTTCCCCACAGAGCCTTGCAGTGGCCGCACCCAGCTTCAGTGCGTCCCTCAGCACGTAGTCCTGGACCTTGGAATGTGCCAGTCTGCAACACTCGATCGAGGACAGCTCCTTGCACTGGAAGATCAGTAAGTTTCGGGCAGACCAAAGGGCATCTTTCACCGAGTTGATGGTCTTCCAGCAGCAGTTGACGTCTGTCTCTGCGTGCGTCCCCGGGAACAGCCCGTAGAGCACAGAGTCTCGTGTTACAGATTTTTTTTTCCAAAAATATACTTTATTCATGAAATTTGCAACAATACCACAATACAGTTGTCATATCACATTTCAAAAGTACATAATACAGATTATACAATTTGTAAGATACATAAAGTACAGGTCAAATATGATTCCAACAATACAGTTACACATCGTACATAATTACAGTTCATGCCGCTCTAGGGTGCCTCATTGCATTACAGTCAATACAGCTTATTTGTTACAGATTCATTACAGGTACGTTATTTCCATTACATCAATTTGTATTTTACATTCTGCCTGAGGGTTTTTTTCCCCTGATTGCAGCCCTTCGGTATACAATGGCGGGAAGGCTCTAAACGGTTGCCTTTCCCCATTGAGCCTTTGCGGCGGCCGTACCCAGACATTGGCAGCATCCTCTTCTTTGGTGAAGACAGATAGTACCTCAGCCATGCCCTCTGCCTCCACAAGGAGAACTCCTTTTTGGTCCCTAATTGGTCCCTAATTGACTGCCCTTTTACTATTTATATGTTTATAAAAGACATTTGGGTTCCCTTTTAAGTTACCTGCCAATCTATTCTCATACAAGAATGAAGATAAAAAGAAAATAGACGTTTTTTATGCTGTAATGATGAATGCTTCCTCTCAAGGTCAAGTACTTCCTATCCCCCTCAACAGCTCTTACCTATGAAGGCGAAATGCATTCAAAAATATCTGGGATGGTTTTTTTTTAAGCATCTTTCTTGCCTACCTGGACAGGGTACAAAGAAAATTACTTGCCTGATAAGCAAGCCTTCCCTCACCTCGAGCCTCCAATCTCTTTCTCTTGCAATCTTTCTTGTCTTTATTTTATCAATACCATTATAGTCATTGCTCCTTTTTTATTTTTTAAGCTCCAAATACACAAATCTTACATTTTTTTCCTCTCAATACTGTATTGAAATCTAAACTCATTGCACAACCACCTACTCTTGCTTATAATTTTATAAGACCTTAAAATTATGGACCTACTTAACTCCCTCAGTCTTTTCATGCCTCTAAATTCTTCAGGCTTTTAAAACCCAAGATCAGTGTCGCCTAATCACTACTGATTTACTTCATTTTCTCCTTTAATCTTTTCATCCTTGATGGTATCCTGCACTACAGGCTTCTGGAATTCTCAATTTAAAAAAAAATGCTGCTGGAATAAAGCATTTTTGTTTTATTTCTTTCATGCCTTCTACCTTTACAAGATTGCCCATGTTAACTGACGACGCTGCTACTCGTCATCATATTAGTAATTAGGCACTGTGGATGTCTAAGTTAATAGATTTGAAAACTCAGAGCTCCTGCTTTTGTCTCACTTGACAGGCATAACCTGGGTGGGCAGGCGAGGAAAATCAGGTATGTAGCTATTCCTCCACCTGATGCTCTTTCTGCCGGAAGTGATGTCAGGCATAGAGTGCAGCCATCCAAATATGGACAGGTATATTATATTAAGGTGCAAATGACAGGATGACGTCATACAACAAATTTCCCAACAATTGCTGGCAGGAAGGAACGCCAGCACATTTCTGGTGTCCAGTGTTGCTAAGAGCCATGGGAAGAGAGGTTGGGGGTTAAATTGGATAACGCCTGAAAATGGGCGTTGGGATCGCAGTGCGTGATTAACCCGCGCCCAGTCGTTGCGATGCAGGCAGCACATTACATTCGTGCTGCCTGCTGTTTTAAATGATTGCTGCGTGCGCCCAGAGCTACATGCACTGTCGAATGGCTGCACGCATCAGCAGGAGGCCCCAATATCGCGAGTGGCTAACACTTCTTAAAGCCAGCCTACACCTCTTAAAGAGGAGGTGCACTGTGGCTGCAAGAAGTGGTAGGAGTCATTTGTGAAGTGATTCAGTGTTCTAATACTTTGAAGAATGGCTGCACCTGCAAGAAAGCGTGCACCAAGGTTCTCTGATGATGCAAGAGGTGGAGAGAAGAAGGGGCATCCAGTATCCACAGGGGGCAGGAGGGCCTTCAGACATCTGCTAAAGAGGCAGTGGGAGGAAGTAGCAGAGGAGGTAAATTCCAGGAGCATAGCTCCAAGAACACGGATGGAGGGCAGGAAGAAGTTCAATGATTTAACGCGAGTTGTCAAAGTGAGTGAATTCAAGTTTTGAGTGGCACATCCTACCAACTGCACCACCAGCCTCATCCACTCTCAATTCACTACACCCCCATCACCCACCTACCAACAGTCTCTTTCAATCAGTACAAAACGTTCAAATCATATGCTTTATCTCACCCTCACACACATAGCACTGATGCAAGCCTCACACCCACAACTCACAGTTCACACACGCTGAACCATGACAGCCACATCACCCAAACATCTTGTAGGACACTCACTGACACACTTCCCTCTTTCTTGCAGGAGAAGGTGGTGCATAACAGGAGGCAGCAAGAAAGAACTGGAGGAGGACAAGCGCCTACACGTTTTAACCCCTATGGAGGAGACAGTGCTGGCCATCATGGGAAGGGGCATCACGGAGGCTGTGGTCACTGGCGGTGCTGGAGGGATCGATGATGAGGGTCTCTGCATACCTAATCCTCCCCTCTTCCCACTTCTCCCTCATCCCACAATCTTTTCTGACTCACGTGTTGCAGATGGTGTAAGCACACACTTTTTACTTTCTCCTCTCCCCTCACCACAATCCAACCCTTGTCCCTTTGTCATTTCAGATACCCAAGAACTGGAACCTTCCCAGTCAGAGGAGGCAGAGGAAGGTGACAGTGATGATGAAGAGACACTGCCATTCGATCTTACCCTCGCAGCCACCAGCTCAAATACTGACACTGCACGTAATTTAGAGGCTAGGAATAGGAGACATCGGGCATAAGTGCGCAGAAGCCAGAGTGGGGCAAGAGGATACCGCAAGTGCCAGCTCACCAGAGAGTGAGGCCACACACTAGTTCCACTGCAGAGGAGTCAGATGATGACTTCGATGGGCCAGGCTAGAGAAGAAGGCTGATGGGCATACACCACCAAATGCTTGGTACACTGGAAAGCCTGCCAGAAAACCTGTGCACAATGTCAAGGAGCATGGAGGAGTCCAGCTCCAACTTGGCACAAGGCTTTGTGCAGAGCTTGAAGCCCATCCTTTCCAACCTGGAAGGAGAGGTCGCCTCCATCATCACACCTGTGGAACCCACCAAGATGCAGCTTCTGATTACCGATTTGCTAACATGCAATCAGATTCACAAAAGAGGGAGAATGTTCAAAGTAAACTAGTTGCAACAGCATTGAACTGCAATAAAAAAAACACCCAAAGCAAGTATTTTGCCACTGGCACACGTCACTGAAATGAAACGGTGAAGATTAACCCTTTTGAGTACTGAATGTCTTTTGGAACTTGCACGTTTGTTACCTGCCAAAAATGATAACAAACGTGCATTGCAGTACAAACATCTTCATCAAAGGTCTGACTGCTGCCATCGTGGCTCTGGGTACCACTGTTGAAAGGGGCTTCCGGGGCGTCACAGCAGTCAAGCAATCTGTTCTGCGGCAGATCACCAGGATTGCTGAGGCACCACCCTGGGAGAGTGGCAGTGGCTCCATGGAAGATGAACCTGCTGTCCTCTTTCAGGATGACAGCATTCCTGCTCCCACCCCTGCCACTCCACCAATGCCCTTGCCGTTGCCTGTCAGCCAGCCAAGCCAGACTGCTGCAGCCCAGGCCGAGATGGTACAGTCTGAAGCCGGGCCCTCTCGGCCCAGAGCTGCTCAAGGTCATCCTCCAAGACCATCTGCAGTCTCCTCAATTGAAAGTCAGCAGCCTTCCACCTCCCATGCTCCAGCCACTGGGTAAGCACCTCGTAGGAGCACTAGGAAAGGTAAATACAAATGAAAGACAGGCACTAAGGGAATGCACAAGGATGATTTGTCTCATTTTGTTTGTATAATTTCATATGTTAATTTATAAATGTGCGTTTGGTGGTGGCTTTTATTTCTGCAATGAGCTGTGGGAGGAACCAATGTGTAATCATAAGGAGGAGGATTTGATGGTTATGTGAGAGATGAAAGGTAAGGAGTGTGGGACTGTTGGTGAATGGGGAGGTGTGGTTGAGTTTACTGATATCGCTCATTAGTAATCTGATCATGCAGAGCCCTGGCAGAATGGGCCTGTCTACCTTGTAGCCTGCCTTCCTCTTCCTTTACTTCCTGTTGCACTTCCTCCTCCTCATCCTCCACTTCCTCCTCTCCTCTTCCTCCTCATGCTCCTCAGGTTCTCACCTGATAGGGGGTGGCAAGGATATGCAGCATGCAGCATACAATGACAAATCTTGATACCCGCTCAACTGAGTACCAGTGTGGTCCAGGCAGCAGAGGCATTGCTTGAGGATGCCTATGGTGTGCTTTATGATGTTCCTTGTGGCAGAATGGCTCTCGTTGTAGGAGTACTGTGCATATGTGCATGGGTTCCTGACTGGAGTCATGTGCAATGTCATGAGGGGATAATCCTTGTCGCCCAGTAGCCAGTCTTTGACTTGTCATGCTGGTTCAAATTCTCTCTCTCTCTCTCTCTGCCATTTTAAGTTTCTTTCTGCCTGCCTGTGTAAAAGACACAATGTATATCGAGTGTACTGGGACGTGCTGTTCTCCGTGACTGGCCTGTTTGAATAACAACGACACCTTTTGATTGGTGTGATGCTGTCCCAACATCGTATAAGATATGCGATTTGAGAACCTTTTCATTCAATCATCTGACGAAGGAGATAATCTCCGAAAGCTTGTGATTTTAAAATAAATTTGTTGGACTATAACCTGGTGTTGTAAGATTCCTTACATTTGTCCACCCCAGTCCATCACCGGCATCTCCACATCATGGCTACTATCGACACCACAAACTGCCGGCTCACAGTGTTAAGGATCTCCATGAAGATTGCGCATATCGACACAGACATCAAGTTTTTACAGAGCTGCAAGAAAGCAGACAAGATCCCGAAAGGACTACAGATCAAGAACCCACTCAAGTCCACATACAACTCGGATTACGCTGAGAGACTCTGCCGCCGTACCTCCCGCACACTCTGCAACCATCTCATACACCAACTCTACAGCAGACGCCACAACCTCGAAACCAAGATAGAGTCCATACTCTCAACCTGTACTCAGGACACAGCAGACCAGCTACGATATACCGCCAAACAGACGAGGCAACGGAACTACACTGCCTACATGAAAACCAAGAGCAGGAAGCTTGAGAAACTCGGCATCACCACCAGCAACGACCAAGCCTCCCCCGGTACCACGGTTACAACCACAGGGAAGTCTATCATCAATTTGTCCGACCACACCCTTCAACCAGACGAAATCGAGGTTCTCAGCCGAGGGCTCAATTTCTGCCCCACCACCAAAATGGACCGCATCGGTCTCGCGGCGGACACAGAGGAATTCATCAGGAGAATGAGGCTCCGGGAATTTTACCACAAACCCCAAGATTTCAGCAGCGAACCCAATGAGACAATCAATGATCCAGAACAGCAAACAGAGGGATCCACGGTACAGCAACCGAAGAGGAAAGAGTCAAACTGGACTCCTCCGGAGGGTCGCTACCCTCAGCTTGACATGTATGCCCAAGCTGTCAGGAAATGCGTCAATGCCAGATTCATCAGGCGCACTCAGAAGACAGTCCAGAATGTCACCCGAGCACAACGCAACGCCATCAACGCTCTCAAGACCAACCGAAACATCGTCATCAAACCAGCGGACAAAGGAGGAGCCATTGTCATACAGAACAGAACGGACTATTGCAAAGAAGCATACCGACAACTGGACAACCAGGAACACTACAGACGGTTACCCGCAGATCCGACCAAAGAACACACCCACCAGCTCAACAAACTGATCAAGACCTTCGATCCAGACCTTCAAAGCATCCTACGCACTCTCATCCCACGTAATCCCCGCGTGGGAGACTTCTACTGCCTCCCAAAGATACACAAAGCCAACACACCCGGACGTCCTATCGTATCAGGCAATGGAACCCTGTGTGAGAACCTCTCTGGATACGTCGAGGGCATCCTGAAACCCATTGTACAGGGAACCCCCAGCTTCTGTCGCGACACTACAGACTTCCTACAAAAACTCAGCACCCACGGACCAGTTGAACCAGGAACACTTCTCACCACGATGGACGTCTCGGCACTCTACACCAGTATCCCCCACGATGACGGCATCGCTGCAACAGCCTCAGTACTCAACACCAACAACAGCCAATCTCCAGATGCCATCCTACAACTCATCCGCTTCATCCTGGATCACAATGTCTTCACCTTCAATAACCAGTTCTTTACCCAAACACACGGAACAGCCATGGGGACCAAATTCGCACCCCAATACGCCAACATTTTCATGCACAAGTTCGAGCACGACTTCTTCACTGCACAGGACCTCCAACCAACACTATACACCAGATACATCGACGACATTTTCTTCCTATGGACCCACGGCGAAGAATCACTGAAGAGACTACACGATAACATCAACAAGTTCCATCCCACCATCAAACTCACCATGGACTACTCCTCAGAATCGGTTTCTTTCTTGGACACACAAATCTCCATCAAAGACGGGCACCTCAGCACCTCACTCTACCGCAAGCCCACGGACAACCTCACGATGCTCCACTTTTCCAGCTTCAACCCCAACCACGTCAAAGAGGCCATCCCCTATGGACAGGCCCTACGAATACACAGGATCTGCTCAGACGAGGAGGAACGCGATGGACACCTACAGACGTTGAAAGACGCCCTCGTAAGAACGGGATATGACGCTCGACTTGTCGATCGACAGTTCCGACGGGCCACAGCGAAGAATCGCATAGACCTCCTCAGAAGACAAACACGGGACGCAACCAACAGAGTACCCTTCGTCGTCCAGTACTTCCCTGGAGCGGAGAAACTACACCATGTTCTCCGCAGCCTTCAACATGTCATCGATGACGACGAACACCTCGCTAAGGCCATCCCCACGCCTCCACTGCTCGCCTTTAAACAGCCACCCAACCTCAAACAGACCATCGTTCGCAGCAAGTTACCCAGTTTTCAGGAGAACAGCGTCCACGACACCACACAACCCTGCCACGGCAACCTCTGCAAGACATGCCAGATCATCGACACGGATACCACCATCACACGAGAGGACACCACCCACCAGGTACATGGTTCATACTCCTGTGACTCGGCCAACGTTGTTTACCTCATACGTTGCAGGAAAGGATGCCCCGGAGCATGGTACATTGGCGAGACCATGCAGACGCTGCGACAACGGATGAACGGACACCGCGCAACAATCGCCAAACAGGAGGGTTCCCTCCCAGTCGGGGAACACTTTAGCAGTCAAGGACATTCAGCCACCGATCTTCGGGTAAGCGTTCTCCAAGGCGGCCTTCGAGACACACGACAACGCAAAATCGTCGAGCAGAAGTTGATAGCCAAGTTCCGCACCCATGAGGACGGCCTCAACCGGGATCTTGGGTTCATGTCACGCTACACGTAACCCCACCAGCAAAAAGGGGGAAAAAATTTATATGTTTTTTAAAATTCTCTCTCTCTCTCTCTCTGCCATTTTAAGTTTCTTTCTGCCTGCCTGTGTAAAAGACACAATGTATATCGAGTGTACTGGGACGTGCTGTTCTCCGTGACTGGCCTGTTTGAATAACAACGACACCTTTTGATTGGTGTGATGCTGTCCCAACATCGTATAAGATATGCGATTTGAGAACCTTTTCATTCAATCATCTGACGAAGGAGATAATCTCCGAAAGCTTGTGATTTTAAAATAAATTTGTTGGACTATAACCTGGTGTTGTAAGATTCCTTACATTGGTTCAAATACAGATGGAACAGAGGACTGCCACAGAATGAATGAATCATGACTGCTGCCAGGATATCAGGCATTGATCTGTATGATGCACTGTGTGTGGTCGCACACCAGCTGCATATTGAGGGAGTGGAATCCCTTTCTGTTCATGAATACGCCCGATTTCAGATGAGGAGAATGTAAGGCAATGTGCGTACAGTCAATGGCACCCTGCACTATGGGAAAACCTGCAATCCGAGCAAAACCTTGTGTTCACTCCTCCTGCCTGTCTCTGGCAAGGGGGAATGAGATGAATGTGTCTCTCATTGTATAGAGAGCCTTAGTGACCTCCGTTATACTGTAGTGCACTGCAAACTGCAAGATGTTGCTTATAACTCCAATAGAAGCCTAAAAGGAGCCAAAGGCAAAAAAATTAAGAGCCACAGTCACCTTGACAGCCACAGGCAATGGGTTGTGTCCCTCTACTCCCCTCCCCCCACAATCCAAATCCTAGAATTGCCCCCTCCGTTCTCCCCCAAAAATCTTTAAATATAGTTGAACCTTTGGTCTGATGACTATAAAAGGTAAACAAAGGGGTCTTTGTCATTCTTAGTTGCCATAAAGTACTTTTTCTGGTTTACATCAATAATGCAAGTTGACAGTATTGTTTATCCATTCTGTGTTAAACATTAACTTGCCCCCTCCAACAACCTCATAACTATTAGTACAGTAATCAGTTTTAACATATAATAAGAGGTGCTTCACAATATTCATTGCTGTGGTATCATGCGTCTTTTGCATTGAGTACATTTTTTCACTGGAGTTTAATCATCATGTAATACCAGTTGGGATGCATGAGAGCCTACACAGGGTGGATGAGTAATTTATAATTCATTATATCACCATAAAATTGGAGAGGTTAAATAAGGAACAGATAAATTTATACACACCTTTCTAGATGGGATACTTTTCAGTCCATTAACACTCCTACCTCAAGAACCTAAAGAATAATAAATATACCTTCTTTTGAATCTTATTTTGGAAAGTAGCTTTCAAATTTAATTCCACCTCTTTGTAGAACCATAACTAATCTTTCTGTCAATAAAATTGCTTCAATTACTTACAGAAATCTGAAAGCTTCCTTCAAGCAATTAATTTATTATGCATAGCACTAAGAGAAGGAAAGATTGTAAAAGGAGGGATGGGAGGAAACTTTCAACTGACGGCCGTTTCTTGCTGGGAAAACGGACGACCAGCAGTTGAAAATCTGGTAGGGATCTTGTGCACTCATCTACCTGCCTGAATCAACTTTCAGGCAGGCCTTTACATGGGCAGTTAAATATGCAATTTGGGGTCCTACATCTGTTATAGGGCCCCAATTGCAACTTTCGAGGAGAAATGGGTGAAGCATGCATGGTGCAAGCTAGTGCTACTTCCTCCAGAGGTTGGGAAGCCTAACCAGTGACCCTTAAAGGGACAGCTGCAGGCCTTTCCTAAAAGGTACATTTTTTTAAAAAGATTTTTGTGGGGCCAGGATTGCTCCTTGAGGCCCACAAAAATCTTCTGGCCTGCTGCCAACTTGTCTTACCTGCCTCCTCCAACACCTCTCCTCCATTGTCCAGTTTAGTGGGTCTGCCCTTGCCTGGTTTCACTCTTACCTATGGTTCCAGTCATAGCCAGAGAATCTCCTTCAGTGGTTTCTTGTCTCGCTCCCATATCACTATCTCTGGAGTCTCCCAAAGATCTATCCTTGGCCCCTCCTATTTCTCATCTACATGCTGCCCCGCAGTGTCATCATCCGAAGACATGACATCAGGTTCCACATGTTTGCTGACAACACCCAACTCTATCTTACCATCACCTATCTCAACCCTTCCACTGCTTCTGTGTTGTCAGACTGCTTGTCCAACATTCAGACCTGAATGAACTGCAATTTCCTCCAATTAAACATTGGAAAGGCCGAAGACAATGTGTGTAATTTTGACTTTGGGCGATAGCGTAAGAGAGACGATATAGGATCAGCCATCTATTACACATCTCTCTCCTGATTTCTTGAAGTTAATGGATGGCTGATTGATTACAAATACCGCTACTTCCACCTCCATAACACTGCTAGTCTCCAACCCTGCCTCAGTCCATCTCCTGCTGAAACCCTCATCCATACTTTAGTGACCTCCAGATTTGACTATTCCAATGCTTTCCTGGCTGGCATCCTCCATAAACTTGAGCTCATCCAAAACTCTGCTGCCCGTATCCTAACTCGATCCAAGTTCCATTCATCTGTCACCCCTGTGCTCATTGACCTACATTGGCTCCCAGTCCAGCAATGCCTCGATTTAAAAATTCTCAACCTCGTGTTCAAATCCTCCATGGCCTCGCCCCTCCCTATCTCTGTAACCTCCTCCACCCCTACAACCCTTCAATAACTCTGCATTCCACCAACTCTGGCCTCTTGTACACCCTCCACTTCCTCCATCCCACCATTGGCGACTGTGCCTACAGCCACCTGGGCCACAAGCTCTGGAATTCCCTTCCTAAACCTTTCTGCCTCTCTGCCTCACTACCTTTCTCTTCTCCTTTGCGACGCCCCTTAAAACCTACCTCTTTGATCAAGCTTTCAGTCACCGTCCTAATATCTTAATATCTCCTTTGACTCGATGTTAATTTCTGTCTGTTTACACTCTTGTGAAGCGCCTTGGGACATTTTCTTATGTTAAATGGTGGCAAACAATGGCAAATGGCATTGAACCTAGATAAATGCAGTGTGATGCATGTAAACAGGACCAACACAGAATATACTTACTTTTTACAGGGAACAATACTGAAAGCGGTTGAGAGAGTAAAGAATCTAGGTGTTATTGTGCACAGATCGCTCAAGGTTCACGACCAATGCAAAGAAGCCATAGCCAAAGCAAACGGGGTATTGAATAATAGAACCAATACAACACAAGTCAAAGGACACCATTCTCTCATTATAGAGGTCCTTGGTTGGAATGCATCTAGAGTACTGTGTCCAGTTTTGCTCCCCTGACATGGTGGGTAATATAAAGGCCTTGGAAAAGGTTCAGAGGAGAGCCACAATAATGATTCCCAGCTTTAGGATCTTAGTTACTTAGATAGGCTTAACGAGCTGGGTCTATTTACTTTAGAGCAGCGTAGCCTTGTTGTAAACTTAGATAGAGGTATATAAAATAATGGAAGAGCTGGATTGCGTATCTATTGATAGATTATTACAATTTGACAGATTGGGCCGGACCAGGGGGTCATCCATTTAAACTACGCAAGAGTAGGAACGGGCTCGATGTTAGGCCGTTCTTCTTTTCCCAGAGAGTAGCTACTCTCTGAAATGCGTTGTTGGCTTGTGCCTTGTGTGTTGACTCTTTGCATGCCTTCAAAGGGGAGCTGGACCAGTTTCTATAGGATGCGATCTCTGCCCCCAGGTAAGTGATTTAACTGGTAACGTAAACATGTTCAAAGTGGTCTCCTGGAATTGTTTTGATAGCCTGAGAGGTCGGAGAGGAAGATTCCAGATTTTTTTCCACGTTTTTGGCCCTGGATTTCTTTTTGTGTTTTTTTTTGCCTCACCCAGGACATTACATAGCTGCTGGGGGGGGGGGGGGGGCGGGTAGGATGCGTCTAGTTATGATGTTCCAGGCATCACGACTGTGGGGAAGACTTGATGAACCAGCTAGTCTTCACCTACCTGTCATTTTGTATGTTTGAATGTTAAAATCACTATATAAATGAAAGTTGATGTTGAAGCATGATGTATTTAAAATATTCATCTTGTTCATGGATTTTTTTTCCCATTTCCTTTTCTCCCTTATCTTTATGATGATGACTCATACCAGGGTACGATCACTTACTTCCCTCCTCTACTTTGCCCAAGTAGTCATTCTAAACATTCAAGATGTCGAATGTTTGCCGGATGTGGAGCACATCATAGCCGAGAACCTGATCTCACTCCTCATCATAGCCGAGAACCTGATCGCACTTCTCATCATAGCCAAGAACCTGATCTCACTTCTCATCATAGCCGAGAACCTGATCTCACTCCTCATCACAGCCGAGAACCTGATCTCACTCCTCATCACAGCCGAGAACCTGATCTCACTCCTCATCACAGCCGAGAAACTGATCTCACTCCTCATCACAGCCGAGAACCTGATCTCACTCCTCATCACAGCCGAGAACCTGATCTCACTCCTCATCACAGCCGAGAACCTGATCTCACTCCTCATCACAGCCGAGAACCTGATCTCACTCCTCATCACAGCCGAGAACCTGATCTCACTCCTCATCACAGCCGAGAACCTGATCTCACTCCTCATCATAGTCGAGATCCTGATCTCACTCCTCATCATAGCCGAGAACCTGATCTCACTCCTCATCAGAGCCGAGAACCTGATCTCACTCCTCATCACAGCCGAGAACCTGATCTCACTCCTCATCACAGCCGAGAACCTGATCTCACTCCTCATCATAGCCGAGAACCTGATCTCACTCCTCATCATAGCCGAGAACCTGATCTCACTCCTCATCATAGTCGAGAACCTGATCTCACTCCTCATCACAGCCGAGAACCTGATCTCACTCCTCATCACAGCCGAGAACCTGATCTCACTCCTCATCACAGCCGAGAACCTGATCTCACTCCTCATCACAGCCGAGAACCTGGTCTCACTCCTCATCATAGCCGAGAACCTGATCTCACTCCTCATCACAGCCGAGAACCTGATCTCACTCCTCATCACAGCCGAGAACCTGATCTCACTCCTCATCACAGCCGAGAACCTGATCTCACTCCTCATCACAGCCGAGAACCTGATCTCACTCCTCATCACAGCCGAGAACCTGATCTCACTCCTCATCATAGTCGAGAACCTGATCTCACTCCTCATCATAGCCGAGAACCTGATCTCACTCCTCATCAGAGCCGAGAACCTGATCTCACTCCTTATCACAGCCGAGAACCTGATCTCACTCCTCATCACAGCCGAGAACCTGATCTCACTCCTCATCATAGCCGAGAACCTGATCTCACTTCTCATCATAGCCGAGAACCTGATCTCACTCCTCATCATAGTCGAGAACCTGATCTCACTCCTCATCATAGCCGAGAACCTGATCTCACTCCTCATCACAGCCGAGAACCTGATCTCACTCCTCATCACAGCCGAGAACCTGATCTCACTCCTCATCACAGCCGAGAACCTGGTCTCACTCCTCATCATAGCCGAGAACCTGATCTCACTCCTTATCATAGCCGAGAACCTGATCTCACTTCTCATCACAGCCGAGAACCTGATCTCACTTCTCATCACATCCGAGAACCTGATCTCACTCCTCATCACAGCCGAGAACCTGGTCTCACTCCTCATCACAGCCGAGAACCTGATCTCACTCCTCATCATAGCCGAGAACCTGATCTCACTTCTCATCATAGCCGAGAACCTGATCTCACTCCTCATCATAGTCGAGAACCTGATCTCACTTCCCTTCATAGCCGATAACCTGATCTCACTCCTCATCACACCCGAGAACCTGATCTCACTCCTCATCACAGCCGAGAACCTGATCTCACTCCTCATCACAGCCGAGAACCTGATCTCACTCCTCATCACAGCCGAGAACCTGATCTCACTCCTCATCACAGCCGAGAACCTGATCTCACTCCTCATCACAGCCGAGAACCTGATCTCACTCCTCATCACAGCCGAGAACCTGATCTCACTCCTCATCACAGCCGAGAACCTGATCTCACTCCTCATCATAGTCGAGATCCTGATCTCACTCCTCATCATAGCCGAGAACCTGATCTCACTCCTCATCAGAGCCGAGAACCTGATCTCACTCCTCATCACAGCCGAGAACCTGATCTCACTCCTCATCACAGCCGAGAACCTGATCTCACTCCTCATCACAGCCGAGAACCTGATCTCACTCCTCATCACAGCCGAGAACCTGATCTCACTCCTCATCATAGCCGAGAACCTGATCTCACTTCTCATCATAGCCGAGAACCTGATCTCACTCCTCATCATAGTCGAGAACCTGATCTCACTCCTCATCATAGCCGAGAACCTGATCTCACTCCTCATCACAGCCGAGAACCTGATCTCACTCCTCATCACAGCCGAGAACCTGATCTCACTCCTCATCACAGCCGAGAACCTGGTCTCACTCCTCATCATAGCCGAGAACCTGATCTCACTCCTTATCATAGCCGAGAACCTGATCTCACTTCTCATCACAGCCGAGAACCTGATCTCACTTCTCATCACATCCGAGAACCTGATCTCACTCCTCATCACAGCCGAGAACCTGGTCTCACTCCTCATCACAGCCGAGAACCTGATCTCACTCCTCATCATAGCCGAGAACCTGATCTCACTTCTCATCATAGCCGAGAACCTGATCTCACTCCTCATCATAGTCGAGAACCTAATCTCACTTCCCTTCATAGCCGAGAACCTGATCTCACTCCTCATCACACCCGAGAACCTGATCTCACTCCTCATCACAGCCGAGAACCTGATCTCACTCCTCATCACAGCCGAGAACCTGATCTCACTCCTCATCATAGCCGAGAACCTGATCTCACTCCTCATCATAGCCGAGAACCTGATCTCACTTCTCATCACAGCCGAGAACCTGATCTCACTCCTCATCACAGCCGAGAACCTGATCTCACTCCTCATCACAGCCGAGAACCTGATCTCACTCCTCATCACAGCCGAGAACCTGATCTCACTCCTCATCACAGCCGAGAACCTGATCTCACTCCTCATCATAGTCGAGAACCTGATCTCACTCCTCATCATAGCCGAGAACCTGATCTCACTCCTCATCAGAGCCGAGAACCTGATCTCACTCCTTATCACAGCCGAGAACCTGATCTCACTCCTCATCACAGCCGAGAACCTGATCTCACTCCTCATCATAGCCGAGAACCTGATCTCACTTCTCATCATAGCCGAGAACCTGATCTCACTCCTCATCATAGTCGAGAACCTGATCTCACTCCTCATCACAGCCGAGAACCTGATCTCACTCCTCATCACAGCCGAGAACCTGATCTCACTCCTCATCACAGCCGAGCACCTGGTCTCACTCCTCATCATAGCCGAGAACCTGATCTCACTCCTCATCATAGCCGAGAACCTGATCTCACTTCTCATCACAGCCGAGAACCTGATCTCACTTCTCATCACAGCCGAGAACCTGATCTCACTCCTCATCACAGCCGAGAACCTGGTCTCACTCCTCATCACAGCCGAGAACCTGATCTCACTCCTCATCATTGCCGAGAACCTGATCTCACTTCTCATCATAGCCGAGAACCTGATCTCACTCCTCATCATAGCCGAGAACCTGATCTCACTTCCCTTCATAGCCGAGAACCTGATCTCACTCCTCATCATAGCCGAGAACCTGATCTCACTTCTCATCACAGCCGAGAACCTGATCTCACTCCTCATCATAGTCGAGAACCTGATCTCACTCCTCATCATAGCCGAGAACCTGATCTCACTTCTCATCATAGCCGAGAACCTGATCTCACTCCTCATCATAGCCGAGAACCTGATCTCACTCCTCATCACAGCCGAGAACCTGATCTCACTTCTCATCACAGCCGAGAACCTGATCTCACTCCTATTCACAGCCGAGAACCTGGTCTCACTCCTCATCATAGTCGAGAACCTGATCTCACTCCTCATCATAGCCGAGAACCTGATCTCACTCCTCATCACAGCCGAGGACCTGATCTCACTCCTCATCACAGCCGAGAACCTGGTCTCACTCCTCATCATAGTGGAGAACCTGATCTCACTCCTCATCATAGCCGAGAACCTGATCTCACTCCTCATCACAGCCGAGAACCTGATCTCACTCCTCATCACAGCCGAGAACCTGATCTCACTCCTCATCACAGCCGAGAACCTGATCTCACTCCTCATCACAGCCGAGAACCTGATCTCACTCCTCATCATAGCCGAGAACCTGATCTCACTCCTCATCATAGCCGAGAACCTAATCTCACTTCTCAAAACAACTGAGCCTAACCTCAGTTCGCATTTGATTTCACACTTTATTTGATAACATTTGGTATGTCAGTAATGGTATTAATAGCGCTTTAAGAGACAGAGAATTCCATGGCCAATTGATTCAAAATAGAATTTTCCCAAGCTCCCTGTACAGCTGGAAATGAAGCAGTGTAAAGAACAAAATCTCCTTGGAGAAATTTAGAAACAGATGTCAACATTTCACTTGAATTGAATACGAATCTCACATCTGTTTTAGTTTTTTATTTTCCCTATCCATGCCTATGCAACATTTTTGGTGTCTAGGAAATTATAGGCAACATTTTACAAAACCAATATCAATTATGTCCTATCCAGTTACCTTATGAAACTATAGTTCCATATTTATAATTGTAATCTGAGATTGGCACTGGCCTGATCTCAGTTAAACATTACATTTGGTTGCCAGTTTGACATTGCCAAATGCTGCATTCCGATTAGTTATGGCATAAAGTAAACCTACCTCTCGGTAAGGATCAAGACCAGTTTTAGAAAGAGTGAAGGAGATTTTCAACATTCGTCCGCATCGGGAGGGTGGAACGATCACACCACCCGCACCATACCAGTAGCTGAATTTCCGCCCAAGTTATGGTGGCAGAGAGGGAGAAGCTCCAGGGATGTTCACCCCATATGTGATTGTAAATAAGGAAAGAAAGTTCAGAATGGAGAGGTTTCGCTGGTAGTGCAAGCTGAGATTTTGGGTGTGCAGCTAAGTTGCTGAGCGCTGTAATTTGTGGCAAGCAATAAAGTGAGTAAAGGAAAGGCTGCACTGTTAGCCAATGGCAACCTTCATGTGAGGCATGAGTTATGATAATAAGATCCCATGTTATTTCTGCAAGCTCCACCCCTTGTCCTTGCCTCACCAATACAAAATGGGCACATGACTAATCCACAGCCTGGCCTGATGAAGTTGGATTCTTAAAGCTAGTTTACCTTCCTAAAGTTACCTTCCTAAATTTGTATGATTTGGAAGAATATTTAGTTTCATTTAGTTCTCTGAATTAGTTTCTTTTGCTGTGGAAGTAGCATTTTTGCATTAGATTGTTCACTACATTTGCATACCGTATTGGCGATTGTTGTTGCAAATACCTTTGAGAGTTTCTATTACACCCAATGGTACAGATGAGGGAGATGAGTTCATGAGAAGATAACAAATGCAACTCCATTGATAACAGTCATCATCCAAGGACTCACATTTAGAGACCCCAACAGCTGTGCCTGAGTATGTCAGAATGGACCTATCTTTGCCTTCTCTGCTTCACAATGTCCACAGCCTAGCTTCCAGAACCAATTTCTAGGCACTGGCCACCATTACCAAGAAATAGGATGGATTAGCTTGTCAATTTTTCGTGAGAGTGGTCCTGATTGCCAACATCCAAATTGCTCCTGAAATCTCAATGTACTAGGAAAGATTGCTAAAGGCAATAAGCAAATGTTAAAGGTGAACAAATATCTTCACCCTATTTAAGATTCTGCAACAGATGTTTGAATGAATCTCAGCAACTGTCACTGTGACCTTAACACCAGCTCAGGACAAATATGTCGAGAATTCCCTTCGGGGTTCTTCCGATCGGCCACCGTAACTTTGGCGGTAGATTGGCGGAAACCCCAGATAAATCACATAAAACAGGATTAAACCTCAAGGAAATTCCGTGCTCATAAGCTAACATGATAAAACAATTAATGGAATGGAAAATCAGATGAACTCCATTGCGTGTCTGATCCTCTCCATTTGAACATCTGCGTCCAAGCGTTGCTTTATGGCTAAATGTTAAAGAGCAAAATCTGACCCAGTTGTCCTGTCTTCCATCTTGGTTTACTGTAAGTTTACTTAGTGTTCCCAGGTAAGGTTATTGGTGACCATAAGAGTGTTAGTACAGATCTCCCAGGCTCCGGGTGTGTAGGGAGCATCTGTAGCGTGATGCATAAGGTACTATAACTATATTCGTATGTTCGGGTAGCAATAGTTAATGTGAAAGATAAAAACTCTACGAGTTCTCATTTTTGAAAATTCATTTTGGGGATATGGATGCGGCTGGCAAGTTCGGCATTTATTGCCCATCCATAGTTGCCCTGGAAGTGTTGGTGGTGAGCCTTCTTCTTGAATCGTTGCATTCCATGTGGTGAAGGTGCTCCATAGAGCTGTTAGGTAGGAAGTTCCAGGATTTTGACCCAGCGACCATGAAGGAACGGTGATATATGTCCAAGTCTGGATGGTGTGTAACTTGGAGGGAAACTAGGATGTGATGGTGTTCCTATAAATCTCCTGCCCTTGTCCTTCTAGGTGGTGAAGGTCGTGGGTTTGGGAGGTGCTGTCGAAGAAGTCTTGGTGAGTTGCTGCAGTGCATCCCATAGATAGTACACACTGCAGCCACGGAGCGCCGGTGGTGGAGGGAGTGGATGTTTAAGGTGGTAGATGGGCTGCCAATCAATTATACTGCTTTGTCCTGGATGGTGTCGAGCTTCTTGAGTGTTGTTGCAGCTGCACGCATCCAGGGAAGTGGAGAGTATTCCATCACGCTCCTGATTTGTGCCTTGTAGGCGGTAGAAAGGCTTTGGGGAGTCAGGAGGTGAGTCACTCGCCACAGAATACCCAGCCTCTGACCTGCTCTTGTAGCCACAGTATTTATGTGGCTGGCCCAGTTAAGTTTCTGGTCAATGCTGACCTCCAGGATGTTGATGGTGGGGGATTCGGCGATGGTAATGCCGTTGAATGTCAAGGGGAGGTTATCAGACTCTCTCTTGTTGGAGATGGTCATTGACTGGCACTTGTCTGGCGCAAATGTTACTTGCCAATTATGGCCTGGATGTTGTCCAGGTCTTGCTGCATGTGGGCTCGGACTGGTTCATTATTTGAGGGGTTGCGAATGGAACTGAACACTGTGCAATCATCAGGGAACATCCCCATTGCTGAACTTATGATGGAGGGTAGGTTATTGATGAAGCAGCTGAAGATGGTTGGGCCGAGGACACTGCCCTGAGGAACTCCTGCAGCAATGTCCTGGGGCTGAGATGATTGGCCTCCAACAACCACTACCATCTTCCTTTGTGCTATGTATGACTCCAGCCACTGGAGAGTTTTCCCCCTGATTCCCATTCACTTCAATTTTACTAGGGCTCCTTGGTGCCACACTCAGTCAAATGCTGCCTTGATGTCAAGCGCAGTCACTCTCACCTCACCTCTGGAATTCAGCTCTTTTGTCCATGTTTGGACCAAGGCTGTAATGAGGTCTGGAGCCGAGTGGTCCTGGCGGAACCCAAACTGAGCATTGGTGACCAGGTCATTGGTGGGTAAGTGCTGCTTGCTAGCACTGTCGATGACACCTTCCATCACTTTGCTGATGATTGAGAGTCGACTGATGGGGCGGTAATTGGCCGGATTGGAGTTGCCCTGTTTTTTTGGACAGGACATACCTGGGCAATTTTCCACATTGTCGGGTAGATGCCAGTTTTGTAGCTGTAATGGAACAGCTTGGCTAGAGGCGCAGCTAGTTCTGGAGCACAAATCTTCAGCACTACAGCTGGGATATTGTCGGGGCCCATAGCCTTTGCTGTATCCAGTGCACTAAGCCGTTTCTTGATATCACGTGGAGTGAATCGAATTGGCTGAAGACTGGCTTCTGTGATGGTGGGGATATCGGGAGGAGGCCGAGATGGATCATCCACTCGGCACTTCTGGCTGAAGATGGTTGCAAACGCTTCAGACTTGTCTTTTGCACTCATATGCTGGACTCTGCCAACATTGAGGATGGGGATGTTTGCAGGGCCTCCTTTCCTCCCGTTAGTTGTTTAATTGTCCACCACCATTCACGACTGGATGTGGCAGGACTGCAGAGCTTTGATCTGATCCGTTGGTTGTGGAATTGCTTAGCTCTGTCTATAGCATGTTGCTTCCGCTGTTTAGCATGCATTTAGTCCTGTGTTGTAGCTTCACCAGGTTGGCACCTCATTTTTAAGTACGCCTGGTGCTGCTCCTGGCATGCTCTTCTACACTCTTCACTGAACCAGGGTTGATCCCCTGGCTTGTTGGTAATGGTAGAGTGAGGAATATGCCGGGCCATGAGGTTACAGATTGTGCTGGAATACAATTCTGCTGCTGCTGGTGGCCCACAGTGCCTCATGGATGCCCAGTTTTGAGCTGCTAGATCTGCTCTGAATCTATCCCATTTAGCACGGAAGTAGTGCCACACAACACGTTGGATAGTGTCCTCAGTGCGAAGACGGGACTTTGTCTCCACGAGGACTGTGCGGTGGTCACTCCTACCAATACTGTCATGGACAGATGCATTTGCGACAGGTACATTGGTGAGGACGAGGTCAAGTAAGTTTTTCCCTCGTGTTGGTTCGCTCACCACCTGCCGCAGGACCAGTCTGGCAGCTATGTCCTTCAGGACTCGGCCGGCTCGGTCAGTAGTGGTGCTACCGAGCCACTCTTGGTGATGGACATTGAAGTCCCCCACCCAGAGTACATTTTGTGCCCTTGCTACCCTCAGTGCTTCCTCCAAGTGGTGCTCAACAAGGAGGAGGACTGATTCATCAGATGAGGGAGGACGGTAGGTGGTAATCAGCAGGAGGTTTCCTTGTCCATGTTTGACCTGATGCCATGAGATTTCATGGGGTCCAGAGTCAATGTTGAGGATTCCCAGGGCCACTCCCTCCTGACTGTATATCACTGTACCGCCACCTCTGGTGGGTCTGTCCTGCCGGTGGGACAGGACATACCCAGGGATGGTGATGGAAGAGTCTGGGACGTTGGCTGAAAGGTATGATTCTGTGAGTATGACTATGTCAGGCTGTTGCTTGACTATCTGTCGGACAGCTCTCCCAATTTTGGCACAAGTCCCCAGATGTTAGTGAGGAGGACTTTGCAGGGTCGACTGGGCTTGGTTTGCCGTTGTTGTGTCTGGTGCCCAGTGGTCCGATGCCGGGTGGTCCGTCCGGTTTTATTCCTATTATGACTAGCGAGATTTTACAACTGAGTGGCTTGCTAGGCCATTTCAGAGGGCAATTAAGAATCAACCACATTGCTGTGGGTCTGGAGTCACATATAGGCCAGACCGGGTAAGGACGGCAGGTTTCCTTCCCTAAAGGACATTAGTGAACCAGATGGGTTTTTACGACAATCATGGCCACCATTACTGATCCATTAATTACATATTTTTATTGAATTTAAATTCCCTAGCTGCCTTGGTGCCACATTCAGTCAAATGCTGCCTTGATGTCAAGGGCAGTCACTCTCACTTCACCTCTGGAATTCAACTCTTTTGTCCATGTTTGTAATGAGGTCTGGAGCCGAGTGGCCCTGGCAGGATCCTAATTGAGCATCAGTGAGCAGATTATTGGTAAGTGCTACTTGATAACATTGTCGACCACACATTCCATCACTTTGTTGATCGTTGAGAGTAGGCTGATAGTACGGTAAATGGCCAGGTTGGATTTGTCCTGTTTTTTTGGACAGGACATACCTGGGCAATTTTCCACATTGTCGGGTAGATGCCAGTGTTGTAGCTGCACTGGAACAGCTTGGCTGGAGGCTAAATTGAGGAGAAGTCTCCCTTGGTTCACGAACATCAATTCAGGTTTAGCATTAACCAGTTCTAATAGTGTCTATCACAGCTTAAACACTGTTTGGTATGTGCTAAAAATATTAATAACTTTTTATATTGATAATCTCATTCTTTACAAATTTCTATCAAAGATTGCAATATTTAAAATCATCAGATTAAATATATCAAATGATCCAGAATTTGACACTGATTGATGAATTACATCCATCTTCCTTGACAGTAATCATACTCATATCTCTTCCAAAGTGCTTAAGAAGACCCTCAAAATTATATGCATTGCATAACAGCAGAATCCTGATTAAATGTGTCATGGCTTCATTTCTAAGTCTTTTGAATTAAAGCTTTATTAAAATGAAGACAACTATACCTTACTTCTATCAGCTTGTAGAGCTTTTTTTGGTTAAACTTGGCATTATTGAAAATTTGACAGCAGCTGAAATATTTACTTCTTTCTGGACACACTGTGCATCCCCTCTTGCTGGTCACACACACCTCAAAGTGAGCAAATTGTTGATGTACTGTATGTTTACTGTCACTTACTGTACACACTGATGAAGGTGAAGTATAAGAACTAAAAATGTACAAATATAGATGAAAAGGGAGAAAATAAAGTACTATACTAATCTCAAAACCTCATTTGTGATGTTACAATGTTTTTCCTAAAAGTACTTCCAGCTAACTAAATATTTTATGGGTGAACTAGTAACTGAGACCAGGTATGAAATAATCACTTAGGGGTTTATTCATAAATTTAACTTAATAGAATCCGATTTGGTTCAGAACTGAGAGACAAGTTGCCTATCAGATGACAAGCTTTTTTTGCATGAATTAAAAAAAGTTGCATAGTCCAGATTGAAACTGAAAAGGGCTGACTGTAGCCTTACTGGCTCCATAAAAGAGCAAAACTGAGATTTGAGAACAGTTTACATTCGTAAGAAATTGCTTATATCAGACTTACACTTACATGAATTTGTGGAGATATAATACACAAGTTATTCAGAGGGAGCACTCCACTGCAACTTTGACACAATGCTTTTAAGAACATAAGAACATAAGAAATTGGAGCAGGAGTAGGCCAATCGGCCCCTCGAGCCTGCTCCGCCATTCAATAAGATCATGGCTGATCTGATCCCAACCACAAATCTAAAGAACACAAGAAGTCGGAGCAGGACCCGGCCACATAGCCCCTGGGCCCTCTCCGCCACCCACAGGGCATTGACCGATCCAAACTCAGCTTCATGTCCAAAAGAACACAAGAAGTCGGAGCAGGACCCGGCCACATAGCCCCTGGGCCCTCTCCGCCACCCACAGGGCATTGACCGATCCAAACTCAGCTTCATGTCCAATTTCCTGCCCGCTCCCCATAACCCCTAATTCCCTTTACTTCTAGGAAACTGTCTATTTCTGTTTTAAATTTATCTAATGATGTAGCTTCCACAGCTTCCTGGGGCAGCAAATTCCACAGGCCGACCACCCTCTGAGTGAAGAAGTTTCTCCTCATCTCAGTTTTGAAAGAGCAGCCCCTTATTCTAAGATTATGCCCCCTAGTTCTAGTTTCACCCATCTTTGGGAACATCCTTACTGCATCCACCCGATCAAGCCCCTTCACAATCTTATATGTTTCAATAAGATCGCCTCTCATTCTTCTGAACTCCAATGAGTAGAGTCCCAATCTACTCAACCTCTCCTCATATGTCCGCCCCCTCATCCCCGGGATTAACCGAGTGAACCTTCTTTGTACTGCCTCGAGAGCAAATATGTCTTTTCTTAAGTATGGAGACCAAAACTGTATGCAGTATTCCAGGTGCGGTCTCACCAATACCTTATATAACTGCAGCAATACCTCCTTGTTTTTATATTCTATCCCCCTAGCAATAAAAGCCAACATTCCGTTGGCTTTCTTGATCACCTGCTGCACCTGCATACCAACTTTTTGATTTTCTTGCACTAGGACCCCCAGATCCCTTTGTACTGCAGTACTTTCCAGTCTCTCGCCATTAAGAAAATAACTTGCTCTCTGATTTTTCCTGCCAAAGTGCATAACCTCACATTTTCCAATATTATATTGCATCTGCCAAATCTCCGCCCACTCACCCAGCCTGTCTATATCCCCTTGCAGGTTTTTTATGTCCTCCTCACTCTCTACTTTCCCTCCCATCTTTGTATCATCTGCAAATTTTGATATGTTGCACTCGGTCCCCTCCTCCAAATCGTTAATATAGATTGTAAAGAGTTGGGGACCCAGCACCGACCCCTGTGGAACACCACTGGTTACTGGTTGCCAGTCCGAAAATGAACCATTTATCCCAACTCTCTGCTTCCTGTTTGATAACCAATCCTCCACCCATGCCAGAATATTACCCCCAATCCCGTGATTTTTTATCTTAAGTAATAATCTTTTATGTGGCACCTTGTCGAATGCCTTCTGGAAGTCTAAATACACTACGTCCACTGGTTCCCCTTTATCCACCCTATACGTTATATCCTCGAAGAACTCAAGCAAATTTGTCAGACATGACTTCCCCTTCATAAAGCCATGCTGACTTTGTCCTATTAAATTATGCTTATCTAAATGTTCCGTTACTGTCTCCTTAATAATAGACTCCAAAATTTTACCCACCACAGATGTTAAGCTAACTGGCCTATAATTTCCAGCCTTCTGCCTACTACCCTTTTTAAATAACGGTGTTACATTAGCAGTTTTCCAATCTGCCGGGACCTCTCCTGAGTCCAGGGAATTTTGGAAAACTATCACCAAAGCATCCACAATCCCCACTGCCACTTCCCTCAAGACCCTAGGATGGAAGCCATCAGGTCCAGGGGATTTATCCGCCTTGAGTCCCATTATTTTACTGAGTACCATCTCTTGAGTGATTTTAATCGTATTTAGCTCCTCCCCCCCGAGAGTCCCCTGTTTGTCCAGTGTTGGGATATTCTTAGTGTCCTCTACTGTAAAGACTGAAACAAAATATTTGTTCAGCATTTTTGCCATCTCCATGTTTCCCACCATTAATTTCCCGGTCTCATCCTCTAAGGGACCTATGTTTGCCTTAGCCACCCTTTTTCTTTTTATATAACTATAGAAACTCTTGCTATCTGTTTTTATATTTTTTGCTAATTTCTTTTCATAATCTAACTTCCCTTTCTTAATCAATCCTTTAGTTACTTTTTGCTGTCTTTTGAAGAATTCCCAATCTTCTATCCTCCCACTAAGTTTGGCTACCTTATATGTCCTTGTTTTTAGTCGGATACTATCCTTGATTTCTTTACTTAGCCACGGGTGGCTGTCATTTCTTTTACACCCTTTTTTCCTCAGTGGAATATATTTATTTTGAAAGTTGTAAAATAACTCCCTAAATGAACACCACTGCTCATGTACCGTCTTACCCTTTAATCTATTTTCCCAGTCCACTTTAATCAATTCCGCTCTCATACCATCATAGTCTCCTTTATTCAAGCTCAGTACGCTTGTTTGAGAATCAACCTTCTCACCCTCTAATTGGATTTGGATGATCTTTCTAAAAATAATGACAAAATACTCTTTAAGTATAATTTTTGTGGCTGATTTTCTAATGGACCTTCAAATGAATAAGAAGTCGTACCTCATGTGGGCTCACCTTTATTTTTAATCCACTTGAAGATTACTGCTTTTCAAAGTTATGCACTGGAGGCACAGAAATAAATTAGTATTATAGTGGAGCCTCTGTAAAGCACCCACTGCAGTAGGTTATCACACTTATTACCAATTTAATTTTTAACTGAAATGTTACAGCTCCCACGTGAATCATGAATGATTCACCAAACCCAATATTAACATTCTTACTGCAAACATGTACCAGTCTCTCCATTGCATTAAATGCAGTTTTAAGAGTTTGCAATCATGATTTAAAATAAGAGCATCTATTACTGTTTAATGGATAAAATGAGAAATAAATGGCCAATCTTTATAATATATTCTCTGTCCTTGGGAACAGTACTATATATACCAAAGGGAACAAGTACATATTTATGAACAGGTTAGAGTTAACTGCTCATCCGTTTTGTTTTCCAAATGATATGCATCCAAAATACTGAGGAAAGTTTTGGAGGAAATAGCAGAGGCACTAACCATAATTTTCCCAAACTGGAATAGTGCCAAAGGATTGAATGATGGAAAATGTTACCCTCTGTTAAAGAAAGGAGAAATGGATATGCCAGGAAGTTATAGGCCAGTTATTTAGCTGTGGGTAAACTTTGTGGGCAGGATTTTCCTCCCCAGTTACACCTTCAGCAGGCGGAACTTCAAGGTGTAAAATGGGATTCCATGTAGCTACACCCATTTTGCACAACCGCTGAAGTCGAATTTCGCCCCCGGGGTATTTAACTGAGAAAGGAATGACATGGTGACATCATGAGGCAGGGAATTCTCCTCTTTGGGGCAGAGATCGGATGGGCTGGAACTTTCATCTGCCCCTCCAAACCCACCCAACTCCAATCCTTTCTTGGGTCGAGGCTCATTAAATATATACAGAGGGTTCCTGGCGGCATTCCCACCATGAAAAGGGAGCCCACCAGTGTAAGGGTGGAGAATTCCAGCAGTGCTGCAGCAGGGATGCACATGGCGAACCCAGGAATTGGTGGTAACTGTGGCGTACAGGTGGGACATCTTCCAGGGACCCTGCTCTATGCCATCGCTTCTATCCACAGGCAATGGGCGGGCAAGGTATAGTCACAGTGATGCCAATGGGGTTTGGAAATCCCAGTTGGTGCTGTTAGGCTTTGGTAGGTCTCACCACCCAAATTTGCAGTCATACTCCGGTTTTGATCAGGAATAGAATCCCGCGCCCCCTCCACCACCCCCCCCCACCCACACCCCCCGCAAATGTCGCATTTTATGTAATTTATGCCAGATATTAGGCAAAATGGAATATGGGAAATAATTTAAATAGCCAGAGCAAGATTAATTGAATATAACAGGGATGAAATTGGTCACTATCGCTATCGGCTATTTTGCGCTATTTCAGAAGGTGGCAACGTGGATTTGTTCTCAGCGGCTTCCAGCTGCAGGAACCATTTGCCACCAACCACTGAGCCCTTGGTGACCTCCCAAGAGCAGATGGCAATACCACTGGGAGCCTATTGAAATGATGGTAAATGGACTTTCCCCAGGAAAATTTGTCAGAGTCAGTGCTGATTACCTTGGGCAGACAGAAAGTCCATCCCACTATCCTTCTGGCAGCAATGAAAAATCGACCTTATACCACAAGTGGCTATTGAAGCAGAGACTCCAATATCATTTAAAAAGGAATTGGATAGGTTTTTGAAGAAGATATAAGGGCAGGTGAAAAGAACTATATGGCTTCAATTGCCAGCTCCAGCACAATTGCCTAAATGGTCTCCTTCTGTGGTGCACTGCCTATGATTCTATGAATTCAATGCATTGACCATTTTCTATTTACTCCAGTTGTATAGAATGAAAATAAGGAAATGGCAGATTTGTTGAATAATTACTTTGTGTCAGTCTTCACAATTGAGGAAGACGATAATATACCAGGCAAACTAATAATGAATAAAGAACCGGAACTCACTAAAGTTAATGTAAGCAAGAAAACAGTATTAGAAAAAATAATGGCACTAAAGACTGACAAATCCCCAGGACTTGATGATTTCCACCACAGGGTTTATAGGAAGTAGGTGAGGAAATTGCAGATGCTTTAACCATAATCTTCCAAAGTGATCTCAATTCAGGAATTGTCCCTTTCGAATGGAGAATTGCAAATGTAACTCCATTATTTAAGAAAGGTGAGAGAGAGAAACCAGGAAATTATAGACCTGTTAATCTAACATCTGTTGCGGGGAAGTTATTGGAATCTATAATTAAGGACAGTGCGACTGAGAGAAATTTGAGCTGATTAGAGAGAGCCAAAATGTAATGGGTAGGTCATGTCTAACGAACCTAATTGAATTTTTTGAGGAAGTTACTAAAGTAGTAGACAGCGGAATGTCTATGAACGTAGTTTATATGGATTTCCAGAAGTCATTCGATAAGGTTCCACATAAGAGACTGTTAGCTAAAATTAAAGCTCATGGAATTGAAGGCAAATTATTGACCTGGTTAGGAGATTGGTTAGGCGGTAAAAGACAGAGAATTGGGATAATGGGTATGTACTTGAATTGGAAGGAAGTAACTAGTGGTGTCCCACAAGGACCTGTACTGGGGCCTCAACTATTCACTATATTTATTAATGACTTAGATAATACAAGAGAGGGTCATATCATAATATCATAGTAGGGACAGCACAGGAGGAGGCCAATCGGCCCATCGTGCCTGTGCCGGCTCTTGTGAAAGAGCTATCCAATTAGTCCCATTCCCCTGCTCTTTTCCCATAACCTTGTAAATTTTTTTCCCTTCAAGTATTTATCCAATTCCCTTCTGAAAGTTACTATTGAATCTGCTTCCACCACCCTTTCGGGCAGTGCATTCCAGATCATTATAACACGCTGCATAAAAAATAATTCCTCATGTCACCTCTAGCTCTTCTGCCAATCACCTTAAATCTGTGTCCTCTGTTTACCAACTCTTCTGCTACTGGAAACAGTTTTTCCTTATTTACTCTATCAAAACCATTCATGATTTTGAACACCTCTATCAAATTTCCCCTTAACCTTCTCTGTTCTAAGGAGAACAACGCAGCTCCTCCAGTCTCTTCACACAACTGAAGTCTGTTAATTGTATCCATGTGATTTATAAATATTAATGTTAATTGTATTTAGGTGGTGTGTATTAATTAGGGCTCTCTTGTATCCATATATAAGAGAGCTGATCTAGGGAGTGATGTGTGGAATGTGGAGCTCTGTGAATAAAGGTTTGGAAGCAATTGAAGACCAGGCTCTAGTATTGTATCCCTCACCACCGGGCTATCCAGCTTATAACATTCCTGGTACTATTCTAGTAAATCTCTTCTGCACTCTCTCTAAGGCCGTGACATCCTTCCTAAAGTGTGGTGCCCAGAATTGAACACAATACTCCAGCTGCGGCCTAACAAGTGTTTTATAAAGGTTTAGCATAACTTCCTTGCTTTCATACTGTATGCCTCTATTAATAAAGCCCAGGATCCCATATACCTTTTTAACAGCCTTCTCAACTTATCCTATCACCTTCAAAGATTTGTGTACATATACCCCCAGGTCTCTCTATTCCTGCACTCCTTTTAATATTGTACCGTTTTGTTTATATTGCCTCTCCTCATTCTTCCTACCAAAATGTATCACTTCACACTTCTGTGTTAAATTTAATCTGCGATGCGGCTGCCCATTTCACCAGTCTGTCCATGTCTTCCTGAAGTCTGTTACTATCCTCCACATTGTTTATTACATTTCCGATTTTCTTGTCATCTACAAACTTTGAAATTATACCCTCTACCCAAGTCCAGGTCATTAATATATATCAAAAAGAGCAGTGGTCTTAATACTGACCCTTAGTCTGAAAAACAACAGTTCACCAATTTTGCCGATGACACAAAGATTGGCGGCATAGTAAGTAGTGCAGACAGGAGCATAAAATTACACAGAAACATTGACAGATTAAGTGAGTGGGCAAAACTGTGACAGATGGATTTCAACACAGGTAAGTGTGAGGTCATCCATTTTGGACCAAAAAGGATAGATCCGAGTATTTTTTAAATGGGGAAAAGCTAGGAACAGTGGCAGTCCAAAGAGATTTAGGGGTCCATGTACACAGTAGTCAGATACAAAAAATAATCAAAAAGGCTAATGGAATGTTGATTCTTCATAACTAGAGGGCTAGAATATAAAGGGGAGGAAGTTTTGCGACAGCTATACAAAGCCCTGGTTCGACCACATCTGGAGAACTATGTACAGTTCTGGGCACCGCACCTTAGAAAGGATATATTGACCTTGGAAGGAGTGCAACGCAGATTCACCAGAATATTACCAGGGCTCCAAGGGTTAGATTGTGAGGAGAGATTACATAAACTGGGCTTGTATTCCCTGGAATATAGAAGGGTAAGGATGATTTGATTGAGTTTTTTAGGATATTGAAAGGAATTAATATGGTAGATAAAAATAAACTTTTTCTGCTGGTGGGGGAATCTAGGATAAGGGTACATAACCTTCAAATCAAAGCCAGGCCAGGCAGGGGAGAAGTTAAGAAACACTTCTTCATGCAAAAGGTGGTAGAAGTGTGGAACTCTCTCCCACAAAAAGCAGCAGATGCTGGCTCAATTAATAATATTAAATCTGAGATTAATAGATTTTTGCTAGCCAAGGGTATTAAGGGGTATGGATCCAAGGCGGGTGGATGGAGTTAGGATACAGATCGAGGGGCTGAATGGCCTACTCATGTGCTTATATTCCTATGATTCTGCATAAGAGTTTTGTGATTGAAAATGAACCACTGAGACTGTTCTGCCAGTTTAATAAAAGCAAAATAATATGAAGCAAACCAGTGGTACAGAAGGATAGTTTATCATTAAGCTGTGCCAAGGGATGGTAAGATGCCGGTTTGTTAACCTCTTTCTTACATGTTGAGTTCTCAATCTGGGTCAGATAATCATAATGAGATACAGACTCAAACAATCTTATTACCATACTTGTCATTTGCCTACAGTTGTAAATGCAGGTAGTGTGCACCTCCTCAAATGAAGCTTGGAAAATGCAGCGTCACAGGTCTCCATCTCTTTCCTCTCCTTTGTGCCTGGAAACTGAGCATTGCTCAGACCCTCTGGACAGGAAAGTCAGCCCCAATGAGTCCTCCTGGCTCTATTTGTGCATTGTGCACTTCAACTTGACTTGTGTTCCAGGACAAGACGTCCCTCCAGCCAAACTGTTCCAGTACAGCTACAACACTAACATCTACCTGACAAAGTGGAAAATTGCCCAGGTGTGTACTGTCCAAAAAAAGCAGGACAAATCCAACCTGGCCAATTACCGCCCCATCAGTCTACTCTCAATCATCAGCAAAGTGATGGAAGGTGTCGTCGACAGTGCTATCAAGCGGCACTTACTCACCAATAACCTGCTCACCGATGCTCAGTTTGGGTTCCGTCAGGACCACTCAGCTCCAGACCTCATTACAGCCTTGGTCCAAATGTGGACAAAAGAGCTGAATTCCAGAGGTGAGGTGAGAATGACTGGCCTTGACATCAAGGCAGCATTTGACCGAGTGTGGCACCAACGAGTCCTATTAAAATTGAAGTCAATGGGAATCAGGGGAAAACTCTCCAGTGGCTGGAGTCATACCTAGCACAAAGGAAGATGGTAGAGGTTGTTGGAGGCCAATCATCTCAGCCCCAGGACATTGCTGCAGGAGTTCCTCAAGGCAGTGTCCTAGGCCCAACCATTTCCAGCTGCTTCATCAATGACCTTCCCTCTATCATCAGGTCAGAAGTGGGGATGTTCGCTGATGATTGCACAGTGTTCAGTTCCATTCACAACCCCTCAGATAATGAAGCAGTCCATACCCGCATGCAGCACGACCTGGACAACATCCAGGCTTGGGGTCATAAATGGCAAGTAACATTCGTGCCAGACAAGTGCCAGGCAATGACCATCTCCAACAAGAGAGAGTCTAACCACCTCCCCTTGACATTCAATGGCATTACCATCACTGAATCCCATATCATCAAGATCCTGGGGAATCCCCAAACTAAACTGGATCAGCCACATAAATACTGTGGCGACAAGAGCAGGTCAGAGGCTGGGTATCCTGTGGCGAGTGACTCATTCCCTGACTCCCCAAAGCCTTTCCACCATCTACAAGGCACAAATCAGGAGTGTGATGGAATACTCTCCACTTGCCTGGATGAGTGCAGCTCCAACAACAATCAAGAAGCTCGACACCATCCAGGACAAAGCAACCCGCTTGACTGGCACCCCATCTACCACCCTAAACATTCACTCCCTTCACCACCGGTGTACCGTGGCTGCAGTGTGTACCATCTACAGGATGCACTGCAGCAACTCGCCAAGGCTTCTTTGACAGCACCTCCCAAACCACCTGGAAGGACAAGGGCAGCAGGCACATGGGAACAACACCACCTACTCATTCCCCTCCAAGTCCCTCACCATCCTGACTTGGAAATTTATCACTGTTCCTTCATCGTCGTTGGATCAAAATCCTGGAACTCCCGACCTAATAGCACAGTGGGAGAACCTTCACCACACAGACTGCAGCGGTTCAAGAAGGTGGCTCACCACCACTTTCTCAAGGGCAATTAGGGATGGGCAATAAATGCTGGCCTTGCCAGTGAAGCCCACATCCCATGAATGAATAAAAAAGAACTACAACTACCTAATCCAGTAGCCCCACTTCTGTAAGTACTATAGGCACAGATGTGGGAGAGAGGTGCCTGTCTGCCTTCTCAACTGGAGACCAATGAGCATTGCTGGGCAAAGCCCTAGCAAACAAAATGGCTTAAAGTAGTTTTTCGTTTTTCGTTTTTTAAAATCAATAATATAAATTTTAAAAGAAAAGAGATACCAAAATCCCAATAACAAATTGTTCTCCACCTTTTCATTCACGGAGCTCTATTGCAAATTGAAGGATTCAGGTTATTATCCCGGATTGGATTCCTGGCTTCAAGTTGCAGGTTAATACACACCAGCTCATCATTTGTCATTTTAAATTTGTTCGCCATTGCAGCAGTCCATTTATTCAAGCTGGAGACTTTCCTTCAATGTCTTAATGCAGTGCAGCATAACAGAGGGCAATGGTTATTACTATTTTAAAATATAAGACATGATTGTATGCTGGATCATGTGACAGGAACTGCAGCGTTACCAGGATATTTATTTTTTTACTATTCGCTCTCTAGTATATCTTTTTGCAGAAAAGGAATAGGAGTGATTACAAGAAAATACTCCCTATTGAGGGTTTCAGATGAAATCATAATCCACAAGTATAAATATAATATTATTAGAATCGCTTAATGCACTTTTATTTTTTATATGTATGTGTTTCATTTTGACCATATAGATTAACTTTTTTCCTGTTTTATCAAGCTCCATTTTGATGTCTAGGACTTTCCTATTGATATATGATGATATCTTAACTGAAAGATTAATTGTGCAATAATCATTGGAAAATTGCCAGTACTTAATCTGCAGTAGACTGCTTGGAAAGAACACTGCTCTGTATATTATCATTATTTAATTACTTGCTTCTGACAAAACTCATCTGTCTTTTAGCTCATAACTTAAAAGTTTTGTGTTTTACATTAATTCTTTGATAACTTGTCTTATTTATATGTTATATTACATTGTGCAGAATACTCTCAGTAAAGCAGAGTAAGTAAAAGTTTCTCTAGGGAACAAACCCAAATCCAAACCCAAACAATTAGTCCATGTATTCATATTCATTATTAGTTGAAATAAAGATTGAGCTAATTAGTCTCTACAAATATTTAGCAAATTCAAGCAAATGGTGCTTTCCAACATGAAACACGAAGCAGTTCTTGACCAAGAAACTGATTATTTGCAAAAATAACCCCACAGGAAATCAATTCCTAAATCTGAATTTGTAGAACATTATTGTACAACATGGCTCCTCGAGACATTGGGGGCGAGTTTATCTCATTACTGCCCTAATTTAATGTGGTCCTGCGATGGGTGTCTAAAGCTCCCACCAGAAACAGGCAGAGCTTCATAGTTATATTGTTTTTTTTTCCAACTGGCACTTATTTTGCCCTGAGTTCCCTTTATTGACAGCCGAGGATTTGCCACCAGGAGTCCTTTGAGGTGATATGTTTAGAGGAAAGGGGGGGGCCAGCGGAAGGACGCCAGGCAGGTCAAGCGTCCAAGAGATGCCCTGGGCCCTCCTCTCAGCACTTCAACATCTGCAGAAAGAAGTTGAAAAGCTCATTTTGGCAGGTATAGTTGGTGGAGGCTGCTCCAATGATAGCTGTGCCAGCAGATCTTCCAGTGGCATTACAATGAGAACTTCTGGACACAATGATCAGATTTCAATTCCTCATAGCAACCAAAAAGGAGATACATTACCTTTACCTTAAACAACTAACCGCTGACACTAATAATTAATTGATCCACCTAATTCCTCAATTGATAAATTTGCTGCCCCATATGGAACTGAATAACACAGACCAGCTTTGAAACCTGCTCTATGTCGAGTCAGCTGATCTCAGCCAGGCAGCAGTGAGGGTAGTGCAACTGTCCTCAGCATCCATCCATTAAAGAGGAGGAAAATACAAGTAGATAAGGTGGTAAAGAAGGCATTTGGGATACTTGCCTTTATTAGCCGAGGCATAGAATATAAGAGCAAGGAGGTTATGATGGAGCTGTATAAAACACTGGTTAGGCCACAGCTGGAGTACTGTGTGCAGTTCTGGTCGCCACACTACAGGAAGGATGTGATCGCTTTGGAGAGGGTGCAGAGGAGATTCACCAGGATGTTACCAGGGCTGGAGCGCTTCAGCTATGAAGAGAGACTGGGAAGATTGGGTTTGTTTTCCTTGGAGCAGAGGAGGCTGAGGGGGGACATGATTGAGGTGTACAAAATTATGAGGGGCACAGATAGGATGGATACTAAGGAGCTTTTTCCCTTCGTTGAGGGTTCTATAACAAGGGGACATAGATTCAAGGTAAAAGGCGGGAGGTTTAGAGGGGATTTGAGAAAGAACTTTTTCACCCAGAGGGTGGTTGGAGTCTGGAACTCACTGCCTGAAAGGGTTGTGGAGGCAGGAACCCTCACAACATTCAAGAAGCATTTGGATGAGCACTTGAAATGCCATAGCATACAAGGCTACGGACCAAATGCTGGAATATGGGATTAGAGTAGACAGGGCTTGATGGCCGGCGCGGACACGATGGGCCGAAGGGCCTCTATCCGTGCCGTATAACTCTATGACTCTATGACTCTAAAATAAGCCTGTATCTCTGCTCCTAATTGCTGGCCAATAATTCCTGCTGGAAAATGCACATGTGTGGATGATAGATGAGGACAGATTCAGGATGACATGGAATAACCTTGCTCACAGACACTATCCGAGCTCACACATCAACAATGGCTATTGCCAACCATGGAACCTTAACAAGCAAGGGGAGAATGAAGAAAATTGGAGACAGGAACCACTCATACCAATAACAAAACTTTTGATATACTAATACTAGATCTTGTCTCCAGTTTTGAAATCATAAGTGCCTGATTGCCTACAAAATAATCATTTTGCATCTCCTTGTACACCTTTTACAGTCTGATTATACATGAGTCATGCTCGTCTCAGAAATGTAAACTTATTAAAATGCCTTCTACAAGATGAATAACAATCCAATGTAATGATCGGCATACACTATTCTTTTGTGACAATTAGCATCTTTTTATAATTGGGAGAGACCATTAGGGAAGAAGGACATAAAAGAAAGCAAATACTGAGGTCCTGAAATTCTGCAGGGCTACTACCAGTCTCCCAATATAACTGATGGAAATCCCAGAGAAACTGTGTCAATGGCTGAAAATGGCCTTTTACACTATTTCTCTGGGGGTTCTACTGGTCTACGGCAGAAGACTGATGGTAGTCCTGCAGAATTACAGGGCCAGAGATTATTAAGACGATGGGTTCAGCCTGGAGAGGAGTGCTCCCACCGACGCGGACTCTCCATAGCTGCCCCTGCCACCAGTGTCTGCTCGTGCTCACGTGTGTGGTAACTCACCATGTGCGACGCCAACTAACTGCGGACTGGGACCCACCGAGGTGTGTATCTGCGCTGGTGGATGGCTCGCTCAGATGTGACGGTGCATCCTCAGAGGCCGGCATCACAGATGTGTCATGTTGCGATGAACATACTGAGGTGCTGAAGATGGCAAGGCATGTTAACATCAATTCATATCGTGTGTTCTCAATGTTAAAGTTCTGTCACCAGACGTTTGTCGGGTACCAGCCTCACCGTCCCCGACAGACAGGCTCAGCTCCAGCACCTCCTGCTCCGCGTCTGTAAGGACAACTATCTGTTGCGGCCCCCCTCCGGTCCTTGCCCTCTCCCGTGCATTCTGGGCTCTCCTCCTATAAGGGGACAAAGTACAGTCACATGAGTGAGTGATGGGAACATGGCCAACCAATGAATGCATTGGTTTGGGTGCGGCTGACCGTGAAAGAGTTGTATCAGAGGGTGAGTATGAGACAGGCCCATGATATTGTATGAGGATTGGGTTGAGTGGTAGTGGTGGGGTGAGTAATGGGGAGGTGAGGAAGTGCTGAGGAAGTGCAGGTAAGTTGAGGATGAGCTTTGAGTGGGTGTGAGGAGTGATGTGATAGAGTAGTGTTGGCAGTGCAGAATGAGTTGGTGGGTGGGGGCGGTGATGTGGAAGACAGAATGTAGGAGAATGAGTAAGTGTACTCACTTTTGCTGACCTAGTTAGGTCATTGAAGTGCTTCCTGAACTGGATCGAGGTGTGGGAGATGTTACTGATGCTGGTGATCTCCTCTGCCACCTTGGCCTTCTTGGTGGCAGAGGCAGGCCACTTCCTCCTGTCCGTCAGTTAGAACACATCCCTCCTCCTCCTCAAGTAGCACCTGGAGTGAGGCATTACTGAATCTCGGAGCAGCCTTTCCCCTGTGCTGCTCCATTGTGCTGTTTGGGATTTTGTTCCAGGAGCAGCCATTGGAGGACTGCCCTTTAAATAGAGCTCCTCCAGCTGATAGCCTGCGATGCAGGTGCGCAGTCCGACCGCTGCGCAGGTTTTGGACGGCAAACCCGGAAGTCACGTTAAGTGGCTCCAATTGACCCGCGATCGCGTGGGAAATGGACTGATTTTATTGGATGGGTTACCCATGCTAATATCGGGGCCATTGGATGGGGTGAAGTTCCTGGATTTGCATGCTGGATACGGACTAAACTCACCACAGAAATTTAGGGCTTTTCCTTTTCAGTCTAAGTTTTTTTTATTTGTTCATGGGATGTGGTCATCGCTGGCAAGGCCAGCATTTATTGGCCATCTCCAATCGCCCTTGAGAAGGTGGTGGTGAGCTTCCTTCTTGAACTACTGCAGTCCGTCTGGCAAAGGTTCTCCCACAGTGCTGTTAGGTAGGGAGTTCCAGGATTTTGACCCAGCGACGATGAAGGAACGGCAATATATTTCCAAGTCAGGATGGTGTGTGACTTGGAGGGGAACGTGCAGGTGGTGTTGTTCCCATGTGCCTGCTGCCCTTGTCCTTCGAGGTGGTAGTGGTCGCAGGTTTGGGAGATGCTGTCCAAGAAGTCTTGGCAAGTTGTTGCAGTGCATCCTGTAGATGGTACACACTGCAGCCACGGTGCGCGGTGGTGAAGGGAGTGAATGTTTAGGGTGGTGGATGGGGTGCCAATCAAGCGGGCTGCTTTGTCCTGGATGCTGTCGAGCTTCCTGACTGTTGTTGGAGCTGCACTCATCCAGGCAAGTGGACAGTATTCCATCACACTCCTGACTTGTGCCTTGTAGATGGTGGAAAGGCTTTGGGAAGTCAGAAGGTGAGTCACTCACTGCAGAATATCCAGCCTCTGACCTGCTCTTGCAGCCACAGTATTTATATGGCTGGTCCAATTAAGTTTCTGGTCAATGGTAACCCCCATGATGTTGATGGTGGGGAATTCGCTGATGGTAATGCCGTTGAATGTCAAAGGGAGGTGGTTAGACTCTCTCTTGTTGGAGATCGTCATTGCCTGGCACTTGTCTGGTGTGAATGTTACTTGCCTCTTATCAGCCCAAGCCTGGATGTTGTCCAGGTCTTGCTGCATGCAGGCACAGACTGCTTCATTATTTGAGGGGTTGTGAATGGAACTGATCTCTGTGCAATCATCAGCGAACATCCCCATTTCTGACCTTATGATGGAGGGAAGGTCATTGATGAAGCAGCTGAAGATGGTTGGGCCTAGAACACTGCCCTGAGGAACTCCTGCAGCAATGTCCTGGGGCTGAGATGATTGGCCTCCAACAACCACTACCATCTTCTTTTGTGCTAGGTATGACTCCAGCCACTGGAGAGTTTTCCCCCTGATTCCCATTGACTTCAATTTTACTAGAGCTCCTTGGTGCCACACTCGGTCAAATGCTGCCTTGATGTCAAGGGCAGTCACTCTCACCTTCAAAGTATCTATTTCAACAGCCAAACAACCTCTCTGCCACTGAAGTGTGGAGTCTCATTCCTTCAGCTTTTATTTGTTGTTGGAGATTTTAAAAAAAACTTAATTTTATTTTAAACTTTTTTCTGTCTCTTTTATCTCTCTCTCTCTCAATCCAATCTTTCTTTCCCTCTCTTTATTTCACTTTCGGGGCGTGATTTAACATTGAATTCACTATTCTAACTTATACTTCCTGATTTTGACTCTGAGCTGGTCATTAACGATTCTTCAATCTGATTGGTTAAGGTGATCCACTGTTGCTTGCCCTGTTCACACAGCTCCCAGATGCCCTGTAGAGGGCGCTGTGCCATTTAGATCGCTAACTTCCAGCAACTTCCAGTGCAAAAGCTTATGGAAAGTATATGGGTGAGTGCAAATCTAACGAATGGCGGGCACCATTTGTTCACTGGCTACAGTAAATTCTGGCCCAAAATATCGTACAGACCAGGGCAGAAACTCCTCTCCCTGCCATCTCCTGTCTTCGACAGCCTTTTGCTGCCTGACTGACTGCACAGCATCCTGTTACCAAATAGAAAACTGCCTTTTTTGATGGCTGTTTCGCTCTTCTTAACTCTCTCTTCACAGACAAACAAGAGATCAAAGACGTTTCCAATGTGATGGTGAGAGCTGTTTCTCTGATTACCCAGAAGTTATTGTTTATTCTCTGGGGAAAAGCAACTCTATTTGCATATTATCCAGCCTTTGTCTGGGTGCCCTTTTTTAAAAAACTCATAAGAATATATGTTGCTTTTAAAAATCAAGCATTAAAAGTAACTCTTTTTCTAATTCCTTTCTGTGGAAAAATGGTCGAAACAAAACCGTAAAATTGATTGTTACTTTAATTTTTATCAGTTGTTAAATAATTCCATGTATCCATTAATTTCCCTTGCTCTGATAAATTAGAAAATAAATCCATGAATTCGCTAATCACTTGCCATAGTACTAATAAATTATTTATTACCCCAATGATTACATGGTTAGTTCCTACACCATTCCAATATCCTTCCTATCAATATAACGATCTGCTTCTTTCTCTTTCTCTCAGCAGAAAGAGCATGGGAGTGGGACTAATTGGATCGCTCTTTCAAAGAGCTGGCACAGGCACAATGAACCGAATGGCCTCCTCCTGTGCTGTAAGATTCTATGATTCTGTTTTTATCTACCCATCCTTTTCTGGTGTGGAAATTTTTAGAGACAATAATCCAGGACAAAATAAATTGGCACTTGGAAAACTATGGGCTAATAAATGAAAGTCATTTGGATTTGTTAAAGGAAAATCATGTTTGATTAACTTGATTGAGTTCTTTGATGAAGTAACGGAAAGGGTTGATGAGGGTAGTGCAGTTGATGTTATGTATATGGACTTTCAAAAGGGATTTGATAAAGTAATAGGCTTGTTAGCAAAATTACAGCCCATGGGATTAAAGGGACAGTGTCAGCATGGATAAAAATTGGCTAGCGGACAGAAAACAGAGAGTAGTGGTCATAAAATCATAGAAATTTATGGCACAGAAAGAGGCCATTCAGCCTATCATGTCTGCGCTGGATAAAAAAGAGCTATCCAGCCTAATCCCACTTTCTAGCTCTTGGTCTGTAGCTTGTAGGTCACGGCACCTCAAGTAAACATCCAAATACCCTTTAAATGCGATGAGGGTTTCTGCCTCTACCACCCTTTCAGGCAGTGAGTTCCAGAACCCTACCGCCCTCTGGGTTAAAAAAATTTTCTTCAGCTCTCCTCTAATCCTTCTACCAATCACTTTAAATCTGTGCCCCCTGGTTATTGATCTCTCTGCTAAGGGAAATAAGTCTTTCCTATCCACTCTATCTAGGCCTCTCATCATTTTATACACCTCAATTAAATCTCCCCTCAGTCTCCTCTGATCCAAAGAAAACAACCCCAGCCTATCCAATTTTTCCTCATAGCTAAAATTCTTCAGTCTTGGCAACATCCTCGGAAATCTTCTCTGTACCCTCTCTAATGGAATCACATCTTTCCTGTAATGTGGTGACCAGAACTATACACAGTACTCTAATTGTGACTTAACTAGTGTTTTATACAGTTCTAATATAACCTCCCTGCTCTTATATTCTATGCCTTGGCTAATAAAGGAAAGTATCCCGGATGCCTTCTTAACCACCTTATCTACCCATCCTGCTACCTTAAGGGATCTGTGGACATGTACTCCAAGGCCCCTCTGTTCCTGTACACCTCTCAGTATCCTCCCATTTATTGTGTATTCCCTTGCCTTGTTTGCCCACCCCAAATACATTACTTCATACTTCTGTGGATTGAATTCCATTTGCCACTTTTCTGCCCACCTGACCAGTTCATTGATTAGAGGGCTATGGGGAAAGAGCAGGTGAATGGGACTAATCGGATAGCTCTTTCAAAGAGCCGGCACAGGTACAATGGGCCGAATGGACCCCTCCTGTGCTGTATCTACTATGATTAGTATGAAGTTCTGGGTTGTCAAATGCAATTCTGCTCTCAGACTGATCAGACGTAGTCTGTTCTGGTCCCTTGTTGCATAGCACTTTCTATCCCATGCACTCTCTTTAAATGGCCATTCACATCAATGCTAAAGTTCTTCTCCTTGTTTGTGTCCTCATATGCCATCTGATTTGGTGTTCATTTGGCTCCAATCATTCAACACCTGCATTTTATTTATTCATTCTTGGGATATGTGTGTCACTGGCAAGGCTGGCATTTATTACCCATCTCTAGTTGCCCTTAACTCAGTGGTTTGCAAAGCCACTTCAGAGGGCAGTTGTGAGTAAAGTATATTGGTATGGGACAGGAGTCACAGATAGGCCAGACCAGGTAATGACAGCGGGTTTCCTGCCCTAAAAGACATGAATGAACCAATTGGGCTTTTATGACAATCGTACCCGTTATTTGCAATTGCTTAATTGCAATTCCTGTTTTAACACAACCATTTCTAAAGTCCCATTTTTTTCCTTTATACTTCCAATCGTGAAAAGTTTATTGCAATTCCTGCCGATATGCAAGTGTGGTGCGCAGAAATTCCACTTTAACGAGACTTATCATCTTTGAACCTGAGACTTTCATCTTTCAATCTGATTGGGTTCGGTGGTCAATGTGCCTAAGTCAAAAGCAGCAGGTGCGTGGGAACACCATCACCTCCAAGTTCCCGTCTGAGTAACACACCATCCTGACTTGAACATCTATCGCTGTTCCTTCATTGTCACTGGGTCAAAATCCTGGAACTACATTGTGGGAACACATTCACCAATCGGATTGTAGCGATTCAAGAAGAAGGCTCACCGCCACCGTCTCATGGGCAACTAGAAATTGACATTAAATGGCGGCCTTGCCTGCAGCATCCACATCTGAGAATTAATTTTAAATAAAGAACCGGTTTGACCTGGTTTCTCCCTGTTTATTAGTGTTGTGTGGGTGAGGTAGGAGAGGAAGTCGAATTTCTAGATGGCTCAACAAAAAAAGATATGTGACGTATCACTGCAGAGAAAATAGATGTTTTGAATACTTTGAAGGAATTGACGATGTGGTTCTTAATCTTTCACACGTGAGGGTCCAATTTTTTCCACCTAATACCATTTCCATCCCTAACCCTAACCCTAACCTTAATGGATCCCTGAACCAAGACGTCATTCATAACGTGAAGCAACAGTACAAGAAGCAATTCCTGCACAATGTGGATTCTGTTTTAGATTCCATTGGTATTTCACAGGTTATGAAAAGCTATAGCGTGTTGGATGCTATTCACTTCTCCAGTAGACCTTGGAATGCAGTGACTCCCAGCTGCATCAGTAATTGCTTTAGAAACTATGGTTTGGGTTCAGGCGAGGAAAACAATTTCCCAGTCGAAGTTGAAGAGATGAATGAAGGGATTCCCAGTGGGTGAGGCGGAGTTCAATCTTGTTTCAATGGATGATGACCTTGATATGTGCGGAGAGATGACTGATACAGAAATCGTTTCTCCTCTGAAAGACTCGGAAACAGAGGCAGCAGACGATGTAAATGAAGATGTGCCAGAGCCCGAAATTCTCAAAGTTGGAGAGGAGGATTCTACCCTGTGCGTTGTGCGTCAATTTATCAAGTCAAAAGATAGTGAAACGTTTGATGAATTTTATGCACTGGTAGGGAAAGTACAGATGACTTCTGATCTCCACCATCACCCCTGTCATTACTGAGCTGCATTCAATTTCAGTCCAAATTTAAAATTCTCATCCTTGTGTTTAAATTCTTCCATAGTCTGGCCCCTCCCTATTTCTATAACCTCCTTCAGAACCAATCCCCCGCCCGGAACTCTCCATCCCTCTGACTCGAGCCTCTGTTGCATCCCCCCTTCCTTTGCTCCACCATTGGTGACCATGTCTTCAGCCCTCTTGGCCCTACAGTCTGAAATTGCCTCCCTAACCCCCCCACCCCCATCTCACCAACTACCTTTCTCTAAGACCCTTCTAAAAACCCAACTCTTTGACCAAGCTTTTGGTCACCCCTCTTAAATATCTTTCTTGAGCACACCATCCTTTTGTTTTATTACGTCTCTAAGAAGTGCTTTGGGGCCTTTTTTTACACTAAAGGCGGCATATAAATGCAATTTTTTGATGTTATTGAAGGTATTATTACCCTTGCTAATAACTAAATCAGCATTGCCTTTAACAGTAAGTACATTTTCTCAGCCTTAGTATGCTACAGTGTATTCTTTTGTATTATTGATTCATTATCTGTGAAAACCAGCGCTGATTAATAATAAAGAAGAGACTCAGCTGGAGACCTGAGCAACAAACATTTAATCTCTGCCTTTTATACACCAAAAAAGCCTAAGGCCCTAATTTGCTCATCTACTACCACTGCCATGTTGTTAATGATTTTGGAACATGCTGTCTCACCATATGCTCAGAGAAAACTCCTGCCTTCTTTTTACTTTATAGCTTCTGTGAAGATTTTTAAGCATAATGTCACTGGAGTATTCAATTTTTGCCTAGAATTATTGGCTAAATGACAGTTGACCCTATAAAGCAAACACACCAAGTTAAATGTTTATGTCTCTTTGGAAGTTTTCAACATTTTCATTAGTTTTTTAAAAATAAAAGTAACTTATTTTCATATACATATTTTGAGGAGTCATTGTACATATCCATATTTGTGGTTAATACGTAATACAGAAGAATACACTCGTACTTTCCTTCTGGTGGTGAGACTTCACAAACGCTGACAAAAGGGCATGCTAAACAGTCGAGACAATTTTTTTGTCATATCTGAGCTACAAATGTGTGCATGACTTGTCTCACAATTCCCACTGACCCATCCTTATATCTGAATGTTCTCCATCCCAGGGAGTGGATTTCCCCCCTCCGGAAGTGCACAGATTAATTCAACAATCACTAATAGCTGCAGGAATGTGCATCCTTCTACTACACCCCACCCCTGACAACCAACGTTTGGGTTCAAAAAACTGCAAGGCTTATGTCAGTCAGAGTGTATGTTATATTGCCTTTGCCTGCTTCAGTATCAAGTCGTCTGGAAACCAATTAAACACAAGCCACTAGCCCCTCAGACATTCAGACAGCCTCCAAGGATAAGGTTCTTGTTTGATTCTCTAGAAGTTACAAATAAATCAAAAGAAGAAAAGAACTGCAATGCTGGAAATCTGAATGAAAAACAGAAAATGCTGGAAATACACAGCAACTCACATGCATGCTAACCTATAAAATTCAGAAAAGCTGACAAATAGACCCAAAAAAGCTGCCAACTTTAAAAAAATGTACAACTGAAAAACAGCCCTTAATGCCCACGGTTCCTGTTTCAAAGTGACTGAATAAGTTAAATTCCTTTTTATTTTATTGGATTTCAGGATTTTTATTAGTGTTTTGAGATTACATTTTCTGTGAAAGCTGCAATGCAGTGGCCTCACTTATGACATGCAAAAAGAAATAGTTATCACGGGAGTGCAGTGGGACATGAACTTGTCATAACTTCAATTACAGCTCTACCCAACATTCCATTAATTTTATTAAAGAGGGAAAAAATGCATTTTTTTCAGTGGTGGATTTAGGCCATTGTGAAGTGTGAAGAGAGAAGTGAGCTCTGATGGTATAAAATTTATTTCTTAGGATGGGTCTGGGGACATATGCACCTTCCAGGAAAATTTGACTTTTGAGAAAACTATTGGCTTGGATAGGGAATTGGTTAGGATGTAGGAAACTGAGAGCAGAGATAATGGGCATGTACTCAAATTGGCAGGTTGTGACTAGTGGTGTCCACTAGCAATCTGCACTGCCTCCACAGCGTTTCACCATATTCATAAATGACTTGGAAGAAGGAAGAGAGCCGTATCATAGAATGGTTACAGCACAGATGGAGGACTCCCGCCCCATCGAGCCCGTGCCGCCTCTGTAAGAACACTCCAGTTACATAGAAACATAGAAAATAGGAGCAGGAGTAGGCCATTCGGCCCTTTGAGCCTGCTTCGCCATTCAATATGATCATGGCTGATACTCTATCTCAATACCATATTCCCGCTCTCTCCCCATACCCTTTCCCATTTAGTTCCCAGTTAGTCCCATTCCCCCGCTCTTTCCCCGTAGCCCTGCAAATTTTTTCCCTTCAAGTATTTATCCAATTCCTTTTTGAAAGCCACGATCGAATCTGCTTCCACCACCCTTTCAGGCTGCGCATTCCAGATCATAACTACTCACTGCTTAAAAAGGTTTTTCCTCATGTCGCCTTTGGTTCTTTTGCCAATCACCTTAAATCTGTGTCCTATGGTTCTCAACCCTTCCGCCAATGGGAACAGTTTCTCTTTATTTAAACCCTTCATGATTTTGAACACTTCTATCAAATCTCCTCTTAACCTTCTTTGCTCTAAGGAGAACAACTTCAGCTTCTCCAGTCTATCCATGTAACTGAAGTCCCTCATCCCTGGAACCATTCTAGTAAATCTTTTCTGCACTCTCTCTAAGGCATTCACATCCTTCCTAAAATGCAGTGCCTAGAATTGGACACAATACTCCAGTTGTGGCCAAACCAGTGTTTTTTTATAAAGATTCAACATAACTTCCTTGCTTTTGTACTCTATGCCTCTATTTATAAAGCTCAGGATCCCATATGCTTTTTTAACTGCTTTCTCAACCTGTCCTGCCACCTTCAAAGATTTCTGCACATATATCCCCAGATCTCTCTGTTCCTGCACCCCCTTTAGAATTGTAGCATTTAGTTTATATTGCCTCTCCTCGTTCTTCCTGCCAAAATGTATCACTTCGCACTTCTCCGCATTAAATTTCATCTGCCATGTGTCAGTCCATTCCAGCAGCCTGTCTATGTCCTCTTGAAGTCTATTACTATCCTCCTCACTGATTACTACAATTCCAAGTTTATATCCAAGCTTGCTGATGACAGTAAGTTAGGTGGCACAGTAAATAGTGTAGATGGGAGCAGAAAATTACAAAGGGACATTGACAGATTAAGTGAATGGGCAAAACTGTGGCAGATGGAGTTCAACGTGGGAAAGTGTGAGGTCATCCACTTTGGACCTAAGAAAGATAGATCAGAGTATTTTCTAAATGGCGAGAAGCTAAGAACTGTGGATGAGCAGAGAGGTTCAAGGGTCCAAGTACAGAAATCACTAAAAACTAATGGACAGGTACAAAAAATAATTTAAAGGCTAATCGAATGTTGGCCTTTATCTCAAGAGGGCTGGAATACAAAGGGGTGGAAGTTGTGTTACAGCTGTACAGAGCTCTGGTTAGATCCCATCTGGAGTAATGCATTCAGTTCTGGGCACCGCACCTCAGGAAGGATACACTGGCCTTGGAGGGGGTGCAGCGCAGATTCACCAGAATGATACCAGGGCCAAAAGGGTTAAGTTATGAAGACAGGTTGCATAAACTAGGCTTGTAGACCTTTGAATATAGAAGATCTAATTGAAGTGTTTAAGATGATTAAAGGATTTGATAGGGTAGATAGAGAGAAACTATTTCCTCTGGTGGGAGAGTCCAGAACAAGGGGATGTAAGGAGAGGGAGACCCAGGTAAAGTTCGGGGACACTGAGAAGAGGGTTTCAATTCTTTAGCCAACTAGCAGCAGTTAATGCAGGTGTGATCCTGCTTTCCAGGTAGCTCTCATGATGTCCACACCCTGCGGTAATTCAGCATTACCTTTCTCTTTGGGGATTAGCAACATGTCGGAAGCTAGCTGACATCCCCCTATATCTGACTGATGACCCAGCTCCAAAATCCATGGACACCTGTGGAGATCAGATGCAACAGCAGTAATGGCTCAACCAGAGCTGTCATTGAACACTTGATAGGAGTCCTTAAACAACGATTCCACTACCTGGATCAGTCTGGGCATTTCCTTACAGTACATCCCTGAGTGTCGAGGATAGTGGTGGTGTGCTCCCTCTTGTATAACTTTACCAGGCAACAGGGAAAGCTACCATTGTTGACAGGTGAAGAGGAGGATCCTGATGAGCCATAGGATGTAGCTGCAACAGAAGATCTCCAACAAAGGCCTGCAGCCAGAGATGTACACCAGCCACTTATTGAACGTTGCTTCGCCTAAATTGTTCCTTTACCCATCTCCACCGCCACCCTCCCACCAATTTCCCACCCAGAACATCATCTGAATCAGTCCATCCACGCTCTATTGACCATCATTCATTTGCGAAGTCCACAGCTACTACAGACACACCCTGCAGACAACTTCATAAAATCAAAGGGTGTTACATTTAAATGCTGTTCACAAATGGCAGAATAAAAAATAATCACCCTCGGGTCAGCCAAAAGTGCCTTTCTTATTTTTAGACTGGCAGCAGAATAAATGTATGAATTTAGATATAACGAGGTAGATTGCTGCCCGGACATAAAACTGGAATTGTGTTCAGCTACCAATTATAGAATCCACTTAATTTTCATGATCTCAATGGAAATGAAAATAGGGAAGTTTCTATAATGGGGGTCTGATTAAGACAAGAACAAGGCAGACAAAATAACTTTATATCAATGTTTTTAACTTAGGATGTTTAAAATATATACATATTCAGTAAAAAGGCAACATCCGACATTTTCAGTAGTATTGTTATTGAACTTATTAGGTTTTACTTCAGGGTCCATCAGCTGAAATATTTTTTTTTAAATGGCTATCCCAAGGAATATAGAAATTCCTGGAGATGCTGATGCTGTTCGGAGTAATGCTCTGGAATTTCCTGCATATTTTTTAGTCCAGAGACACATGCATAGCAAATACACAGCCTAAAAGATCATGGAATTTTGGGTGTGAGTTTCAGCGTAAGTACAATATGCCCAAAACGCCTCAACTTTTACGATCATCTGTCAATCCCTCCACCTGAACTTATCTTTGCCAAAAATAATGGCGCTTCCTCTAAGCCTCTGAGCAAATGCGAGTTTCCTGCAACTGCGTTTGCTCAGAGGCTCTCTTCCTATTACGGCCAGATTTTTACACATAGCAAGAAACAAGGTCATTTTTCTGGCGTCTTATTGAAATTTAAAAAAAATTTATCCTTACTGAGACCGGCACAGTATTTTCTGTTTCTTTTAATGTATTTTTGTAACATCAGTATAAATCACATTAAAAATTGAAAAGCTTCCCCGATCACAGATTCTTAAATTTGTTGTGCCTGATGAGCATGAATGATGGTTAAATGAGATGAATCTTTAATTTTCATACTTAAAGAAGGAATATATGATGTGAGTTTGGCACTTTCCTTGGGTCGACTGTTTACGCTGATCTCTGCTTATTTATATGTTCAGGCGTATTCTAAATTTGAGCGTAACTTGACATCGGCAGAATGGGTGCATTTTTGGGTCTAACTTTCGGGTTGTGTCCAAGGAAGAAATTCTAGGCCAATATTTTTAGTCTATGGATTCAGATATTTTTGAGCATAATATTTGAGAGGGAGATGTTTTTAATTCTGACTTATTAAGGATATTAATGAAGCAAAGGCAATTTTTACATAGCTAAATTAATAAATGTATTGTGAGATTGTATTATTGATTCACGCTGCTCTTATGTTTAAAGGCTAAAGTAGAAATGAACAACAGCACAAGGAGTGGAACAGTTGGGCTGTGCAAGATGAAGTCTTTGACAGCACATGAGCAGTACACAAGGCAAGTGAAGGACTGCACAGACCACCTGGTATATACAATATTAATTATATATCCTATGATTTGCACCATATCTTATAACAACATCTCCATATGCACTGATTGCACACATGTGCTTCATACTTAATATACTGAAAGCTCACATAGTCCTTAGGTACAAACCGTGTTTCATCTGCTCTCTTCATGGAGGATGAAGTAACTAGTCGTCTTCATGGCACAGCCACATGGCATCAGACATTATTACCAGCACTTAGAATTAATCAGCAGTCCAGAAACACAAAAGTTGCACCCATTATTTAATGGTGAATATGAGGCAGCACAATGTGAGGCTACAGGTCATTGGTACTGTTGGGGAAGCAAAGGAGGTAGTTGCTGAGGGGACGGTGGGGGCAGGATGGATGTTCTACATGCTGAATGTCCCTCCTAAGTTATCTCAGGATACAGACATTAGTGAGGCTGAGAATGTTAAGACACATGTATTTCACCAAGTAGGTGCACATGGACTGCAACGGTTCAAGAAGTTGGCTCACCACCACCTTCTCAAGGACAATTCGGGATGGGCAATAAATGCTGGCCTTGCCAGTGACACCCACATCTCATGGATGAATAAATAAAAAAAGATGCATGGCTCCACACCACGACAGTGCAACAGATGGATAAATGGCTGGCTACACTGGAGTCAATGACTTAGCACGGTGATTTCAGTCAATCACTAAATCATTTGACATATATTTTGTATCCTGTCATTCTTTTACCGTGCAGAAGTAAATCAAACTGAACATAAAGGGGGAAAAATTGGATAAGGGTCTGTTTCGGGCAGGGGTAGCGCAATGCGCTAGTACCCCGTGCCCAATGGACCCTACGCAGGCAGGATGCAAGTTTGGACCCACCCGAGGACTTATCAGCCTTCCTTTCCAGGCCTTGCACGTGGAATCAATGCAATTCGCACTTTCCACCACCAGAGGGAGCTCAATCTCTTAAAGGGAGGATGTTTCTTAGCAATCTCTTAAAGGTAGCTGGTACCTGTTATTTGATGAAAATAACAGTCTACCATCTGCATGGAGTGTGAACGGAGATCAGACATCGCACACATAAAACACAGATGCAGGTCCCATCCCTATGTTTACACACTGATGAGTTATGGTAAAACATTGAATAAGGGTTGTGCACTACTAAAATCCCACATCCTCCAATCTGCACGCCAGACCTCACCAACCTGCCGATGAGTTCGTACCAGGCCTGCGAGAGTGCGTGCACCAAGTTTCTCTGCTGATGCACTAGATACTTTGGGTGCAAGAGGTGGACAGAAGGAGGAACATTCCTATTTCCGCAGGGTAGGGGGGAGGGGGCAAGAGGCCCTCCAGACATATACTAAAAAGACAATGGGAGCCAGCGGGGGACAAAGTTAATGCCAGGTGCACAACATCATGAACATGGATGCAGTGCAGGAAGAAATTCAATGCTTTGACATGAGTGGTCAAGGTGAATGAGGTCAACTGTCAAGTGGCGTCTCCTACTACCTACGCACTACACCCCCCATCGCCCACATACCAATAAACTCTTTCCAGCAGTATTCAACTCTTCCAAACAGATGCTTCCTCTCACCCTAACACATTACCACTGTTTCAAGCCGCCCACCCACAACTCACAGGCCACACACACTGACAGCTATTCAACCACGACAAGCACATCACCCAGACACACATCCTGCTTTCTTGCAGGAGAAGGTGGCGCATATCAAGAGGCAGCAAGTGGCAGTGGCATTTAGCCCCTCTAGCCTGCTCCGCCATTCAATGAGATCATGGTGGACCTGTGACCTAACTCCATATACCCACCTTAGCCCCATATTCCTTAATACCCTTGGTTCACAGAAATCTATCAATCTCAGATTTAACATTCACAACTGAGCTAGCATCAACTGCCATCTGCAGAAGAGCGTTCCAAACGTCTCCCACCCTTTGCGTGTAGAAGCATTTCCTAACTTCACTCCTGCACATTCTGGCTCTAAATGTTAGGCTATGTCCCCGCGTCCTAGTATTGAAGTCTAGGAGACCTCCAAAAACAGTTACAAATGTCCTGGCATCCAGAAGCAATAATCCAGCCACTAATCTGTAAATCCTGCATGGTCCCTTTAAATAACACTGGTGGGGGGTCCTCCAGCCACTCCAAGACACGTTCAGATGGTCGGGGTTCAGACTGTGCGTTGAGTTGAGCGTTTGATGTCTATCACTTTAAATCAGCATTGCACACTGATTGAAGCCATTTTCTCCCTACTTTACATGATTCCAGCATTCGTTATCTGCGCCTGCGCTAACTCCTATACCAAGATGGCGCCTGGCGCACGTCACGCAGGAAACATGCGTGCACATCCAAGACGCTATCTTGAATGTCGGAGAGACCGCGTAGCGCCGAAACAACGGACGCTACATGACCCAATTTAGCATCCATACAGTTTGGAGGCATAGTTAAAGAGGTAAGGCAACTAGCAGTTCATTGATTGTAGTGAAGTGCAATAGAAGGTTGCAGGAGACATTTGCAGAGCTGACTAGAAGAAGCCCTGGCAGTGAGTTCCTCCTGCGCCTGGCTCTCTGGCTGTCATAGCTCCTATGCTGCTGTTAAATTCTATACTCCATTGTCCTCCTGGTCTTCTATGCATTGTTGCTGCTCCTCATCCAAGCCCGTCGTGAGCCTCCGATCCATAAAGATATTGCACAGCATGCAGCAGACTTAGAATTTTGCCGATGCTGAGCTGAATTGAGTTGAAATTGCTTTGTGCTATATTAGTAAAAGTGTTTGTATGAAGTTTCCCATTTTGATTATTATAATGAATATAATCAAAATAGCAGACAGAGAATTTTGATGCGGATGCATTAACATATTTGTTACTACTTCAGGTAAACCACAACTGAAAGACAAGGGGCCACCATAAAAGGAAAGTTCAGGGCTGAAGCCAGGAAGCAGTTCTTCGTACAAAGAGTAATTGATACCTGGAATGGTCCTATGGATAGATTAGTGGAGGCAAAAACTCTTGAAACTTTCAGGAAGTGGTTAAATGCTGTGATGTGGGTGATCTTAGGTTTCTATGGAAGGATGAGCTAGATGGGCTGAATGGTCTCCTTATCTGTGCTTACCTGTGCAATCGTAGTAATTCTGGAAAATTATTTAAATGGACACAATATGTAATCTACTTGCTTTTCTTTGAGATAGAATTAGTTGTTATCCTATATTGAAACTACAGAAAATCGAAGTGTTTCAAGTCTTTTATTTCTCTCTCCCTCTATTGAAGGTGTTAACATTCAGGTAAGATCCCGTGGGCACAGGTATCTTTCTGGTACCTTTCCCAAGTGACCATTCTTCATGTGTTAACCTAGATAGTGATGAGCCACAGACTATTTGGCAATGGGGACCAGTACAGGTGACCCATATCGTCTCATCATCTGACATCTAAGCATTTTCCAGCAGGAGTCATTGGATGGCGACCTAAAGTTGGAACTGTGGCAAATATAAATACTGTAATAAATCAATTCATAAAAACCTTTATTTATTTTTAATAACTATCTATCAGAAATATCTGAGTAAAGTCTAGTAATGTAGCAGGAACCCTGGCAGAATTTTCTCCACTCTCACACAGTTAGAGTGCCACCCTGCTGAAAGCAGCTAACTCATCAAGGAAGACGGATCAAAGCTGAAGCTTTCCTAATTCATATGGCTCAGTTTTGTACTAAGCATACCGCTTCCCAAATGGGCCATTCGAGGAGCTTCGACACTATTTTTCATTTGATGTTTATATGACATTTGTCTTTGAACAGCCCTTTAAGCAGAGGGCACTTTTGTTGTGTTGAATTCTTCTGGAGACCACTAGGGTGTAATTGTGCTGTGAAATATCAGCATACATTATTAGTATATTGATACCATCCAACAGCCACTGTTGCAGTAAGCACACAGTTTTTTTGACTTGCTGTGATTTCACAATTAAACCTGAAGTTTTGTATTTATGAGCATCTTTCTATTTTAGCTTTGACCTGAAAAACATTTTATTTGATCGCAGCTGATTTCAAAATAAAAATAAAAATAAAATCCACAAAAATGAGAATGCCTATTTGTGCACTAGGTCAAAGGTATTAACAAAACACAGTAACCAGCTATACACAAAATGTATATATTTCAGGTCAGATTTTAATCATTATAATATCAGATTCAGCTCAGCAACTTTAACAATGCAGCAGCTTACAGCTAACAATTTACATGAAATAGGAAGTACTAACAGAACATCCACTAATGTAATATTTCTTCCAACATTTATTCTCTACACTATGCACACTAATGAGTACACAAGATATAGAACAGAATTTTTGGCCCTGGTATAATCTTATGGTTCAACTACCCCCATCACATCACACTACCTAAAATAAACTCTATTTGTAATTGGAAGGTTCTGCCAAGTGAAACAATTTGAGTAAATTTCAGTTGAATGTTGCAATTGCACTTTTGGTTACAGTTTTCAATTACTACTGTCGTAAAAATGGTAAAATCCAAAATTGCAAAATCTTATCAAAAAAAGGTAGCATTGAATGGTACTTAAAAAGTACTGTGTAATAGTCTGAGAGTTTGTGCCTGTACATTTCCTGAGGAGACTGTAATATTTGATACTTTATATCTGGTATTCAACACTCCCGCACTGCCTGCCTGTTCCTCCTAGTCTATCTGATGGTCACCCACTCCCTCTCCGACTGAACTCTCTGTAGCTGGGGGACGGAACCACCTCCTTAAATGCGCTATCCATGAAACTCTCAGCTTTCTGTATGTGTATCTGCAGTGACGCCAGCCACCCCTCAATCTCAGGAACTCTGAGCTTGAGCTCGAGCAGTTGGTGGCACTTCCTGCACATGTGGTTTTCCAGGACATACGAAGTGTCCTGGAGTTCTTACATGGTGCAGGATGTACGTATGATGGGCCCCAGCTATCCTGCCATGTTAGCTAGTTGTTTAAACTGCTGTTTAGGTTTCAGGCAATTTACTGTATATCTAACACCAAAACACAAACCACTAATAAACACCAACCACTAAAGACACCAACCACTAAGAACAATAACCAGTAAACACACCAACCAATAAATACTTACACTGACTTAACCTTGGCACTCCTTCTTGTCTTGTGACATCACTTTTTGACTTTTCTTGATTTTTTATTCCTCGTGTGGCTCCCTTTATGCTCCGCTCAGCCACTTCTCCCGCGTTTATGCTCCGCTCAGCCACTTCTCCCGCGTTTATGCTCCGCTCAGCCACTTCTCCCACGTTTGTGCTCCGCTCAGCCACTTCTCCCACGTTTATGCTCCGCTCAGCCGCTTCTCCTGCGTTTATGCTCCGCTCAGCCACTTCTCCCGCGTTTATGCTCCGCTCAGTCGCTTCTCCCGCGTTTATGCTCCGCTCAGCCACTTCTCCCACGTTTATGCTCTGCTCAGCCGCTTCTCCCGCGTTTATGCTCCGCTCAGCCGCTTCTCCCGCGTTTATGCTCCGCTCAGCCGCTTCTGCTGAGCTTTGAATGATAAATACAGGAGCCCTAGTAAATCTGAAGTCAATGGAGATCGGGGGTAACTCTCCAATGGCTGGAGTCATACCTGGCACAATGGAAGATTGTTATGTTTGTTCTAGGCCAATCATCTCAGCCCCAGGACATCGCAGCAGGAGTTCCTCAGGGCAGCGTCCGAGGCTGAACTATCTTCAGCTACTTCAGCAATGACCTTCCCTCATAAGGTCAGAATTGGGGCTGTTTGCTGATGATTGCAATGTTAAGCTCCATTTGCAATTCCTCAGATAATGAAACAGTTCATGCCCGCATGCAGCAAGACCTGGACAACATCCAGGCTTGGGCTGATAAGCGGCAAGTAACATTCATGCTACATAAGTGTCCGGCAATGAGCATCTCTCACAAGAGAGAATCTAACCACCACCCTTTGACATTTAATGACATTACCATTGCCAAATCCCCCACCATCAACATCCTGGTGGGGGGGGTCACCATTGACCAGAAACTGAACTGGACCAGTCATATAAATACTGTGACAACTAGAGCGGATCAGAGGCTGGGTATTCTGTGGCAAGTGGCTCACCTCCTGACTCCCTAAAGCCTCTGTACCACCTACAAGGCACAAGTCATGAGTGTGATGGAATACTTTTCACTTGCCTGGATGAGTGCAGCTCCAACAACACTTAAGAAGCTCGACACTATCCAGGACAAAGCAGTCCACTTGATCGGCACCCCATCCATCGGCTTAAACATCCACTCCTTCCACCATCAGCGTACTGTGGCTGCAATGTACTATCTACAGGATGCACTGCAGCAACTTGCCAAGGATTCTTCGGCAGCACCTCCCAAACCTGCAACCTCCCCCACCACAAGGACAACAGCTGCATGGGAATACTATCACCTCCAAGTTCCCCTCCAAGTCACACACCATCCTGACTTGGAAATATAACATATTCCTTCATTGTTGCTGGGTCAAAATCCTGAAAGTCCCTACCTAACAGCACTGTGGGAGTACCTTCACCACACGGACTGCAGCAGTTCAAGAAGAAGACCCATTATCACCTCCTCAAGGGCAATTAGGGATGGGCAATAAATGCTGGCCTTGCCAGTTACGCCCACATCCCAAGAATGATAAAAAAGGGTATTGGGAAATCAGTTTGATGCAAATGATTAATGTTTTAGTTCAGAACTGTTAAGGAAGCCAAACTAGTTAAATTTGATTAGATCTTGTTAAACCTTGATGAAATATATTTCATTAAATCAAACAATTGTATATGTAATTGCTTTTATGTCAATGTTTGTCCCTAAACAAAATCCAATCAAATACTCACAGACTAGTTTCAGATCATAATTCATTGTTTGTTTGCTCATGTTTTATCATTTGCAATTCCATAAAGTAGGATTGTGTCAAATTGCTTTTTCTTCAAATATATTCAGCACTCATCCAAGCCCTACACAATTGTCAACATATCAAAGCAAACATAAAATGAAATTGAACACTTCAAGTTGCTGTGATGCACCATTGAATTTCATTCCAGGTCCTCAATCTGTGCAGCCCAGATGGGAAGTGCATGTGTTTACTTTTGATTGTCAATATTCATTCTCAGAACATGTTGTGAACCACGTAACCCATATTGTGCATAAGGACATGTTTCATCTGTGCCACTTTATGTTGTACATCCAGGTGCTGGTGCAAGTGAGGTGTACTAAACAATGGCAGATAACTTTCCCATTAATCTAAAGCCATTTCTAAAGCATATCAACATGAAAGTAACAGTACAACAAGGAAGTCAGGAAGTAAGATGACTCCCAAGTGGTTTGAAGCCAGGAGGTGAGAGATCATCTCTAATTGACAGTCTCACACTGCTTGGGCTTCACACCTGATGTAATATAACTCCAGTGGCAAAAGGTATAGTGGCTTAGATACTGAAAGAAGTGTGTTTTCCTCCAGATTCCATTTGAATGATAACTGTCCTCCTGGACTTCAAAGATGTGGATGAAAACATTGTGCTAATCACACGTCATCCGGATCAGTCCCAGTCTCAGTGCCTTTTCGCAGTCACATGATTACTCAATCCATTCTCAAGGCAACCACTAAATACAAAACCTTTACCAGCAAAGAAATTAAGCTGTTTAGATGAGTGAAAGATAGTTTTCAGACTTTGAGGGAGAAAGAAAAACAGATCCCTCTAACCTGGAACATTAAAGCAGAAAGGAGACTGAGAGCTCAAAACCTGCAGCATTTCAACATTTGCAAATGTGAACACAGTTATTTAAGCACTGCAAAAGAAGAGTGAGAGCATTTCAAACCCAGTCCTCACTCCCACCCAGTACTGCCTTCTGTCAGCCACCCTGGTGGTGTCATACCCAAGCCCTCCCCAGAATGCTGCCAGACTCCAGCACTCTCTCCTGAGCCCTGCTGAGACCCACCTCCCAAATGCCAGGTTCCTGACGGCCCGCTCTGCTCCCAAACCTTGATCCAGGAGCACTGCTGCTCCTCCCAGATTCCATGTGAAGTTAAGTATAGAAATAAATACTTACATTCTTGTTGAGTCCTCATGAAGAACCAGTAATCCTGAGCAGAGCAGGCCTGGCGTGTGTTCTGCTCCAAGCAGATGAATTTCCGGTAAGGGTCTTCAAACAGGCATTAGGCTTCTGATTTGCATATGATAAGGGGACTAACGCCTGTTTGAGGGAAACACCAGAGATGCCTGGATTACCAACTTGGCAGCTCTCTTAACGCAGGTGCAGGTCGAATGTGGGATGTTACCCCCACCCCCAATAAACATATCGTTTTTGCTCACATTTTCCACCCAAAAATAGCACAGTGGGGACCAATTTCCACCTCAGTTTGTCTAGTGTGCATTTTGACCTTCACTTATATCCGTCACACTTTGGTGTCACACTTCAGTATTTGTGTTGAACTTTCAGCTGATTGGCTGAACAGCAACAAATAAATGGGCATCATATCAATCAGAAAGAAGATTAAAAAAAACAAAAAAAAATTTGAAAAGTATAAGGAAATAAAAAATGGGAGGATTGGGATTCTAGCAAGAAGCAACTGAAGTTAGCTAAAGAAAGGATTAGAAAAAGTACAAGTAGACAAATCAGAGGGCAGCAAAAGGGAACCAAAGAAGTTTTACAGCCATGTTAATAGAAGAAGGAAGGCTAAGAACTGGTGCTTTCATTAAATGATAAATTAGGTAAAATTATTATAGATGGTCAGGACACAACAGGTATATTAAATGGATTCTTCACATCAGTCTTCATCAAAGAGGGACAGATAAGCCAATGAGCTAAAACTCCAGTCATAGTAAATGGAGCTAAATAATCTATAGCACATGTAGAAGTAAGTAGAGAATATGTTATGTAAAAATTGGAAGGATTAAATATCCATACACCTCCTGGACCAGATGAGATAAATCCTAGAAACTTCCAGGAATTAAAGCAGCAAATTATTGATGGTTTGGTTGATATTTTTCAAAGCTCCATAAATAATGGAGAAGTATTTGAGGACTAGAGGATAGCAAATGTAGTGCTAATATTTTAAAATTTAATAAGGCACAGATCTGATAATTACAGGCCAGTTAGCTTAACATCAATTATAGGAAAATGCTTGAAAGAATTAGGCACCCCATTATACAGTGGATATAAAGGCAATGGAAAAGATGCTGCATGCAAGATTCACTGGCATGTTATCAAGAACAAAGGACCACAGTTATGAAGAGATACTTGAGAAGTTAAGGTTTTTTTCCCATAGAGCTAAGAAGGTTAAGGGGTGACTTGACAGAGGTCTTCAAGAATAAGAAAGGATGTGATAAGGTAAATAGTGATAGACTGTTTCCACAGGTCCACGAGATATTAATAGGAGGGCACAAATTTTAAATAATCACAAAAAGTATTAGAGAGGTTAAGGGATAGGAGGAAGAGAGTACTGATGAACGGAAGGTTTTCTGACTGGGGAGAAGTATGCAGTGAGGTCCCCCAGGGGTCGGTATTTGGACCATTGCTTTTGTTATATATAACTGACCTGGACCCGGATATAGAGAGAACAATTTCAAAGTTTGCAGATGATACAAAACTTGGCGACATAGTAAAAAGTGAGCAGGATAGTAGCAGCCTTCAGGAGAACATAGACAGACTGATGAAATGGGCAGTCACATGGCAGATGCAATTTAATGCAGATAAGTGTGAGGTCATGCACTTTGGGAGGAACAACACGGAGAGGCAGTATAATCTAAGTGTTACTATTTTGAGTGGGATGCAAGAGCAGAGGGACCTGGGGGTGCATATTCACAAATCTTTGAAGGCGGCAGGGCAAGTTTATAAGGTGGTTAAGAAAGCATATGGGATTCTTGGCTTTGTAAATAGGGGAGTTAAATGTAAAAACAAGGAATTCATGCTTAAGCTATACAAATCACTGATTAGGCCTCATTTGGAGTATTGTGTACAATTCTAGGCACCACACTTTAGGAAGGATGTCAAGGCTTCTCTGCGAAAATTTGGAAGTATGTATATGCTGGCAGAGAAAAGAAAAGATTTAGGATTGCAGTGGTAGAGGAGTTAAAATGCTAAAGGAGAATGAGTTTAAATAACTACAGTAAGGCTTGTCCCTGCAAGCCCCACTTTCTTACTTTCGTCCATTCTCTCTCTCAATTCCATAAAATTGGTGCCATGTTTTCTTTCTTGTAATTATGAATTGGTTGCGCCCCTACAAAATGAGACACAAATTAAACATTACCTTACACATGATCTGAGAATCCAAATTAATAGAAATGCATGAATATTATTTAATCATTGCTACTATTATGATGTGACATCGAAGTTTTGTGTTCATCCGAACTAGAACTGTGAATTATTGAAGTACAGCCTTCCCTCAATATAATGCACTTCCTAGGAGGCAAGGGAATTGAAAAAGATTTTGTATTGAAGGAAGCATTATAGGTGAAGCATATGCATGTTAATATTATACATCATAATCAATAGTACTTTTCAGTCATTTCACAGATAGAAAACACAATACAAAATACACTGGTCAATCTAAGTTAACATTTCAAGTCAGTGACCTTTCAACAGCTGACGAAACTTTAACTCTGTTTCTCTCTCGACAGACATTGACATAGAATTTACAGCACAGAACAGGTCAATCAGGCCAACAGGTCTGTGCTGGTGTTTAGCTCCACACGAGCCTCCTCCCTCCCTACTTCATCTAACCCTATCAGCATATCCTTCTATTCCTTTCTCCCTTGTGTGTTTATCCAGCTTCCCCTTAAATGCATCAATGCTAGTCGCCTCAACTACTCCTTGTTCCACATTCTTACGACTCTTTGGGTAAAGAAGTTTCTCCTGAATTCCCTATTGGATTTATTAGCGACTATTTTATATTTATGACTTCTAGTTTTAGATTCCCCACAAGTGGAAACATTTTCTCTACATCTACCCTATCAAACCCTTTCATTATCTTTAAAGACCTCTATCAGGTGACTCCTCAGCCTCCTCTTTTCCAGAGAGTGTATCCTCTCAGTTCTGGTATCATCCTTATGAATATTTTTTGCACCTTTTCCGATGCCTCTATATCCTTTTTATCATTTGAGGGCCAGAACTTTGCACAGTACTCCAAGTGTGGTCTAACCAAGGTTCTATACATGTTTAACATAACTTCTTTGCTTTTCAATTCTATCCCTCTTGAAATGAATCACAGTGCTTGGTTTGCCTTTTTTATGGCCTTATTAACCTGCATTGCTATGTTTAGTGATTTGTGTATCCTAGAATCTTCGAGGAATTAAAGCAGCAAATTATTGATGGTTTGGTTGATATTTTTCAAAGCTCCATAAATAATGGAGAAGTATTTGAGGACTAGAGGATAGCAAATGTAGTGCTAATATTTTAAAATTTAATAAGGCACAGATCTGATAATTACAGGCCAGTTAGCTTAACATCAATTATAGGAAAATGCTTGAAAGAATTAGGCACCCCATTATACAGTGGATATAAAGGCAATGGAAAAGATGCTGCATGCAAGATTCACTGGCATGTTATCAAGAACAAAGGACTACAGTTACGAAGAGATACTTGAGAAGTTAAGGTTTTTTTCCCATAGAGCTAAGAAGGTTAAGGGGCGACATCCTTTTGCTTCTCTACCCCATTTAAACTATTATCCAAGGAGTGTTTGGCCTCCTTATTCTTCCTACCAAAATGCAGCAGCTCACATTTATCTATATTGAAATTAATTTGCCAATTACATGCCCATTCTACAAGTTTATTAATGCCTCCTTGCATTTTGACACATTTTTCCTTTGTATTAACTACACCACCCAACTTGCTGTCGTCCGCAAATTTTGAAATTGTGCTTCCGATTCCCAAGTCCAAATTGTTAATGTAAATTGTGAACAACAGTGGTCCCAGCACCGATCCCTGTGAAACGCCACTTCCCACCTTTTGCCAGTCTGAGTAGTTACCCTTAACCCCTACTCTCTATTTTCTGTTTTGTAGCCAGCTTGCTATGCTTTCTGCTCCCTGTCCCCTGACTCCATGTGCTCTGACCTTAGTCGTAAATCTACAATGCAGTACCTTATTGAAGCCCTGCCGAAAATCCAAATAGATTAGATCTCAGAGATAATCGTAACTCTTTCTATTACTTCTTCAAAGAATTCAATAAGGTTGGTCAATGATAGAATGGTTACAGCACGTAAGGAGGCCATTCGGCCCCTTGAGTCCATGCTGGCTCTCTGCAAGAGCAAAACAGCTAGTCCCACTCCCCCATCCTTTCTCCGTAGCCCTGCAATTTTTTTCCTTTCAAGTACTTATCCAATTCCCTTTTGAAAGCCATGATTGAATCTGCCTCCACCTTCAGGCAGTGCATTCCAGATCATAACCGCTCGCTGGGTAAAAAAGTTTTTCCTCATGTTGCCTTTGGTTCTTTTGCCAATCACCTTAAGTCTATGTCCTCTGGTTCTTAACCCTTCCTGGGGAACAGTTTCTCTCCATCTATTCTGTCTAGACCTTTCATGATTTTTGAATACCTCTATCAAATCTCCTCGCAACCTTCTCTGCTCTAAGGAGAACAATCCCACCATCTGCATTCTATCCATGTAACTGAAGTCCTTCATGCCTGGAATCATTCTAGTAAATCTCTTCTGCACCCTCTCTAAGGCCTTCACATCCTTCCTAAAGTGCGGAGCCCAGAACTGGACACAATACTCCAGTTGTGGCCGAACCAGTGGGTTATAAAGGTTCATCATGACTTCCTTGCTTTTGTACTCCATACCTCTATTTATAAAGCACCATATGCTTTTTGAACCGCTTTCTCAACCTGCCCTGTCACCTTCAACGATTTATGCACATGTACCCCCAGATCTCTCTGTTCCTGAATCCCTATTAGAATTGTACCCTTTAATTTATATTGGCTCTCTTCATTCTTTCTACCAAAATGTATTACTTCGCACTTTTCTGCATTAAATTTCATCTGCCATGTGTTCGCTCATTCCACCAGCCTGTCTATGTCCGCTTGAAGAGTATTAATATCCTCTTCACTGTTTACTACACTTCCAAGTTTTGTGTCATCTGCAAACTTTGAAATTGTGCCCTGTACATCCAAGTCCAAGTCATTAATATATATCAAGAAAAGCAGTGGTCCTAGTACCGACTCCTGGGGAACACCACTGTACACCTCCCTCCAGTCCGAAAAACAACCATTCACCACAACTCTCTGTTTCCTATCACTTTGTCAATTTCATATCCATGCTACCACTGCCCCTTTTATTCCAAGGGCTTCAATTTTGATGACAAGCCTATTATGCGGCACTTTATCAAACGCCTTTTGAAAGTCCATATACACCACATCAACCATATTGCCCTCATCGATCCTCTCTGTTACCTCATCAAAAAACTCAATCAAGTTAGTTAAAAATGATTTGCCTTTAACAAATCCATGCTGGCTTTCCTTAATTAATCCCCACTTGTCCAAGTGACTGTTAATTTTGTCCCGGATTATCATTTATAAAAGTTTCCCCACTACTGAGGTTAAACTGACTGGCCTGTAGTTGCTGGGTTTATCCTTACACCTTTTATTGAACAATGACATTTGCAGTTCTCCAGTCGTCAGGCCCCGCCCCCCCCATATCCAAGGACGATTGTAAGATTATGGCCAGTACCTCCGCAATTTCCATCTTTACTTCCCTCGGCAAACTAGGATGCATTCCATCCGGACCGGGTGATTTATCTACTTTAAGTGTATCAAGCCTTTGCTAGCACCTCCTCTTTTTCCATTTTTAGTCCATCCAGTATCTCAACTACCTCTTCCGTTACTGTAACTTTCCCTTCTGAAATCCGTGCTGACTACTCTTTATTATATTTTCGTTTTCTAGATGTTTTCCTACTGCATCTTTGAGTAAAGATTCCATTATCTTTCCTACCACTGACGTTAAGCTAATTGGTCTATAGTTCCCTGGACTTGTTCTATCTCCTTTTTTAAATACAGGAATCTGCTCTGGTTTCCTGCTTTTTTTAACTGCCTATCAACATCCGAAAAAAGAAAAGACAGGTTAATGTTTCATGTGTAAACACATTGTCAGAATGGAAGCAGAAAGATATAAGCCCCTTTATAAGACTAAACAGAGGGTAGAACAAAAGTCAAGAACCAGATATGTAAATATTATCGTAAGAAACAATTAATGGCTGTGAATAGGTTTTCAAAAAGCTGGAAAGAAGTAGAAAAACTATTGTATATTATACACACATATGGGTAAATTCAGTGCTCCCACACTCCCAGCAGGAAACTACACTTGAAGGGGATGTGAGCTCAGCTCCTCGCTGGGAATATGTGGTTAGTGAATTTACCCTCAGACAGGCAGTGAAAAGTCATTAAAAAGATAAAAGGAGGATAAAAACTAGATTACATACACATTACATTAATAGTCTTGAAAAGTTAAGCATGAAGCTGAAAGAGATCTAGGAGTTTTAGTAGACTCAGGACTAAACATGTCCAACTAATGCAGGTCAGCAATCAACAAAGCCAATAGAATGTTGAACTGCATAACCAAAACAGTACAAGGTAAGTCACAGAAGATAATATAACTGATAATGCCGTACCTTGAATACTGCATCCAGTTCTCATTGCCAAGAAGTAAGAGAAATATTCAAGCGCTGGAGGCAGTGCAGAGAAGAACCGCAAGGCTAATCCATAGTTTCAGGGTCCTGAGTTATGAGGAATGACTAGAGAAACCTAGACATTTCAGCCTAGAAAGAAGGCATCTGAGAGGTGTTTTTATAGAGTGCATTAGATTGTTAGGGATATAGAGAAAGTTAACACAGAATATTATTTTAAATTAAATTGCAGGAGTAGAACTAGAAGATACAGGTTTAAACTAGTAGAAGGTAACTTTAGGACTGATATCAGGAAATTCTTCTTCACATAGTGAACAAAATGTGGAATAAACTTCCAGATAGAGTAATGGAGGCAATAACCCTGGAATGATTAAATGTTACAATGGGTGTAAGGGGGATGTCTTAAGAATCTTTCTGCACCGATGAATTAAGATGGGCCGAATGGGCTGCCTCATCCGTAAATATCTTGTGAGCTTGTGATAACTGCCCTTTGTACTGAGCATGCCATATTATTCTTGGTAGGCCAATGAATAGATAGATGCGTACAACAATACTCTTAGCTTGTAGAAGTGACCAATGGTGAAAAACTTGCTGCCTCTTCTCCTGCTTCTGCTGGTCTTTGCTTAAGTATATGTAGGTGGAACGAGGCTTAATGCAAGGAATCTTACAACACCAGGTTATAGTCCAACAATTTTATTTTAAAATCACAAGCTTTCGGAGATTATCCCCTTCGTCACTCACCTGATTTTAAAATAAAATTGTTGGACTATAACCTGGTGTTGTAAGATTCCTTACATTTGTCCACCCCAGTCCATCACCAGCATCTCCACATCCAGGCTTAATGCAGCAGTGGACAGGATAGCAACAGATACCTGTGTTGTTCCCTGTGGATATCTGGTAGGACCCTATTACATAAAACTTGAGAAGAATGGTAGCCTTCACTGCCACCAATAATGCAGCATAGATAGTTGACTGTGCCTATGGGTTTCATAGACCAAGTGGCATGCCTCAGTTTCAATGTTTCTGCAGAGGTTGTGCCTCATCGTGAGCCTGTCTATTTTCATGTGCAGGTAGCTGTGTCTGTCATGATGGATTTCCTCCCTGGGGTAGTTTGTTCTGTGTAAGGTGCACCTCCTCTGATCTCTGTGCTCCAGGCCATTCATTCCTTCAGTTTTCATTGCACTGTCATATAGCTTACAATATGCACTGCACACATTCTTAGTGGGTGAAAAACCCTCTACAATTCACTTCTGGCAATACTGTGCTAATTCATGCAGATCCTTCCTTTCTTTTGTAACCCTAACTCCCATTCTGCATATAACTTAGTACACTTTTTTGCTTAAATACTCCCCCTTGCATTAATGCATTTTTATTATCATAGCCCTTTAACAAGCACTCTTTTTCTTTTGTTTCTGTACTCCTCTGATACCCAATGGAAGAAATGGTCACATTCACTTTTAATCATCAATTTCGTCGCATCTACTTTTTTATTATCATTAACAACGAGAGGAAAGAATATCTCCAGGGTTCTAGCACAATTAGCAAGAGGGCTGGTGCAAAGGTAACAGAATGTTAGGCAATCTTTCGTAAATTGGCAAAACAGCACATGCTGGTGTTTAAATACTAGATCATGCTTTAACAGATGGTAATCTTATAACATTTTAAAAAATCATCAGACTTTTTTGTGATGTATCTGGAAACTACCCGCTTTCAATTTGAGTTAAGAGAGTTGCCTTATGAATTTTATTGAATCTGCCCAGATGGAGATAGCCTCAAGCAAAACTAAATTAACCAAAACAAGATTCGGAAATGAGAATTCCAACTGTTTTAAAGAAGGTATCAAAGTGTTTAAACAGAAACATGAAATGCTGGCAACAGACAGAAGGTCAGTCAACATCTGTGGAGAGAACAGGCAGATTTATGTTTTGGCTCAAGGCAGAAAGGCATATTAATACAATCAGCAAAAGAGGAGGGGGAAATATATATATTACAAACGCAGAGAGGAAAGAGGTTTCAGATCACATCAGTCAAGTAATGGAGAGAGGATTAAAACATTAAAGAAACAAAGAAGCCTGGAAATTCCTAGATCCCCAGTGCAGTGCTGTAAGTGCGGCGGAGTGGGACTTGTGCCCACTGAAATTGGAGGAGGCCAGCCCTGTCAAATATCTTGGGAAGAAGCCATCACATACAGCAGCACAGGTTATGTGGAAGGACCTGGCTGTGGCTATGAATGGATTCTCTGTAACCCCAAGTACCCCCTCATAGAGTCAGAAGAAATTTAATGACCTCACTAAGTCAGCAAAGACAAAAATGTTTTTCAAATGAATAACAGGGCAGATAACTGAATCATAGAGAAGCACATAGGTATTCCCTAGAACAGTAGTCAAGCATTGTTCTTTAAGGTATCACGTGGCATCATATTCCTTTCCTAGAAGCAAAGTCACTTGGCAGTGCTCAAGTCAAGTGTCTCACATTCTGTGAAGCATGCTAGCACATTGAGGTCTCACACCATATTACACTTACCATTACTACCATCCATTCCATGAATCTTGACTGAATGTGACTGCATTTCTCCTGCAGAAGAATACAACAGACAATGTCAGGGAATACCAGACCACTGGGGAAAATCATCCAGCATTCAACAGCACATGAAGAACAAGCAATAGCAATAATTGTCTTCAACCCTGGCTTGGCAGTTAGGGATAGAGATGTGAGAGTCTCTGTGCCTTCAGTGTGTTTGTGAGAAGAGACACATTTTCTTATTTAATGTTTCTATTTATTCTTCAATCGCTTCATCAGCAATCACTATCTACATATGAGATTCCCAAAGTAGCTGATTAAGATGGATTGCTGTTCAAGCAGACCAAAGTTAACAGTACCGTTTTTCCTCCAGAGGCTGCAAGCCAGGATACAGCATTTTTTTTATTCGTTCATGGGATGTGGACGTCGCTGGTAAGGCCAGCATTTATTGCCCATCCCTAATTGCCCTTGAGAAGGTGGTGGTGAGCCGCCTTCTTGAACCGCTGCAGTCCGTGTAGTGACGGTTCTCCCACAGTGCTGTTAGGAAGGGAGTTCCAGGATTTTGACCCAGTGACGATGAAGGAACGGCGATATATTTCCAAGTCGGGATGGTGTGTGACTTGGAGGGGAACATGCAGGTGGTGTTGTTCCCATGTACCTGCTGCTCTTGTCCTTCTAAGTGGTAGAGGTCGCGGGTTTGGGAGGTGCTGTTGAAGAAGCCTTGGCAAGTTGCTGCAGTGCATCCTGTAGATGGTACACATTGCAACCACGGTGCGCCGGTGGTGAAGGGAATGAATGTTTAGGGTGGTGGATGGGGTGCCAATCAAGCGGGCTGCTTTGTCCTGGATGGTGTCAAGCTTCTTGAGTGTTGTTGGAGCTGCACTCATCCAAGCAAGTGGAGAGTATTCCATCACACTCCTGACTTGTGCCTTGTCGATGGTGGAAAGGCTTTGGTGAGTCAGGAGGTGAGTCACTCACTGCAGAATACCCAGCTTCTAACCTGCTCTTGTAGCCACAGTATTTATATGGCTGGTCCAGTTAAGTTTCTGGTCAATGGTGACCCTCAGGATGTTGATGGTGGAGGATTCGGCGATGGTAATGCCGTTGAATGTCAAGGGGAGGTGGTTAGCTGAGAAAATTGTTAAAGAGCAAGACCTTGCATTCCCCTCTACTTCTAGTAACAGTGGTGACTACTCAACCATCCTGTCACTTACCCTCGCCCATGCACTTGGAAGCCCAGAGACATTGAGGGCAATTTTCATCCACAGTGTACATTGGGCAGACAGTAGGCAGGGCATGCACTCTGCCTGCCCAATTCCATTGGCAGAAGGCCCAATCGATTTTGGTGATCGGGTCTCATTTAAATATGAGTGGTGAGCTGCCCGTGCTAATTGCACTGACAGTAGGCAGCTCATCGTTTGGGAGGCCAGGAAATCTAACAGGTTTGGCGCTTCTTAAAGCCAGCCTGCGCCTCTTAAACGGGAGGTATACTTTTCATTGATGGTGTGTGGAAAGCATGTTGTAGAACAGAAGGCACGATGGACAGGGCGCCCTGATTTCCTGATACTGCGATGGAGAAGTCAAGGCCAGGAAGCAGGTCCTGCTTCTCTCAGACAGCAGATGAATGTTACGAGAAATAAGTCAGCATGCATGGAGACAGGTGGTTGAGCAGGTCAGTGCTACCAACATCACTCCCAGGATTTGGCTGCACTGCTGGAAAAGGTTTAATGACCTTATCAGGAATGCCAAGGTAAGACTCCTCTTCGCATCTCTCTTACTCTGAACACAGTTCCGTAACATCACACTTTTCCCCCAGCGCTACCAATCCTTCCCTCCTCCACTGCACCTCCTTCAATCATAACAGAGCACTTCATTACACCTCCTTCTACTTACACTCACACACTCAACACCTGCTACTGCTTGGGAGTTACTGCCACATGCCAGGCATGGTGAAAGGTTCCAAATTGTATAGGGTTCTGGTGCATGCCATCGACAATCTGCAGGCAACCATGAAGCGTGTGGACACAGCAATGGTCGCTGTAGGTGGGCCTTCCTTGCAGGGGTCCATGGCACCATTGGTAGCATCTTTCAGGGATGCTCATAATTGGCCATGCAGGCTCGCAATCTCCTTCGCCTTGGGCAGGCTGTGATTGGGGCTTCAGTCGTATCACAGATGTCCTGCAGTCCATTCTTCCAGAAATCAGTGGGAGTGCTCAGCCGCAGTGCAATAGAAGGGACAGCCAGGCTACTGGAGAGGAACACATTGCCCTTTCGCAAGATGACAGTACCGGCACAGCTTTGCCACCCCTCAAGCAATGCCCTCCCTGGCTTCAGAAAGCCAGCTGGGCCAGACTGCTCTCTCAGGCCTGAGCTACTACAGGTCACTGACCACGAGCATCTCAAAACCCTCATCTGAGCCACTGGAGAAGCACCTCATAAGCGTAGTTAACTAGGTAAGAGATCACTTAAGGAAGGCACTATGGGCTCACAGCTGGATGATAATTGGTGTTAGGCATTTATGTAAGCCAGTAAAATTATAAACTGTTTTGAAATCTTTGTGTGCAGAGTGTTCCTGCAGTAACAGATGATCCTGCAATGTCAGGTGACTCAACACCTGACATTGTTGGTCTTTGGGTGGAAGTAGTTTATTGGAGAGTGGACAGACTGCCCCAGATGTTGGACATGTCCGTTAATGTGGTGGGGGGGGGACAGGGATTGTTCAGCTGTTCAATGAGCTGCAGCTGAAGAGCTCTGGCTGGAGACTGGTGTTTGTGTCCTCCCGTTTCTTTGTCATCCTTGATGTACCGCTGGGATCATAGATAAACAGGAAGAGGCCATTCAGTCCATTGTGCGTGTGCCAGCTGTTTGGAAGAGCTATCCAATTAGTCCCACTCTCCTGCTCTTTCTCCATAAACCTGCAATTTTTTCCTTTTCAAGTATATATTCAATTCCCTTTTGAAAGTTGTTGTTGAATCTGCTTCCATAACTTTTTCAGGCAGTGCTTTCCAGATCATAACACCCCACTGCGTAAAAAAATTATTTTCATCTCCCCTCTGGTTCTTTTGCCAATTATCTTAAATCTGTGTCCTCAAGTTACCAACTCTCCTGCCAATGGAAACAGTTTCTCCTTATTTAATCTATCGAAACCCTTCATAATTTTGAACACCTCTATTAAATCTCCCATTAACCTTCTCTGCTCTAAGGAGAACAATCCTAGCTTCTCTAGTCTCTCCACATAACTAAAGACCTTCATCTCTGTTATCAGTGTCGTCTTCGTCATCTGGTTGAAGGTCTGCATCCAATGGTGGCACCATGTGTTGTCCCTGTTACATCGAGATACATCAAAACTACAGCACAGAAACAGGCCATTTGGCCCAACTGGTCTATGCCGGCATTTATGCTCCACACAAGCCTCCTCCTTCCCTACTTCATCTAACCCTATCAGGGTACCTTTCTATTCCTTTCACCCTCATCTGCTTATCTAGCTTCCCCTTAAATAAGTCTATGTTATTTGCCTCAACTTCTCCTCGTGTTAGCACGTTCCACATTCTTATTACTCTTTAGTAAAGAAGTTTCTTCTGAATTCCCTATTGGATTTATTAGCGACTATTTTATATTTACGACCTCTAGTTTTGGACTCCCCCACGAGTGAAAACATTTTCTCGACGTCTACCCTATCAAACCATATCATTATCTTAAAGACCTCTATCAGGTCACCACTCAGCCTTCTCTTTTCTAGAGAAAAGAGCCCCAGCCTGTTCAGCCTTTCCTGATAATGATATCTTCTCAGTTCTGGTATCATCCTTGTGAATCTTTTTTTGCACCATCTCCAATCCCTCTATACCCTTTCTATAATATGGAGATCAAAACTGTGCACAATAACCAAGTGTGGTTTAACCAAGGTTCTAAACAAGTTTAACATAACTTCTTTGCTTTTCAATTCTATCCCTCTACAAATGAACCCCAGTGCTTGATTTGCCTTTTTTATGGCCTTATTAACCTGCATTGCTACTTTTAGTGATTTGTGTACCCCTAGATCTCTTTGCTCCCCTATCCCGTTTAGAATCTTATTATCCAAGCAGTATGTGGCCTCCTTATTCTTCCTACCGAAACACAACACTTTACACTTATCTATATTGAAATTCATTTGCCAATTAAATGCCAATTCTGCAAGTTTATTAATGTCTTCTTTCATTTTGACGCATTCTTCCTTTGTATTAACTACACCCCCCAATTTGGTGTCGTCCACAAAGCAAAGCTATCCAGCCTGCAGCAAACCACTATGATATAGAACACACTCTCTGAGCTGTATTAGAGGAAGCCACCAGACATGTGCAGGCAGCAGAATAGTTGCTTTAGCACTCCGAATGGTCCCCAAGGAGGCTGCGGTGCAGACGAAACCGTCACCCATCTCTTTCTGGGATGCGCCTTTGCAAGGAAGGTCTGGAGAGAGATGCAGTGGTATCTGTCCAGGTTCGTCCCGAGCAGTTCCGTAACACAGGACTCTGTGCTCTACGGGCTGTTCCCGGGGATGCACACCGAGGCAGACATCAACTGCTGCTGGAAGACTATTAATTCAGTGAAAGACGCCCTTTGGTCTGCCCGAAACCTGCTGGTCTTCCAGTGCAAGGAGCTGTTCTCGACCGAGTGTTGCAGACTGGCACATTCCAAGGTCCAGGACTACGTGCTCAGGGACGCACTGAGGATGGGTGCGACTGCCGCAAAGGCTCTGTGGGGAAAGGCAACCATTTAGAGCCTTCCCACCATTGTATACCGAGGGGCTGCAATCAGGGAAACCCCCCCCCCCAGGCAGAATGTAAAATTCAAATTGCTGTAATGTACCTGTAATGAATCTGTAATGTACCTGTAATGAATCTGTAATCAATAATCTGTATTGAGTATAATGCAATGAGACACCCCAGAGTGTCATGAACTGTAATTATGTACAATGTGTTCATTGAACTGTACTTGATTTAACCTGCAAATTGTAAAATCTGTATTGTGTATGTTTGGAATTTGATATGACAACTGTATTGTATGTTTTGCTGCAAATTTTATGAATAACGTATATTTTTTGAAAAAAAAATTGACAAAAAGACGGTGGGGGCAGGTATAATTGAAGGAGTTGCCTTATCCTGCGTGCCTCTATCATTTCCACATTCTCCTGCTCCTGTCTGCCACCATCAAAGGACATATATGAGAATGGCCACTGTGAACCCCATGGTAACGGCTCCATGACAGAAGGGTGGGAAGAAAAATATTCCCTCCCTGAAGCTGCTAAAGAGCAGTTTGCAGAATCCATTCTTAGTTGCGCAGCTGAGATAAGATTTTTCTAATTTCTTTAGTCAAAGCTTATGTTTCAGACAAAGTTTTTGGACATTCAAAGCCTGTGAACTCAACCACTTCCAGGTTTGACAATTTATGCTGATAACTTACCCCTCTTTTCTACAGGCGTAATTTAAATCAGGTGCAAATCTGGCGTAAATGGCAACATTTCTGGGACAGCAGCTTTCTCTCTCATTATCCTGTAATTTGCAAACACCACTTCCCTTCCAGAAATGCATCACTTTTGCACTAAATAACAACATAATTTTCAGGCTGTACCAGCTTAAGTATGGCAGAGCTGAACCTCTGCTCGCCCCAGCCCAAAGCTGAAGACATCGTCTCAAATCTCAGGGTCATTTGTATGAATGAAGCAGGTGTGACTTTCATCAACGGGACCACTTTGAGTCGCTGGCTGGCACGTTGGAGTGGTGCCATGCCATTCCGATGGTGGAGAGGAGGCCCAGCAACGCCCCAAAGAAAATTCTCCTTTTCACATGGAGAAAGTGGGCATCTTTGAGAAAATAATCAATCCCCTCCAGGTAAAGATTCAGGGCCTCTTCATTCCCTCAGCAGGATGCATGACAATGCTCAGCTGGTAAGAATTCTTCAGAAGTCTATCTAAAGGAGTAGAGAAGCAGGGGGACCTTCGTGTGCAGACACACAGATCATTAAAGATGGAAGCACAAGTAGATAAGGGCCTGGGATTTTCCTTGGAGCTGCTCTCACTTCACATCCGTAACTTCACCGGAAGTTCAGCAGAAGCTCCATTTATGCTCATAAAATCTTACCATTTGATATGCATTTCCTTTTCCTAATCTTACTTTCAAAATGTATTATTTCACATTTTACTGCATCTGCCACCTATCTGCTAGTCTATCTACGTCCTCCTAGAGTCTTTTATAATCTTCATCACAATTTACTGTATCCGTCCATTTAGTATCATATAAATTTTGATATTATTTCCTCAATTCCGAAATCCCGATCATTTATATAAATTATAAGTAAGAACAATCCCATCACAGACCTCTGAGGAGTGCCACTCACTTCATGTTTCCAATCCAAGAAGCTTCCTTTTAGCACCACCCTTTGCTTTCCGTCCTATAACCATCTCTCTATCCATGTGGCCTTAATTCCATGTGTCACAATTTTTGATGTAAGTCCCTTATGTGGTACATTTTCAAATGCTTTTTTGAAAATCCATATAAACCACATCCACTGCATTTTCTTTATCTAAGATCTTTGTTTCTTGAAACAATTCTATAAGGTTAGACAAGCATGCCATACTTCTTTAGAAATCTGTGCTGATCTGCCCTTATTAGCTCATGTTTCTCCAATTGCTTAGTAACTTAATCCTGTATTAAAATATCTGTTGGTTTATATCTGGTAGTTTACCATCAACTGAAGCAAGACTTACTAGCCTATAGTTTCCTGGCTTATCCCTGCCTCCTTTTTTGAACACTGCTGTCACATTTGTTACACCCCTGTCCCCTGGCACAATCAGATAGAGCCTAGTAATTTGATCTGTTGTTTTGATTTTAATAGTTTGTTTTCAATTTCATCATGCAGAATGACAAAAAACAATAATTTTGACAAATGACATTTTGTCCTGAGTTTGAGGAGAGGAAGGAATTGTTTGTGGGATGTTTTATTTTATTGAATTGTATATGCGTTTTCTGTTTGTGAAAGCAATGCTCGGAGAGGAACCAGTACATGTGGTTGGATAAGAGATTTCCTTTATCTGGAACAGGTTGTGGAGGATGATGGGAAACATGACAGTGCATTGAGTTATTGCATTAAGATTTACAGCAAAAAGGTGAGGTGTGATGTTAACTCTGCATGCCAAGTGGAAACTTGGTGGTCGGGGAGTTAAAATCGCCCAGAAGACTTATCTGCTGATACCCTGCTCTCTTTCTGCAGTATTCCATTTTAACCTGCTCTTCTGAGCAGAGGGAAAGGATACCCACCAGAAGCCGATGGGTTCCTTCTTTAAATATGCAGTTCGGGGTCCAATGACCCCGAGGAGATCACTTCGTTCAAAAGGTATGTACTGTACGACATTAATCAGAGCCAGAGTGGTCTCCTGGATTAGTTTTGATCACCTAAGAGGGTCAGTGAGGAATTTACCTGATTTTTTTCCCCAAATTAGCCTGGGTTTTTATCTGGTTTTTCACCTCTCTCAGGAGATCACGTGGCTTTCGAGTGGAGTGGGGAGTGTATATATTGTGAGGCACAAGGCATGACGGTTGTGTGGGACAGGTTGGATGTATCAGAGGGTCTTTTCCTGTCCGTCATTGTCCGTATGTTTATACATCATCGAGGCCCAACTGCTATTTTAATCGGTGACCTGAGCAGAGAAGCTATTACAGCTTTCCCACCAAGGGAACCTAGCGGGTAGAAGAGTCAGGGCAGAAGAGGCTCAAACATGTAAGTCTTTTAACTATTTTAAACTTTTCTTGTGAGGCCAGGAGGAGCAGAAATGCCCCGGGCTTCCTGCGTCCTGATTGCAAGGCCCTCCCAAACTGCCTTCTGGTGACTTACCTGAGTGCTAGGGACCGTTCCTTCGGTCCCCAGCAGTGGCATCCTGTAGCCCGACATTCCCCTCCCACCCGCCAACCAGCTGCCGCTTCCTATATGTTTCAGGCGGGCAACTGACCAGGGGCATACAAATGAGGCCTGGAGTTAAAATCACCGCTCACTGCCGAGATCAGGATGGTTTGCCGCCTGCCTCGGTCTCCGCTCACCCAAAAACTGCCTAAGGTTAAAACCAGGGCTGTACAGTTGGAGCTCAGTTATGTTGTGACTCAAACAGTGTCTATACCTTTGAAGTGGCCATAACTTTGAACTTTCAATATTTGGAACAGATGAATGGCAATTAATCTTTTTTGGAGGGGGTGGGGGAGGGGAAGATTGGGGGAGAGAGGAAGATCGGGGGCGAGAGGGAAAGATCGGGGGGAGGGGGGGAAGATCGGAGGAAGATTGGGGGGACATTGGGGGTTGAAGAGCGGGAGATTGGGGGACATCGGGGGGGGTGAAGAGGGGAGATCGGGGGGACGTCGGGAGGGTGAAGAGGGTGACATGGGGGGGTGAAGAGGGGATCAGCAGGGGGACATCGGGGGGTGAAGAGGGGGACATCTGGGGGGTGAAGAGGGGGACGTCGGGGGGACATCAGGGGGTGAAGAGGGGACATCGGGAGGACACAGGGGGGATGAAGAGGGGACCTCAGAGAGGGGGACATCGAACATCAGAGCAGGGTGGAAAGGTAGGTTGATTTAGTGTTTTAACTTCCTGCAATGGTTTTTGATCTACTTTATTTTGTTTCTTTTTCTTTAATCCAGCCCTTCACGCTTGGTTTTACCAGGCCTGAATCAGAATCGGTGGGCAAGACGCCCAGGCAAGTTAAAAATCATTATGACCAAGTAATGCTCTTTAACTATCATCCCACCGGCTTTAATTGCCGGCAAGACTTCCGGTTTCGGGACGCCCACGCGCACACAGGTGCGTCCGTGGGGAATTCAGAAGTTGGCGGGTTGGAGCCAGCTTCCAAACCTGAATGGGATTTCTACGATTTTCAGAGACCCTGCCCCCAACGCACCCGCAATTTCTCCGTAAAACTGAGCCCAAGATACCTCAATCCAGCCCTCCTCCACTATGCTCCGAAGATAACAGCTCAATGCCATTTCTAGACACATTTTGACTTCCTGAAGCAACTTCATAGGGACGCAGGAACAGGAGTAGGCCATTCAGTTAGATCATGGCTGATCTGTATCTTAACTCCATTAACTGCCTTAGTTCCATATCCCTTAACACCCTTACATTACAAAAATCCATCAATCACAGTTCGCTGTGTCCTGGTGATCCAGTGTGCCTGGTGCAGAGCCAGGAAAATCTCTCCTAGTTACTTACATAACTTGTAAGTAAAGATCTGGGACATAACAAAGCAAGTTATAATTCATTTATTACTTTTGCAGAAAGAAAATGTTTTATGTTGGATGAATATTGGGCCAGAGATCGCTCCTGAAATAACGGAGGAGCTCAACAGTGCTCTCAGTTTTTAGTGGTGAATTGAAGGAGCAAGTTCTTGCGTTTGTTCATGCACAGTGAAACACGGAAATCCGGAACTTGCTGCTAGAGGTTCGCCTGCGGTATGACAGCTTCGAATTAAAGGGCCATCGCAATCAGAGAAATCACTGAAAAAGCACCAACTTGCTTATCTGCCCAGCTGGAAAGTAACTAATTACACCAACAAACAGGTATGCTTAAAAATACCAGGTCTAAACTAAGTTTTGACAGCGCGGTCTTAATGACGGCCAAACAACCAAAAATTAACTTTTAAAAATGCAGAATCTCATCTTACTCCTTATTTTAATAGTTTTTGGTCATTAAAATTTTTTAAAATTAAAATTATAATTTTTTTTTACTTTTCCCTTCTGTCTCTTTAATTTAATTCAATTATTTCTTTGGCTTTTATATAAAATTTTTTTTAATGACAATGACATACAGAATACTAACTTTAAATGAATGAAGTCTGCTTGCCTGCTTGAACAATGCAGCCTGAATCTGTGGGCGTGACTTCTCTTCCTGACAGATTTTGTGACGTGTCCTCTCCTCACAGACTTCTCCAGCCGTGCGGCAACTCGCGCTGCTCAGAGGCTGGGTTGATAGCCCACATTTTTTTTAAGTTCAATTTCAAGCAATTTGACACCACAGAGCCTGCAGTAAGTATTTCTTTAATTTAATTCGCAGGAACCGCGGTGAGCATTGCCTTGCCACTCTGCGTAATTTCTGGCCCAGTGATTTCTACACTTTCACACTAAGTCACCAGAAAGACAAAATTCCAACAATCCCCAATTACTATCATTGTGCTACTAGTATTAGATTATAAAGTGCAGAACTCCTAGTACTGCATTTTGCCAGATGTTCTCATAAAACTGAAAGTTTAATTATGATATAACTATAGATTTACATTTGAACAGCATCCTTTTGTATATGGAACATTACATCATTATGTATAGTACATCTCATTAAACTTCTCAACAATATATTCACTTTATTTCAGTATTAAGATCACATTAACTGTATTGTTAATATTACCCATGTTTATGACCCATAAAACATAAAAATAAAGGGGAGATTTTTCTGGCTTTGCACCCAGGCACACTGGATCATCTGGGCACAACGAATATCAATCAGGTGGGTCGGAGCACTAGTGAATCGCTAGTAAATTTTTTTTTGCACTTTTGCCACAAGCTTAGTTGGTTTTCCTGGGTAGTCTGCCATTTTGACTTTTTTTCAATATTTCCTTCATTATTCTTGATCGCTGCTGCCACTTAAATGGCACCATACAAAGTGATGAAGATGGGAATTCCTTTGAGGGTCCCCATTGTGCTGCATGATTTTATTTGAGGAAGACAATTTCAAGAGTAGACAAAAAAGTCAGGTGTAATGAAATATAAGGCCTTTTGTCTGCATCCATTACTACTCAGGCCCTGCATTTATAGACCCCTCCATACATACCTGGTCATTTCAGAGGAGACCTGCCTTCACTGCCTCCACTTCACAAAAGCAAGCTGTCACAGAGGTGGACCATCTGCTGCAGGTTGACCTTCAGGCAATATTTGGAACTGGAATGATTCTTCTTGCAGACGTGACAGTGAACTGGATCATTCCAAGCCACCACGGGCAACATCTGCCACATCAGGCAGTCTACGGTGCACGCATGTATCAAGGAAGTGACAAATGGCATGTTTTCAAGGAGCGACACCTTTGTCATATTCTCGGTGGAAATGAAGGTGTCAGCTGGACAGGGCACAGAGCTTTCCCTGGTTGGCAAGCTTCCCTCAAGTCAAGGCATCAAAGATGGTACCCATCTGGTTATCGGGACTCCTCATTTCAATCCATGACCTATGTGAACAGGGATTGTATACAGTTAATATTCAGGTGGTATCTGACCTCAGAAACATCGTTCTGCACATCAATAGCTGCTTTGACGGAACCTTGGCTTATAGGTGGTGATACCTTGCCAATTACTGAAACCTCCCTGGCTGGCTATACCATATTTCCACTCAAAAGTTTGCCCTAGCAGAATCACAGAATTGTAGAATGATACAGCACAGAAGGAGGCCATTCGGCCTATCATGTTTTTGCCAACTCTTTGAAAGAGCTGTTCGATTAGTCCCTTTCCTCTGCTTTTTCCCCATAGCCCTGCAAATTTTTCCACTTCAACTATTTATCCAATTCCCTTTTGAAAGTTATTATTGAATCTGCTTCCACCACCCTTTCAGGCAGTGCATTCCAGATCATATCAACTTGCCGCGTAAACTCTTTTCTTTGTGTCATCTTTGGTTCTTTTGCCAATTAACTTAAATCTGTGTCCTCTGGTTACTGATCCTTCTGCCACTGGGAACAGTTTCTCCTTATTTACTCTATCAAAACCTTTCATTATTTTGAACACCTCTATCAAATCTCCCCTGAACCTTTTCTGGTCTAAGGAGAACAACCCCAGATTCTCTAGATTCTCCATGTAACTGAAGTCTTTCATCCCTGATAAAATTCTAGTAAATCTCCCCTGCACCCTCCCTTCCTAAACTGTGGTGTCCAAAATTGGATGCAGTACTTCAGCTGAGGCCTAAACCAGTGTTTTATAAAGGTTTAGCATAACTTCCTTGCTTTTGTACTCTATGCCTCTATTTATAAAGCTAAGGATCCTGAATGCCTTATTAACAGCCTTCTCAACTTTTCCTGCCACCTTCAAACACTTGTGAACGTACACCCCCTGTTCGCTTTGTTCCTGCACCCGCTTTAAAATTGTACTATTTCGTTTATATTGCCTCTCCTCGTTCCCTTCCTACCCAAATGAATCACTTCACACTTCTCTGCGTTAAATTTCATCTGCCATGTGTCTGCCCATTTCACCAATCTGTCTATGTCCTCCTGAAGTCTGTTACTATCCTCCTCGCTGTTTACTACATTTCCGAGTTTTGTGTCATCTGCAAACTTTGAAATTAAGCCCTGTACACCCAAGTCCAGTTCATTAATATATATCAAGAAAGAAGATCCATGCCTCACTGTCTTCACTCACATATGAAAATTAGCCATTTAGACAAGATACATGAAGGTGTTTGGTGCTCATAGAACTGTATCCCATGAGTCAGTACTTTCAGGAGAGGAAGAAAATTGGATGAAAAACAAGCAAAAAGTGAAAGTGCAGTGGACAAGGGAAATGTTGCTGGTATGAATTCCTAATGAAATTGCTTCAGGTCCATTAACACATTTAAATAAGTGTGGTTCTGGAGGGGAAACCCTGATCGTGCACAAACAAATCAAAGTGACATGAGGAACACTGATTTTCCTCCAGCTTACTTATTTTTGTTGATTAGTAATGAAATATGCATACAATATAATCATCTTCTCCCTAAGGCAGGAGGTGCATCATCAGCCACTGATGAACAAACTGTTGTCAATTGTCCTGACAACAGGTGGTGATCATACAAGTAACCCTTTAAACTCACACTTGGTTTTTTCTCATTACTGGAAAAGTAGCATTTTTTTTACTGTCCATCCCAGCATGAGACCTTTGCAGGAGGTGAGGAATAAGTGTGGGACAGCCAACATTTTGCAGCAAGTAACCTTTTAGCCATCTATGAGATGTATGGTATCGTTGGACACTGTCTCCTTGTCAGATTCTTCTGTGTTGTTTTCTTCTCCATCTGATTCAAGGTCCTGTAGGTAGAGTGCACAGCATTAAGCCTACTTATCACCTGGTGCCGTGGAACATAAGAACAGGAGGAGGCCATTCAGCCCCTCGAGCCAGTTCCGACATTCAGTTAGATCATGGTTGATTTGTACCTCAACTCCATTTAGCCGCCTTTGATTCATATCCCACAATACCCCTAGCCAACAAAAATTTACCAATCTCAGTCTTGAAAATTTCAATCAACCCAGAATCAACAGCCTTTTGGGAGAGAGAGAGAGAGAGAGATCCAGATTTCCACTACCCTTTGTGTGAAAATATGTTTCTTGATTTCACTTCTAAATGGCCTAACTCTAATTTTAAGATTGGGCTCCATTGTTCTGGATTCCACCACCAGAGGAAATAGTTTCTCTGAATCCCTTTATTATTTTAAACACCTTGATTACATCATCCCTCAAACTTCTAAACTCAAGGGATTAAAGCCAAGTTTATGAAACCTGGCCACATAATTTAACCCTTTAATCCCTGGTTTCATTCTGGTGAATCTACACTGTACCCCTTCCTAGGCAAAGATTGTCCTGAAGTTCCAAATTGAGGAACCCACCTCACAACCACCTCATGCAGTTGTATGTTCATTTAGCCATCCCTGAAACAGAGGAGCGGCTGTTCTGCCACTGATTCATTTGCTCACATAATCAGTTTTGTGCCTCTACAATAGATTTCCTTTACCTTTATATTTGCCTATCACTTCCCCTCTTGCCTCACCCCCAGTCTTGACCAAGACTGACAAATATATTAAATTGATTTTGAAATTTGAGAAAGCTGAAATGAACATTTGTCCCCATAAGCATGCACCTTTAATTTTCACTATTTTAGCCAGAAATTCCATGATTCAGTAGGCTGACTCTCTGCATAAAGGCAAAGCTGCATTGACACCTATGCACAATTATTCTATGAGCAGGAACAAAAATTTCCGGACATTCAGGGCACTTCTACACTGGGACATTATGTGTAGACAAAGCAACAAAAACACCTCTCGTGCACTGGAAGTGAAATTTCAGGCCCTTAGATATAAATACAATCCAGAATAAATAATGATTCAACAACAAGTTGCATTTATATAGCATGTTGTAAAACGTCCCAATGCGCTGCACAGGAGCATAATCTGCCTATACTTGACATCGAGCCAAAGAAGGAAGCTCGCATCTATTTCCACCACTGTGGAGGAAATAAGGTCAATCGTTATCATCACCAACAGTAATGGGAGGACAGTAGTCACCAACCCTTTGTCTGGAATGTGTAATTTGATCCAGACTGCAGCAGAGTAATTCAAGTCGAGGCAATGTGTAATTTGATCCAGACTGCAGCAGAGTAATTCAAGTCGAGGCAATGTGTAATTTGATCCATTGTAAATTGTCAACCCCAGTCCATCACCGGCATCTCCACATCATAATTTGATCCAGTCATTGTCAGGCAGGCTACAGAGGTCAGACAAGGCACAGTGCTAACACGACTGATTTCAGTTGTAAACAATTTTACAACACCAAGTTATAGTCCAACGCCTGAGGAAGGGGAAAGCCCCCGAAAGCTTGTGGGATTAAAAATAAAATCGTTGGACTATAACTTGGTGTTGTAAAATTGTTTACAATTGTTAACCCCAGTCCATCACCGGCATCTCCACATCATGACTACTGATTTCAGAGAACAGACAGCGTTGCAATACCGAGTTCAGGGAATTCCCTGCGCTGACACTACCGAGTTCAGAGAATGCACAGCGTTAACACTACCGATTTCAGAGAATGCACCATGTGAACACTACCGAGTTCAGATAATGCACAGCGCGAACACTACCGAGTTCAGAGAATGCAGTGTGATAACACTACCGAATTCAGAGAACGCACAGCGCTGACACTACCGAGTTCAGAGAATGCACAGCGCTGACAGTATCGAGTTCAGAGAACGCACAGCGCTGACACTATCGAGTTCAGAGAACACACAGCGCTGACACTCCCGAGTTCAGAGAACGCACAGCGCTGACAGTATCGAGTTCAGAGAATGCACAGCGCTGACAGTATCGAGTTCAGAGAACACACAGCGCTGACAGTATTGAGTTCAGAGAACACACAGCGCTGACAGTATCGAGTTCAGAGAACGCACAGCGCTGACAGTATCGAGTTCAGAGAACACACAGCGCTGACACTATTGAGTTCAGAGAACGCACAGCGCTGACAGTATCGAGTTCAGAGAACACACAGCGCTGACAGTATCGAGTTCAGAGAACGCACAGCGCTGACAGTATCGAGTTCAGAGAACGCACAGCGCTGACAGTATCGAGTTCAGAGAACGCACAGCGCTGACACTATCGAGTTCAGAGAACGCACAGCGCTGACAGTATCGAGTTCAGAGAACGCACAGCGCTGACACTATCGAGTTCAGAGAACGCACAGCGTTAACACTATCGAGTTCAGAGAACACACAGCGCTGACAGTATCGAGTTCAGAGAACGCACAGCGCTGACACTATCGAGTTCAGAGAACGCACAGCGCTGACAGTATCGAGTTCAGAGAACACACAGCGCTGACAGTATCGAGTTCAGAGAACGCACAGCGCTGACAGTATCGAGTTCAGAGAATGCACAGCGCTGACAGTATCGAGTTCAGAGAATGCACAGCGCTGACACTCCCGAGTTCAGAGAACGCACAGCGCTGACAGTATCGAGTTCAGAGAATGCACAGCGCTGACACTCCCGAGTTCAGAGAACGCACAGCGCTAACACTACTGAGTTGAGATAGGAAGGTGTGAGGCCATAGAGGGATTTCAAAATGAGGATGAGAATTTTAAGTTCAAGGTTTTGCTGGACTGGGAGCCAATTTAGGTCAGCGAGCACAGGGGTAATGGGTGAACGTAGCTTGCTGGGAGTTAGGAGATGTGCAGCAGGGTTTTGAGCTCAAGTATATTGAGGGTGGAAGATGGGAGGCCGGCCAGGAGAGCATTGGAATTGTCAAGTCTGGAGGTAACAAAGGCATGGATGAGGCTTTTAGAAGCAGATGGGCTGAGGCTGGGGCTGAGACGAGCAATATTGTGGAGGTCGAAGTAGGTGGTCTTTGTGATGGAGAGGATATGGGGTTGGAAGCTCAGCTCAGGGTCAATTAGGATGACGTAGTTGCAAACAGTTTGTTTCAGCCTGAGACAATGGCCAGGGAGGGAGTTGGAATTAGTAGCGAGGGAACGGAGTTTGTGGTGGGGACCGAAGACAATGGGGGTAATTTTAACCTCCATGAACGTGGGGTGGGTTGGGGGAAGGTGGATCGTTAAAATAGTAGATTTTTGGAGTGGGACCGCCACCCGGCTCCAACGTACCCACATCCGGGTTTGACCCAGGTGTGTTTGCTTGCGCGCGCGCAACAGACACCCAGAAGTCCCGCCCCCACTCGGACCGATACTTAAAGGGGCAATGTACCTCATTGCGATAGTTGAGGTACATAATATTTTGTGTATTACAAAAGTAAAACAATTTTAACCGTACCTGTTTAGGTTTCCCATCGCTTCTGATTCACGTCAGGTGACAGCGGGCGGGAAGGGCCGGAACCATGAGGTGAGCCTTTATTGCACTGCTTGTGAGCCAGGAGGAGCAGGGGTGTTTCAACCGAGCCCAACAAGCTTACATGACCTGTGATCAGTCGATTCACACCCCCCCCAACCCCGATGCTGGACCCCCCCCCACCGATACTGAACTGGCCCCCCGACTCTGGACCATTCCCTGTGCTAAACCCCTCCCCCCCGACGATGCTGGATCCCCTAATGCTGGACCCCACCCCCGATGATGCTGGACCCACCTGATGTTGTTCACATCTCCCCACCTTCCCCCACCCCTCCGATTTCTTCCAGGACCCACAATCTCTCTCTGCCTCGCTCCACCACCTCCAATTTGCGGATGTAAAAAATCTTACAACACCAGGTTATAGTCCAACAATTTTATTTGAAAATCACAAGCTTTCGGAGATTATCTCCTTCGTCAGGTGAGCGTGGGACTCCTTGAACGTTTCGCATTTATAGTCAGAGAACAATTGTGAACAAACATATGACTAATGGTAAGGCTGAGAGATGTGGATGTGATAGTGAACTGCCACATAAACTGAAAAAGGGTATAAGAAAAGACCACAAAAGCGAAGGAAGGTGTGCAAGATTCTGGCAAGGAAGAAAAGAACTCTTCAGTCAACAGAACACAGCAAGAGAGAGAGAGAGAGACCGCGCTGCAGTCACTTGGAGGGATACTTCCAAGGTTTCAAGGAACAGACTGTGACTATTTCTCTTTGTTAAGTATCACCTTTTTGTATTAATTGTGTTGTGCTTAATAAATCTGTTTTGCCTTTAACCATAATACCAGTACCGTGGTGGTCTTGTTATTGTCACGAACCAGTCCTTAGATTGGATTAGATTATAATCCTGAAAGTAGTGGTTTAAATCCTACAAAAGCATACGGGATTCTGGGCTTTATAAATAGAGACGTAGAGTACAAAAGCAAGGAATTTATGATGAACCTTTATGAAACACTGGTTCAGCCACAACTAGAGTATTGTGTCCAGTTCTGGGCACCACACTTTAGGAAGGATGTGAAGGCCTTAGAGAAGGTGCAGAAGAGGTTTACTAGAATGATTCCAGGGATGAAGGACTTTAGTTACGTGATAGACTGGAGAAGCTGCGGTTGTTTTTCTTGGAACAGAGAAGGTTGAGAGGAGAATCGATAGAGGTATTGAAAATCATGCAGTGTCTAGACAGAGTAGATAGAGAGAAACTGTTCCCATTGGCAGAAGAGTTAAGAACCAAAGGACTTAGGTTTAAGGTGATTGGTAAAAGAACCAAAGGTGACATGAGGAAAAACTTTTTTACACAGTGAGTGGTTAGGATCTGGAAGGCACTGCCTGAGGGGATGGTGGAGGCAGATTCAATCGTGGTTTTCAAAAGGGAATTGGATAAGTACTTGAAAGGAAAAAATCTGCAGGTCTATGGGGTGCCTGCTTGGTGTCCACAGCTAGCTGGCAGCACTTAAATGAGACCTGAACCCAAATATGGTTTGGGCCTCCCGACGTCAGTACTTGAAAGGAAAAAAATTGCAGGGCTACGGGGATAAGGCAGGGGAGCGGGACTAGCTGGATTGCTCTTGCATAGAGCCGACACGGACTCGATGGGCTGAACGGCCTCCTTCTGTGCTGTAACATTTCTATGATCTGAGATGGCAGATGAGACTTTGGTTTAATGTCTCATCTGAAAGAAGGGGCATAAATTGAAGTTAATTATGAAGAGAATTAAAGGGGAGGTCAGAATTTTTATTTACACACATATTAGGATATGGAATTCTCTGCCATAAATTGTTGAAACATAGCCAAGAAATTCTTGCAAATAGGAATTAGATAGTTGCATTAAAAAAACATTATTAAAAGGGCTAGGGTTAGGGTTAGGTATGGAAAACAAATAGGAGAGTGGGATTAGACTAGATCGCTTAAGTAGAGAAAAACACTGGCGCAGACATGATGGGCTGAATGATGTGTTTCTGTGCTGCAACATTATGATTTTGTGATGCTTAATGTTAGTTTTCAAGCATTATCTTCTCTTCTGTGATTGGTTTCCAGTTTTCTATTAATGCCAATTCAAGGATGACCTGCCCTGTTTCTGCATTAAACTAACTTCAGTTCCTGAAGGAACTAAGTAATATAAACATGAATGTACCAGCTTTTCAAATAATACTGTAAAAACCAGACATATAAATTAAGTCTCCTGTGAGACTTGCTTTCTGGATGACCCAGGCGCTGGTAAACAATTTTGTCATCAGTCTGTATAATACACTCACTTCAGTCTGAGTGGATTATCCCGAGGCAGTGTCATTTCAGATGCACATTGATGAAATGTCTCACCTATCTTTTCTGTTTGTTTGCCTATCTTTTATGTGAGAATGCCAGTAGGAACTCACTTCCATTCACATTATATACAAGAAAACATTGTATTGTGTGTGAACTATATGAACTCCCCAAAGCTTCACATATCCCAACCTTAAATAATGGCTGGATGCTTAAAGTACCACAAGCAGATACTTCAGTATAATCTTCATACCATGCAATTTGAATCCTTTACCTTCTGACCGACTGTGAAAGTGCTGGAAAGTAATCAACACCACTTCCTTCCATACCCATGCCAATCCTATAACAATAATAGCTAATAGAAGTTATGGATTTCCATTGATAATACTAATAATAATAATGGAGGAGGTTACGGAGAAAGGGTAGGATGAGGCCATGAAGAGATTTAAACACTTTTTCCTGGTGTGAAGGTTCTAATGTATACACAGGGAAATACATCAGAAAACACAATGGAAATGCAAGATGACAGGGTGCATTGTACAGAAAAAGTCAAACCATGATATATGGAGTGCTGATTGTTTGCTCACCAGTTTTAATGAACTAAAGGCATTAAATCAGGGTTAGAGTCTTATCATCTCTCAGCCTTGTCTATCTTAGAAGCCATTCATTCAATACTGTATCATTAAGCTTGGAAGCAAATTTTATATGGGGCTATACTATAAAGCTTTGGAACCTGTATTAAACCTGTAATGACATGAACATACATCACCTAGAAACCAAGTCATTAAGGAAAAGATTGGGAATTATTTTATTTGTGCAAGACTCAGCTACTAACAAAATAGCCTTACATGAGCACCCTGAAATGTCAATCATTTGTGTCATTTTTCATTTTTATACTCATTACGTGGAAGATTTAAAGCCATCAATACTCATGGTGTTCCTCATGAGAACACTGGAACTCCTACAGGCTCCATTGCATTACCAGACCTTGTCGGCTACTGTAACTGGATTATGCATTTTAAATAGAGCCTCAGTAATTGTTTAGGATTGCAATTTCATTGTATTTTATGTTTAATAAAGTACATGTTTTTAACTTTTTCTTTCTTCTTCCGCTCTGGCTTTTATTCCAGTTAGGAGAACAGGATGAATTGAGCCTCGGCTTCTCCATTACTGATTAATGGGGGATGGGGGAAGTGGACGGTGTTGGATAGCAGGATTCTTGGCTAGAGCAGGGTAAGACTGACCATGGCTGTTTCCTCTCCTGCTAAGATGTAGTGCCTCCTTTCCATACATTACTTAATCAGGCTGATCGGAATGTATAAAGTCCACACTATTGAGGTAGGCAGATTCAAGTGACAGGTCATTTGGGACTTGAACAATGCACCCTGGATTTACTCAGTCCATTTACCCCAACATCCATACAGATGAAGGATCTAATTGGGTGCGAATGATATTCATTAAAAGACCATAAGGACCACAGTAAGAGGTCAGCAATAGGTCATGCTTTACAAATGCATTGCCATTGTTTATGGCATTTGATAAGTTGCCCCTATGAAGCCATTAAAGAAGATTAAAGCTCACAGGATTAATAGAAAAATCGTTGGCTGGAAGACTGGTTTGACAGATGCAAGAAGAAAGTGGTGATAATTGAATAAAACCCTGTCTGCAAGGACAGTGACTGATGGAGGCTTGAAAAGGTCCCTTCTGAGACCCAAGTATTTACACCTTTTATAAACATTGTAGAAGAAGGTACTTTCAGATGTATCTATTATACACTGTCCCTTCTGACTGAAATCTCACCCTTCGTGGAAAGGAAACACTGGTGCTGTGTAAAACGGGCTACTGATTAACTAAGAGCATGTTTTGTGCTACTGGTGTAGGCCAATTTCATCCCCAATATTTCAATGGTCCTTAATCCAGAGGGAACAACACTTCACGTAACAGCTATGTGTTAACCACAAACATATGAAAGTTGAAAGTGCAAAAACAAGTCGGGTCACCCTCAAAAGGTTTGCTCATTAATATAAAACACAGTGGCAGTTACATGGGTAAGATGGGTATAGAGGGATATGGGCCAAGTGCAGGCAATTGGGACTAGCTTAGTGGTATAAACTGGGCGACATGGACATGTTGGGCCGAAGGGCCTGTTTCCATGTTGTAACTTCTATGATTCTATATGCTTGCATCCTTGTTCCATTGTTTATATTCAATTTCCCATTTCATAGCAATGCAATTTATCATAAACTACATTTGTTTTAAGGATCATTTGATACTGCTAATGATTGCAGCAACAAAATGTCAATAAGATGATATGCATGATGTATTGTATTATATAGGAGTTGCAGGGTATATCTCTTTTGTCCCTCTGATTTTTTTTCTCGGAGCCAGTAACTCATTCTAGGATATAACTTCTGATAGGCCTTCATAGCAGAACTGATTCCCTCCTAAACTGTTGACATATATGCACTCCCAATATGAGGTAACTGGATAAAAATCAGGAGTGGAACGAGTTGATCTTTCCACTTCCTAAGCCAGGGAGATTGATTCAATTTGTTACATATCCCACGGCCACAATGGCTGGAGCTGCAAACTCAGCACATCCTGAGAACATAACCTAAGATTTTCTTACCTCATTCCCAAGCCACACAACGTATTTACCCACTGAGCCACTGGGACTTAGGTTATACAGGGGTCATTTTGCCCTGCACCCAGTTCAATAGTCCAGACTTCTATTCTGCCAATTCTAATCTGCTAATGGTTTAGAGCCTTGCAGAATGGAAGTGCGGATCATTGAGTTGGGTGCAGAGCTCCCATGCCTGATTCATGGCACTCCTGATTTCTGGAAAAAGATTTTTTGAGCCCATGCTGCCATTCAGCGGAAGCCTCATTATATTTCCCAATACCATGCAAACAAGTGGTAATAGATCCCTCCTCTCCCAATGGATTACTAACCAAAATATAATGGGTGTATGACTGTTTCAATTGTTACAGTTTCTAGAGCTGGTTCAAACTTTGTTTTTATTACTTTCTTTTACTCGTTCATGGGATGTGGGCGTCGTTGGCAAGGCCAGCATTTATTGCCCATCCCTAATTGCCCTTGAGAAGGTGGTGGTGAGCCATGTACCCACAGGGTGGCAGGAGACCCTCCAGACTGCAGCTCCGCAGGCATTGGCAGGCTGTGGCCCAGGAAGTGAACATGCCCGGAGCATTGCACCACGCACGTGGGTGCAGTGCCAAAAGAAGTTCAATGATTTGACACGAGTGGTCAAGGTGAGTGAATGCAAGTGTCAAGTGGCACATCCTACCAACTGCACCACTGCTTCACGCATCACAATCCCGTCACCCACCCACCAACAAACACTGCCCATCCATACGCAATGCTGCACTTGATATGCTGCATCTCACTGCACAGAGTACCACACTTGCAGGCCACACAACCACCACTCACAGGTCACACACACTGGCAGCTATTCGACCACAACAGGCACATCACCCACACACGTTGCAGGATACTCACTGACACACTGTCCTCTGTCTTGCAGGAGAAGGTGGCACATAACAGCCAACAGCAGAAGAGTCCTGAGGGTGGAGGGGGATGCTTACATGTCCTAACCCCCCCCCCAGAGGAGGCAGTGCTTCAGATCATTGGGCGGGCCATCGCTGCAACATGCCGCACTGGAGGTCCCGATGAAGTGGGTCTCTGCATAGCTAATGCTCCTTCTCATTCCCCACATCTCCCTCCTCCCATAATCTTTTCCGACTCACGTGCTGCAGATGCTGTCAGCACACACAAAATAATTGCTCCTCTCCCCACTCCACAACTCAACCTGTTTCCCTTTGTCATTGCAGATACCCAAGAACACGTAACTGCACTGTCCGAGGAAGAGGAGGAGGAGGAGGAGTGGAGGGGGACACTGAAGCCACACTGTCACTCGATCTTACACTCGCAGCCACCAGCTCAGAGACTGACACTGTGCATCGTTTAGAGGTTAGGTTAGAGGAGGGAGCTGCAAGTGGTGAGACACCGGGCACAAGTACGCAGGAGCAGGCGGGGGGGAACGGGTACCGCAGGTGCCAGCTCGCCGGAGGGTGAGGTCACTCACTAGTTCTGCTGCAGAGGAGTTGGATGAGGACTTCGATGGGTCAGGCTATAGCAGGCGGCTGATGGGCTTACAACACCAAATGCTTGAGGCACTGGAAACCCTGCCAGAAACGCTGCTCACTATGAGCATGGAGGAGTCCAGCTCCAACTTGGGACAGGGCTTTGCACAGAGTTTGGAGCCCATCATTTCCAACATGGAACGGGTGGTCACCTCCATCAGCACACCTGTGGAACCCACCATGATGCAGTGTCTGATGGCCGATATCGCGGCTTCCATTGCAGCACAAACCGATGTCATCAAAGGTCTGCAAGCTACGGTTGCTGCTCACACTGCTGCAATGGAAGCTCAGACTGCTGCAATGGAAGCTCACACTGCTGTAATGGAAGCTCACACCGCTGCAATGGAAGATCACACCGCTGCAATGGAAGATCACACCCCTGCAATGGAAGATCACACCGCTGCAATGGAAGATCACACCGCTGCAATGGAAGCTCAGATTGCTGCAATGGAAGCTCACACTGCTGCAATGGAAGATCACACCGCTGCAATGGAAGCTCACACCGCTGCAATGGAAGATCACACCGCTGCAATGGAAGCTCAGACTGCTGCAATGGAAGCTCACACTGCTGCAATGGAAGCTCAGATTGCTGCAATGGAAGCTCACACTGCTGCAATGGAAGCTCACACTGCTGCAATGGAAGCTCACACTGCTGCAATGGAAGCTCACACTGCTGCAATGGAAGCTCAGATTGCTGTAATGGAAGCTCAGATTGCTGCAATGGAAGCTCACACTGCTGCAATGGAAGCTCAGACTGCTGCAATGGAAGCTCACACTGCTGTAATGGAAGCTCACACCACTGCAATGGAAGATCACACCGCTGCAATGGAAGCTCAGATTGCTGCAATGGAAGCTCACACTGCTGCAATGGAAGCTCAGACTGCTGCAATGGAAGCTCACACTGCTGCAATGGAAGCTCAGATTGCTGCAATGGAAGCTCACACTGCTGCAATGGAAGCTCAGACTGCTGCAATGGAAGCTCACACTGCTGTAATGGAAGCTCACACCGCTGCAATGGAAGATCACACCGCTGCAATGGAAGCTCAGATTGCTGCAATGGAAGCTCACACTGCTGTAATGGAAGCTCACACCGCTGCAATGGAAGCTCAGACTGCTGCAATGGAAGCTCACACTGCTGCAATGGAAGCTCAGATTGCTGCAATGGAAGCTCACACTGCTGTAATGGAAGCTCAGACTGCTGCAATGGAAGCTCACACTGCTGCAATGGAAGCTCACACTGCTGCAATGGAAGCTCAGATTGCTGTAATGGAAGCTCAGATTGCTGCAATGGAAGCTCACACTGCTGCAATGGAAGATCACACTGCTGCAATGGAAGCTCAGATTGCTGTAATGGAAGCTCAGATTGCTGCAATGGACGCTCACACTGCTGCAATGGAAGATCACACTGCTGCAATGGAAGCTCAGACTGCTGTAATGGAAGCTCAGACTGCTGCTATCGTGGGTCTGGGGTCCACTGTGGAACAGGGCTTCCAGGGCATCACAGCACTCCAGCAATTCCTTCTCCAGCTGATCACCAGGACTGCCACAGCGCCACCCCATGAGAGTGGCAGTGGCGCTGTGGCAGTCGGACCTGCTGTCCTCTCTCAGGACGACAGCCTTCTTGCTCCCACCCCTGCCACTCCTCCCGTGCCCCTGTTGTTGCCTATCAGCCGGCCAGGCCAGACTGCTGCTGCCCATGCTGAGACGGTGCAGTCTGAAGCCAGGCCCTCCCGGCCCAGAGCTGCTTGAGGTCATCCTCCAAGGCCATCTGCACGCTCCTCCGTTGAAGGCCAGAAGCCTCCCACCACCCACGCTCCAGCCATTGGGGAAGCACCTCATAGGAGCACTAGGATAGGTAAAGGCACACAGAGAACAGGCGCTAAGGGAACGTACAAGGGTGAATAGTTCTGTTCTGTTCCCATAATTTCATTTATTCATTGATAAATGTGACTTTGAATTTGCATTTGGTGGTGGTTTTTATTCGTGCAATGAGCTGAGGGGGAAACCAATTTCCAATCAGATGGAGGGTGATTTGATCGTCTTGTGGGAGCAGAAAGGTGGGGAGTGTAGGACTGTTGGTGAGTTGGCATTATTGATCAGGCGAGCACGCAGAGCCCTTGCAGACAAGGCGTGCGGTCCTTGTTACACCCTTGAGTCTTCCTTCACTTCCTCTTTCGACTCCTCCCCCTGCCCCTCCTCCTCCTCCTCCTCAGCCTCTTCCTCCTCCTCCTCCTCAGCTTCTTCCTCCTCAGCCTCCTCCTCCTCTACCTCTGACTCAGGGTTTTCTCCGATCATTAGTGGTAAAGGCTGGTCCCTCATGATGGCGAGGTTGTATGCAGCAGACCACCACGAATCTGCCCAGCCGCTCAGCGGAGTACTGCAGGGCTCCTCCAGACCGGTCCAGACTGCCGCAGCGTTGTTTGAAGAGGCCTACGGTGTGCTCCACGATGTTGCACGTGGCAGCATGGCTCTCATTATAGGCCTGCTGTGCACGTGTGCATGGATTCCTGACCGGAGTCATGAGCCACGGCGTGAGGGGATAGCCTTTGTCGTCCAGTAGCCAGCCTTTGACTTGACGAGGTGGTGAAAGATAGTTGGCATGTTGGACTGCCGCATGACGAAGGGGTAGTGACTGCTCCCAGAGTAGCGGGCATCGACCTCCATGATTTGATGCGTGTGGTCGCACACCAGCTGCACGTTGAGGGAGTGGAAGCCCTTTTGGCTGACGATGACAGCTGAGTTGATATGAGGGGTTCACAGGGCAATGTGTGTGCAGTTAATGGCACCCTGCACCATGGGGAAGCCAGCAATTCGAGCGAATCCCCATGCTTGCTCATTCTGCTTGTCTCATATAGTGCATATGTGACCTCCCTTATGCAGCAGTGCACTGCATACTGCGAGATGTTGCACATGTCGCCAGCAGAGGCCTGAAATGATCCTGAGCCGTAGAAATTCAGCGCCACGGTGACCTTCACAGCCACAGGCAATGCTGTCCTCGCCCTGCTCTGGGGTACAGTTGTGGCCGCACCAGTTGACAGATCTCGGTCACAGCGTCCTTGGTGAACCTCAGGCGTTGGATGCAATCCTCCTCAGTGATGTTGAGGTAAGAGAATTGGTCCTGGAAGGCCCTCATTGGATACGGCCTCCTGCTCACTGCCCTGCGCCTCCTCATCCTCCCTCCCCTCGCAGCTTGACCTGCTGTGCGTGGCCTCTCTGCATGCTCCCAGTTGTGCTCAATGCCCAGCAGGAGAGCCGATAGTTGTCAGGAATGTTATTCAACCACGGTTCTAACTTTCCAAACCTTAAGGCAGTATCTGCCAAACCACTCTCAAATGTACTCTAGGAACTGTCAGTAAGTAGAGGGAGCTTCAAAACCCACTTCCTATTCCATCGGCAACCAGAGGGAATAATCCAGCAACTAACCTGTAAATCCTGCATGGTCCCTTTAAATAGTGCTGGTGATGGGGGGGGGGGGGGTCCTCCGGGCACTGTAAGACACATTCAGATGGTTGAGGTTAAGACTGTGCGTTGAGTTAAGCGTTAATATCCAAACTAGTGCCTATCACTTTAAATCGATGTTGCACACTGATTGTACGCATTTTCTCCCTACTTTACATGCATCCGGTGTTCTGTATTTACGCATGCGCTATCTCCTATACCAAGATGGCATCCGGCACATGTCACACTAGAAACGTGCGTGTGCAGCCAAGACGCCATCATGGATGCTCGAGAGGCCGTATAGCGCCAAAACAACGGGCGCTACACGGCCCAATTTAGTGCCCTTGGTGTGCTGTAGAACCAAGCTGCCAAGCTCAACTCTCCCTAACTCCTTCTGTGACCTCCATGCCAAACATTTGGAGGGAACTTTCTTTAAAATGGATTCACCCAGTCAAAATCATGAACAGTCTACTTCTGTAATCACAAATAAAATATACAGATATTGGACTTTAGAAGAGCAGAGATGAAACCACCTCTGTACCCAGCCCTAGCTCTCCTTGTTCAAGTCCTTTAGAATGCAACATGCATGTAGCTTTATTGTTATTTAGGAGCACATTGAACAAAATTGTTGTGTATCATCACAAGCTAATTCAGTGCCAAGCACACAGTTTGACCTGTAGTAATATGGACATGGAAGCATGTGTAAAAGAACAGAAAGGGTCTCCCTGTGTTTCACATGCTGCCTCGCTGGAATCGCACAAGTTAAGAATGCAGTATTTCTGGCATTCTATGGGGAAAGTCCAAAATCCAGGTAGCCTTACCTTGGCACTTTCAATACTAGAAAAGTTCTTTTGCATTTGATCACATACTATATAAAATGTGGGATACAATTTTCTTCCACCTCCAGCCAAGCACTTGATACAGCCACTCTCATAGCAAAGTGCCCTTCCTCTCACTGCTTTCCTTTTAATTTCCCACCAATAATTGTTCCCTATAACTGCAAGCAGCAGTGCTTTAAGAACTGCTGTCTTGTTGGATTTCCTGAGATGCCCTCCCCAGCCAGGAAATAATGACACTTCTGTCAGGGTTGTAAAATTGTCCCCTAGCATGAGTGTGAAAGAAATTAAAAGGTTCATAAGAACCATGACTATTTTTCACAGATGTTAACACAAGTTACTGTCATACCCTTTAACATGGTACTTATATATTCAGCCTTAGGCAATACAAACAAGATATAATTTCTGTCGGGGATGTCCAAGTCATGGCCCCCTAGGCCAAATGCGGCCCACAAGCTCCTCTGATGTGATCCATATCTCTTTTCTTTGAGCTTGTGTGCAAACCTGACTTCAGCAACTTTGAACTTCAAGGTCCTTAAATTCCATGAGCTTCCACCAGTCTCCTGCCATAACTCCGTTTACACCATTTCTCAGGGGGTTCCTTGTCTCCTGCCAGAGCTATGTAGAAGACTGAGAGAACCACCATAGAATTTCAGGGCACAACTCTTTAATTTTCCCAGATCTGAAGGACTGGTAAAGGCTGCTCCCCGAATGGTAGATTTTGACTAATCAAGGAGCAGCCTTTACCAATCCTCTAGCCCTTTTGTAGATAGGGTTGTCTCATTTATTAGTGTATGTATAAGGATCTCAATGTCTGGTGTCTCCCTTTGTGTTTATGAGATTCTTGCTCTTTTGTGTGTGGAATCTCATTTGTGGGAGTTTCTTTTTTGTATCCATGGGAGTCTTGCATTTTTGTGCACCAGATCACTGTGTAATGCAAATCATTCACTGACTGTGGCACTCTTTCCGACCCTCTGCTCCAAAAGGTTGGACATCATAACCGGCACAGGCACTATGGGCCGAATGGCCTCCTTCTATGCTGTATCATTCGATGATTCTATCCTTGATCAATGTCATTTGGGAAAAAATAGTCAATCTGTAGACAGCCAAAACCAGGCTTTAATAATAACTATAAAGAGTAATTGATTCCTGGGGTTCTGATGATAAAAATCCATTTGAGTTTTTGCATTTGGTCATCATCAGAAGTCCTCACTTCAGCTATTCCTGTATATTATATGAAAAACGGTGAATTCATGTATCAATTGATATAAGAACGACCCTTGTATCAATTCAAGTTCTAATATAATGTATTGACATTCCTCTCTGATAAATTTAGGGGGAAATACACAGTAAAAAGTGGTGAAATGTGGGTAGAAAGTGGTGCAATATGGGTAGAAAGCATTAATGGACTGTTCTTCACATATAACACTGCTCTAAGGATTCCTACCCGAGAAAATGAATTAATGATTAGCAAAAAATTAGAAATAAGTCTGTTTTTTTCCATGTTAAGGCTTTTAAATCATGCAGAATTCAGCAGTAGAACAAACAAATCAAAAATTGAGGATTTTGTTATTTTTATACATCTTGGCGCTCATGGACATCAGGAAGGCTTGAGAATGCAACATTTCTATTTTTGGTACTCTGGGTAGCAAATGGAGCTGTCTATCTGATCTCATTTTTCCCAGTATCCTTTTATTTTCTTCCTTTTCACATAGTTATCAAATTCCCATTCAACAATCTTTCACTATTTACCCTCGCAAAACCTTTCAGAATTTTGAAAGTTTCTCCGAGATCCTCCCTATAACCTTCCCTGTTCCAGTAGAAAAAAGACAACATTTTTAAAGTTTCCCTTGATAATGAGAACGGTCATCCTTAGTATCATTTCAGTGAATCTTCACTTACCCTTTCCATAGCTCTAATATCATTCTTATAATCGGCTACCTCGAACTACATCTTGTATCATTTCAGTATCATTTTTTTTATTCATTCGTGGGATGTGGGCGTCGCTGGCAAGGCCAGCATTTATTGCCCATCCCTAATTGCCCTTGAGAAGGTGGTGGTGAGCCGCCTTTTTGAACCGCTGAGATCCGTGTGGTGAAGGTTCTCCCACAGTGCTGTTAGGAAGGGAGTTCCAGGATTTTGACTCAGCGACAATGAAGGAACAGCGGTATATTTCCAAGTCGGGATGGTGTGTGACTTGGAGGGGAATGTGCAGGTGGTGTTGGTGTTGTTCCCATGTGCCTGCTGCTCTTGTCCTTCTAGGTGGTAGAGGTCGCAGGTTTGGGAGGTGCTGTCGAAGATGCCTTGGCGAGTTGCTGCAGTGCATTCTGTAGATGGTACACACTGCAGCCACGGTGCACCGGTGGTGAAGGGAGTGCATGTTTAGGGTGGTGGATGGGATGCCAATCAAGTGGGCTGCTTTTTCCTGGATGGTGTCAAGCTTCTTGAGTGTTGTTGGAGTTGCACTCATCCAGGCAAGTGGAGAGTATTCCATCACACTCCTGACTTGTGCGTTGTAGATGGTGAAAAGGCTTTGGGGAGTCAGGAGGTGAGTCACTCACCACAGAATACCCAGCCTCTGACCTGCTCTTGTAGCCACAGTATTTATGTGGCTGGTCCAGTTAAATTTCTGGTCAATGGTGACCCCCAGGATGTTGATGGTGGGGGATTCAGCGATGGGAATGCCGTTAAATGTCATGGGGAGGTGGTTAGACTCTCTCTTGTTGGAGATGATCATTGCCTGGCAGTTGTCTGGCGCGAATGTTACTTGCCACTTATGAGCCCAAGCCTGGATGTTGTCCAGATCTTGCTGCATGCAGGCATGGACTGCTTCACTACCTGAGGGGTTGTGAATGGAACTGAACACTGTGCAATCATCAGCGAACATCCCCATTTTTGACCTTATGATGGAGGGAAGGTCATTGATGAAGCAGCTGAAGATGGTTGAGCCTAGGACATTGCCCTGAGGAACTCCTGCAGCAATGTCCTGGGGCTGAGATGATTGGCCTCCAACAACCACTACTATCTTCCTTTGTGTTCAGTATGAGTCCAGCCACTGGAGAGTTTTCTGTCTGATTTCAATTGACTTCAATTTTACTAGGGCTCCTTGATGCCACATTCGGTCAAATGCTACCTTGACGACAAGGGCAGTCACTCTCACCTCACCTCTGGAATTCAGCTCTTTTGTCCAAGTTTGGACCAAGGCTGTAATGAGGTCTGGAGCCGAGTGGTCCTGGCGGAACCCAAACTGAGCATCAGTGAGCAGGTTATTGGTGAGTAAGTGCCGCTTGATAGCACTGTCGACGACACCTTCCATCACTTTGCTGATGATTGAATGTAGACTGATGGGGCGATAATTGGCCGGATTGGATTTGTCCTGCGTTTTGTGGACAGGGCATACCTGGGCAATTTTCCACATTGTTGGGTAGATGCCAGTGTTGTAGCTGTATTGGAACAGATTGGCTAGAGGTGCAGCTGGTTCTGGAGCACAAGCCTTCAGCACTACAGCAGGGATGTTGTCGGGGCCCATAGCCTTTGCTGTATCCAGTGTACTCAGCCGTTTCTTGATATCATGTGGAGTGAATCAAATTGGCTGAAGACTGGCTTCTGTGATGGTGGGGATATCGGGAGGAGGCCGAGCATTATACATTCAATGCTCCATCGTATAAAATCCAGAATCCCATTTGCCTTTTTATGACCGTTTATACCTGCGGTCCCATCTTTAAAGATCAATGTACCTCTATTCCTAGATCTCACAGTTCCTCCACTCTGTTAAGAGTTTTACTGTTTAGTGTATATTTCCTTTCATTTTTCTTGTTCTTAAAATATACTACGTCAGATTTCTTTGCACCAAACTGCATCTGCCACCTATCTGCCCACTCCACTAACTTGTCTGTGAGGTAGATTTTCTCCATTCAGTCATTAGTCGAGTGGTACATTATTAGCACTCGGTCTACTATTAGTCTGGTGACCTTCCCAATTTTGTGAGGTAAGCTTCATTTACATACTGTGGGTGAACTCTTAGCCCATACTGGGCTTGATGTTTGGAGCTCATCAAGCAGGAATGGGACGTGGTGTGTAAGCAGCCTTTAAAGGGTAACTTAAATGGATGCAGCCACATAAAGGGAAGAGGTGCATAAGAGGATAAAATGTTGGTAACCTTTAGAAAGCCTGTTTACATTTTAAATGTATATTTTAGCCATTGCAAAGATTGTTTTGGTAACAAAAATGGCTATCAAAACCAGTGATTGGCACAATAAATAAAGAAAACCCTATATAGAGCAAATGGAGAGGTAGAGATGGATGTCATCGGCGTACAAGTAGAAGTTAACCCCGTGTCTTTGGATTACATAGAAACATAGAAACATAGAAAATAGGAGCAAGAGTAGGCCATTCGGCCCTTCGGGCCTGCTCCGCCATTCAAAATGATCATGGCTGATCGTCTAACTCAGTTCCCGCTTTTTCCCCATATCCTTTGATCCCTTTAGCATTAAGAAATATATTTGTCTCCTTCTTGAATATATTTAATGACTTGGCCTCCACTGCCTTCTGTGGGAGAGAATTCCACAGGTTCACCACCCTCTGAGTGAAGAAATTTCTCCTCATCTCGGTTCTAAATGGCATACCCCATATCCGGAGACTGTGACCCCTGGTTCTGGACTCCCCAGCCATCGGGAACATCCTCCCTGCATCTAGTCTGTCTAGTCCTGTTAGAATTTTACATGTTTCGATTAAATCACCTCTCAAGCTTCTAAACGCTAGTGAATATAGGCCTAGTCGACCTAATCTCTCCTCATACGTCGAGGCCTGCCATCCCAGGAATCAGTCTGGTAAACCTTCGTTGCACTCCCTCCATGGCAAGGACATCCTTCCTCAGATAAGGAGACCAAAACTGCACACAATACTCCAGATGTGGTCTCTATTATGTGGAGATGCCGGTGATGGGCTGGGGTGGACAAATGTAAGGAGTTGTACAACACCAGGTTATAGTCCAACAGCTTTATTTGAAATCACAAGCTTTCGGAGCTTTGCTCCTTCGTCAGGTGAGTGAAGGGTTCCATAAAGGCACAGCATATATAGTCAGAGAACAATGCCTGGTGATTACAGATAATCTTTCCAACTGCCCGTTATCACACCTCGGCAGAGAGATAATCACAGCAATCAAAGGAGTGGATGGTGTTCAGACAGGTTAGTCAGGGACACATTACATCCAAGAATACTGAATACACAAGGGGTCAGATCACAAAGACAGAGAGAGAGAGAGAGACAGAGACCCGAAAGGCAGAGAGAGAGAGAGAATGACCAGTTGTATTAAAAATATCTGTAATCACCAGGCATTGTTCTCTGACTATATATGCTGTGCCTTTATGGAATCCTTCACTCACCGGACGAAGGAGCAAAGCTCCGAAAGCTTGTGATTTCAAATAAAGCTGTTGGACTATAACCTGGTGTTGTACGACTCCTTACATTGGTCTCTATTAGGAAGAGGAGGGGCCAAGGATAGATCATTGGGGGATGATCCCATCAACTCTCAACAGTTTCTTCTTCATCAGCACTGGGCTCCGTCCGCCCTGGTGGCTGTAATGAGCCATAATGCAGGGAAATTAGGGCGGAGCCACAGACGGATGGTAGAAGTCCGATCTCGCCCTGCTGCTAGTCCAGTGAGAAGAGGAAAGTCCAGCACTTTAACTCTACATTAACACAAGAAGGAGATTGGGAAATGCAATCCACATTCACATGAAACGCCATCACTAGTGTAACTCAGCTCATCTTTATTTCATGTCACACAGCTTTGTTGCCGAGACCACCTTGGTGCTGCCCATCCCTGATTGTGTGGTAGCACAATGCTGCCATTTACAATATTTATTGGTTGAGTGAAAAATAACCATAAAGACACCTGTCTTCAACTGAACAAATATTCCTCATGGCATATGTGGCATATGTAGCTCTTCAAATTTCTCAAGATCAGGGAGTGCAGCCATTTGTTTGTCATGCTTCAGCACTATAATGGTATTGGTAGTTGAAAGCTTGTCAAAAAGCTAATGAGTAATGCATAATATACTCCATCAAATAAAGTATTGTTTTAACATCAGTGCACATGAGATTAAGATTATCAATAGCACCAGCACCAGCGTTAATACTGATAATATAAATCTGTCCCGTACTTTTGTGCCCTAAAGCAGCTTTATAGAATGCCAGATATTTGCTTACTCAAGTAATGGAGTCTTTATGCTACTGAAAAGTATTTCGTCTTTCGACTGTATGTTATACTCTTTGAAGAACAGTTCTTAAAAATATTCACCTCCAAAGTGGTGGTAGGGTTATTAAGTGCTTTAATGAACCTCGGCACCTATGAACTAGGGATGGCAAGCATCAGTCAACTAGGGGAATTTTAACCCACCACGCTCGGCGGAAACGGGACGGGTGCTCAGTTAAAATAGCAGTGCAAAGACTTACTGCCCCATTTCCGCTTGATTTCTTCCTGCCATCTTAACTGGGCCCTTTTTTTAAGGGAGCTACCTGAATCAGGAGGATGTCTCATTAATACATCCAAATCAGGGTCCTATGTTGTCATTAGGACCCTGATGGCATTTTAATGGCCTACTGAGCAAGGCATTCACCACGGGCGCCCCACTCAGTAAATCCTGGCCGGGAAGAAAAAGTGGCCTTCTATGGTAAGTCAAAAACTTTCCTTAGCAGGGCCAGGAGGAGCAGGAGTTCTCCTCCTGGCCCAATAAGGAAAGTCTGGGCCTCTGCTGTCATGAGCTCACCCTTCCTTCCCACCCACAAAATAGTTCCAAACCCTCCCTGCAACTTACCTCAGTGCTGGTGGATGGCTTTAGGGCCCTGTGATTTTGACCTAGCGTAAGCCTTCCAGCTGCCTTGTTTCATCCATTTCGGGTGGGCAGCAGATTGATGGGGTGCAAAGGAGACCCGGGCCTCAAACTGATGACATTAGGAAGGTTTGACGCTCACCCCTCCACCCCACCTGAATGACCAAAACCCACTCCCGGTTAAAATCCCCCATTTTTTGGGTGAGGCCAGGATCAGGCTTGGCTGTGATATCTACCCCCCCACCCCCCGACCCCCCCACCACTGTTGAATACACTATCAACATTCACGGTCTGAGCTCACATATAAAGGATGGGTGTTTAAGTTGGGTATTGGAAGGCTGCCGTTGGACATGGGACTGTGCCCCAAATTAGTTCCTGCCCTCAGGAGAGGAGGAAGCAAAAGACCCAAAAAATCAGAGGGAAAATTGGAGGAAAATATAAATGATATTCAGCAGATAAAAGGCCATAAAAATATGATGAAATTAAACACTTTTGATGCAGAGCCTGCTTTAACACATCCCCTCATACAAATATCAGGAAACAATCAACATAGCTTTGTTTGGCTAATGCAAAGTGTTAAGAATCTTAATTTTACAAAATATTTTTGTGTGAACTCAGTAAGTGCTGATGGCATTATTGGGGGTTAGCTTGAAGCTGTTATAAAGTCTGACAGTACAAGGGAACGGAATTAACACAACATAGTTGAAATGGTGTGATTGGTGAAAGCACCCTAGGATAATGATTATCTCTGCACACATCAGTTCAACCTCTTCATATTGTTAGGTTCAGTAACTCTTTGAGGCCAGTTTCTTCAATTATGTTGAAATCAATCACTATATATATAAAAAAAATAACAAAATAATGGCCCTGAAATTACCGTGGGATATAATTACACGAACACTTGATGGATTTGTCTGAAATTCCTCTCTCTGCTATTTTATAGAGGCATCCTCTTTCCCATTCTTCACCCCGCAGACTCAGTATGACACCCCTGTCCCCTCACTTTATCCTTCCCCCCCACACCCCTCTCCAGGTATTTCTGGCCCATCTTTCTTCGTGGTCATCCATTGGTTAGGGCTTCTCTGTAGGCGTCCAGGGCACACACCTGAAACTAACATCTGTTTCGGGCCCCTTTAGACTCCTATTCAGGCACGGTCCTATTTCTAGGCACTGTGTCATGAATGCTGGAATCAGTTAAAGTGAGTCTGGAACTTTGCACACAAATGCAATTTGGTTTTTGGGTCAAGGTCTGACTAGAATTAATTAACTTTGTTGCAGCACAAGGGTGTACTATTTACCAAATTTAGGAGGCAGAACCTTGGGAGTTTTGGGAGTGCACCATCACCTTCAGCACTCCTTAATGCTCCTGCTGGCAGGAGTGCCCCCTACATGAACTGCCACATTTTCTGCTCCATCAAGATTCAGCTTTTGTGTGATCATCTACACCACATCATGCAGGTCACTGCCAAATTCCCAGGCAATATTCATGATTCCTTAATTTTGCATCAGTCCACCACACCAGCTGTCTTTGCAGATCTCCAACAAGTGAAGGGCTGGCTCTTTGGGGATTAAAGTTACGCACTGCTGCCTTGGCTCATAATCCCTCTGTGACATCTCAACACACTAGCCGATCATCGATGTAATAAGGGCGCCCTGCAGTACAATGTCTCCAAAGTTTCCCAGAGCATCATGGCTTGCTGCATTCTCTACAACACTGCCATAGAAAAGGGTCTCCCTTTGGAGGAGTTGCAGCAGGGACCTTCAGAAGAGCGGCTTGAGAACGAGACCCGGGAGGTTGAAGAAGCCGAGGAGGCAGCAGCAGAAGGTCCTTTATCAACTGCTAGAGACATTCAGCATACTTAATTCTGGACACTTTTTCATAAACACACCAAGAATCCTCGCCTTCTCATTCCAAGTACCATATTCCCCATCTCATCAATAAATGAGGATTCCTCAAGATTTACCAGTTCATCTTACCTCTCTTCCATTATTGTCATTCCTCTTCTCTGTACATTTGTCAAATTAAACTCTATCAATGCACCAACTGCTGGGACCAAATCATTTATTTTCCAATATGTGACGTGTCTCTGTATCTAGTGCCTGCTACCAAGATGGTTCCCCTTCCTATCAGTTAATGTGCTCCAAGCTCAACTGTCTATTCTGATGCTTCTTCACAGTAAACTCCCTGAGGCTGGATCCTGAGTGGTGGCTGCCAGCTGAGTGGCTAGGAGAGGCATCTGGGATTGAAGTGGTTCCCCTTCCTATCAATTAATATGCACCAAGCTCAACTATCTATTCTGATGCTTCTTCACAGTAAACTCCCTGTTGGCATAGCACTTTGATGGGCCTGCTTCAGTCTATGGCACTTCTGCTGACCTGAGGGCAGCCTGGTCTTGCCTTGTTATGGCTTCTGTGAAGTCATTGGGGCAGGGTAGGTTGGATTGATATTGATGTCCTGCCATCAGGAGAGTCGTGACATTGTCCATTGTCAGCTCTGGCCAGCCCCTGCTGGAAGCCTCCATATCACTGCCCCTGCTGATCTGCGTGCGAGCAGACTCCATCGTAGTGAAGACATCACAGAAACCTGCACACATCTCTCCCTGCATTTGGCCAAGCTCTTCGGCTATCCTGCCCAAGGAGGTCAGAATGCAACATTAGGCCTGTAAAGCTGCAGTCTGAGCATTTGTGAGAGATGCTCAGACTAGCATGCAGGCTTTTGCAGTAAGGGGCTGCTCTGCAGATAGTTCTGGAGATGCCACTCTTTCCAAGACTGCCAGCATATTTTCGATATGTTGCATGAGCACTCCAATATAGGTGGGTTGCAGAATCCTCCAGACTTGCTGTCATTTCTCAGAAGCTGCTAAGCACATCCTCCAGTGACTCCAACAATTTCTCATGCTGAGAAAGCATTCTTTTAAAGGCTGGGCTTGCCTCACCAACTGTGGATGAAGCTAATCTCACCCTCCAGCAAGGTGCTTCCTGATCCTCCTCCACCATCTCTACCTGCCCCTGGTCATTTCTGCTTTGTGCATCACCCAGTGTGCTGCACTCTAACTGACTTTCTAAATCTCTGGAGTGGATAGTTCTGTGCTGGTACTTACCAGATTGAGATGGGATGACATGGTGCCAGTTGTGGTGCTGGGTGACTCCTGGTGTAATGGCTCCACCATAGCTCCTTCTGCCATACCTATTGAGGCAGAAGAGGAAACTGTTAGAACATCTTCAGAACAATTTTTTGGAAAGCTGCCAATGCCAAGCATCTGGCATGGTGCTGCTGATGTGTGTCCGCTTATGTATCAGTACTTATGGGAGTATTTAGGGTAGGGTGTGAAGGAAGGCTTGTTGTCATTCAAATCCTGAGCTGGGGCCAGGCCTCCTGCTTCTTAAACTCCTATCTTCTGCTACAAGTCCCAGCAATGAATCTGCACGGCCCACTCCACAAATGGGGTAGGTTTGTGGAATACAGCTGCTGCCCTCCAGTTGCAGACATCTGCCTTCTGTTCTGTGCTCCTTTCTCCTACAAAAGACGGATAGGTAAGGTGATAACCTCTGCAGGGACAGTACCTTCCCCCATGTGTGAAGGTGCACTCAGAAGGGTTTGTGAAATATATGTAGCATGTGGATGCAGGTCAGGGCATGACTTGACAACGGGTTGTCCTGGGCATGTTTGTGCAGACGGAGATGGTACTGGACAAGGGAGGTGGTGATAAGTTCCCAGTGGAACCTCATAGGTGCCTACAGGAAGATAAAGAAAAAGTGAAAGAATGTAGGGTAGGAAGTAAGACATTATGCTAGTAGTATTGGGTGCACAGCATAATTAAGAGATGTGTACCTTGTCTACCTTGCCTCTCCTGGTCAGGTCGTTGAATTTCTTTCTACACTGCAGCCATGTCCTTTGCACATTGCTGTTGGCATTCAGCATATCAGCGATCTCCTGCCAAGTTCTTCACCCATACATTTGGTAACCTTGTGGTATAGCAGAGGAATAATATTTCCTTTCGCTAATCTACTTCCTGTATCCAGGTCTTGATGGCCTCTTCATCAGAACAGGGGACTGTGCTTTTTCCCTCAGTGTTGCCAGACATTCCCCAGGAAAAATAATCTAACAAATGCAGGCAGCCCCAAAGTAAAAGATACAATGATAATTGAAGGCAGAGCCGAAAAATACAAACAATTCTAAAGGCAGGCAGTAGTACAGTGAAGAAAAAAAATGGCAAAATCTGGCAGCCTCAAAAAAGGCCTTTAGGCTGTTGCAGGTGGCCTGCAGCAGCATCAGAAGTTGTTCCCCATTATAGGCACATGCCCACTGACAGGGCACAACACTGCAAGCAAAACACCCGAATGTGGAAGTAGGGGTGGGTTCTGGTGCAATCCAGCAGAGCGCACATACGGTGCACTCCACATTCAATGTACTCTTACACAAGAGTCACAAGAAAATTAGTTGTTTCTTCTGCAAAATCTCTTTATTGCATCTTAAACAGTTTATCACATTATAATTTGTGCATTGTTTAAACCCCTTGAACTGTCCTAAACCTTTTTTTTTTCAGCACCTGCATGAATCTGTATAAACAAGCCATCATAGTGATGTGACCCTTCCTGAAAGTTGTGTATGTTACGTGCAAATCAGGTAAGGACAAGATTGAGCATGTGATACCTCTCACAGTCAAATGGCTTACTGACACTCAGGGGGTAGTTTCAACTTCACCGCCTGGGCATTAATGATTTCAATGCAATGAAAATCTGACAAATTCTATGCAGGTGGTGTGATCCCCTCACTGTCCAGGCTGGCTTGTGAAGAATGGCCACCTGAGCAAGGCATCATGGTTTGCAATTCCCATATCTAGCATGAGTTACCACCAAGAACAGAGGAGGGATAAGTAGAGAAAAATTGAAAAAAGAGAATGAGCCATCAGTTCACTGTCCATAACTGTGGTATAAATGATCCTAATGTTTATAATAGGGACAGCTCCTATTCCCCAACACTATATATTATAGAAAATAGCAGACAACAGATAGCAAGAATAATAATGCAGAGTACAGATGACACTTAGATTTTATTAAATCATGAACCCTCTGATAAGGCTACAGTCTTATTACTCACTCCCACATATCCATAATTGTAGATGTTTTTATTCAGTGCTTTGTAAGCCCAGTGCTGCCTTTCTGAGCAATTCTCTTCTGATACAAAGAGCACTAATTTGCTGTATTATATTAGATGATTGACTGCATTTAAAGTAGTCAAATAGGAAAACATATTCTGTATTACTGAAAACCGTTATTCAATTTGAAGGATTAAGGGGACTTTTGGTCCATTGTGTAAAACACTGTAATATCATTTGTATGCATCATTTCATCAGCATTCAAATTCAGACGTGTCTAATTTGAAATTCCTTTATAACTACTAATCCATTGGCGGTTTACCGTGAAACATGATGCCTGCAGCATGGAAGAACGGTTGTGGGCTCTGAAATGATTTGCGAGTCCTGCATGTGATGCACATGCGCAATCGCACTCTGTGCTCAGGGGGTGATTGATTTGTGCTTTTCTGTAAATCCTCTTTACTGCCAAATCTTGTGAACATTTCTCTTCAAATATATTAAGGTAACTTCTAAAGGTTGCATGCCATTCCTTACATTAACCAATTACAAGAACACTGAATAACATCATTCACCACATTTTTACAGCTGGAACAAATATATTGGTAACAGTGAACGCTGTATAATTGTGAAATAACGTTTGAAATCATTCTTAGACTGTAACAATCAGTAACATTTAATTTGAGATGGTCATTGAATTCATGTGTTCCACAGAGATGTTAAAACATTGTATTGTGATGTATCCGTGCTTTAAAGTGAACTTAACATTTTAACACAGAGTAATAGAAAAAATGAAGTGATCTGACACCTTGCTATGTTTGTGGACGTTTATTTACTTGCATAGTTATAAGGGCTAAGGATGCAAATTGAATAGGAATCTACTGTGTGTAGGCAATGTTCAACATGAGGCAGGGGAAGGGAGGAGGTTTTTTATGTTCGCAATTTGTATCGAAATCCGTTCCAACTACATGCACTTAGGATTTTGCAACAGTGAGCAGAGGAAATCTTTCCCCTCAGGTTTCATAGATACTTCTCTTTATTTTCTCTCGTGGCTGTAAAACTTTAATTACGACAAGTTAAAATTGAATTTAACATGGGCACTTTCTTTTAATATTTCTTTTTTGATCCCCAGTTATTTCAAAAACTGGACAAACAGCTATTATAATCTTGCGTGTGACCATTTTCCAATGGTCACTATTTTAGCTTATATGAGATCACATAATTTAGTACTGTGCTACTGCACAACTCTTTAATTTAACTGGACTTCTGCCAGCTTTAATTTTACAGATTTTTCCTTCATCTTTATTGACATATGGATGAATGTGTCACTGATAAGTCAATAAGTAGGAGTAATATGTGTTGTCAAAATCTATGAGCCACACAGATTGGGATCTGCGGCTTGCTCGAAAATTCAGGCTACTGTTCTCTATGCCCCTATTTACTGCATACAGTTTTGGTCTCCATACTTAAGAAAAGACATACTTGCTCTCGAGGCAGTACAAAGAAGGTTCACTCGGTTAATCCCGGGGATGAGGGGGTGGACATATGAGGAGAGGTTGAGTAGGTTGGGACTCTACTCATTGGAGTTCAGAAGAATGAGAGGCGATCTTATTGAAACATATAAGATTGTGAAGGGGCTTGATCGGGTGGATGCGGTAAGGATGTTCCCAAGGATGGGTGAAACTAGAACTAGGGGGCATAATCTTAGAATAAGGGGCTGCTCTTTCAAAACTGAGATGAGGAGAAACTTCTTCACTCAGAGGATAGTAGGTCTGTGGAATTTGCTGCCCCAGGAAGCTGTGGAAGCTACATCATTAAATAAATTTAAAACAGAAATAGACAGTTTCCTAGAAGTGAAGGGAATTAGGGGTTACGGGGAGCGGGCAGGAAATTGGACATGAATTTAGATTTGAGGTTAGGACCAGATCAGCCATGATCTTATTGAATAGCGGAGCAGGCTCGAGGGGCCGATTGGCCTACTCCTGCTCCTATTTCTTATGTTCTTATGTTCTTATGTATATACATTGCAATCAGCCAGTGTGGCCAAGGTGCCATTAGTTAATGCACCTTATTTGTGCCATTCAAGTTAGTGTAACAAGGGCTTGATTGACTGTGACAGTGCTAATGTATGCTGAATTTCTAGGCAGTTTCATACAGTGGGACTGCACCCTGTAGGAACTGAATTGGGACAGCCCAAATTCAGATGTTTATGGCCAGCAAAAAGAAATTTTTGTCCAGTGTATGTAGGCTGGTGATACTGCTGTATAACGATTGTGAAACTTCAAAAATGTCTATTCGGGGAAAATCATTTATAATTTTACTGCTGACTATAGCTCTACCAGGCTTATGTCATGGCAGAAGCTGTTCTCCTGAACTCTCACCAATATGAACAGTGCCTCCTCATCATCTGTATTGAAAAATATAGTGATATGATATGGAGTAGACACTTTGGAAAAGGTACCTTGATCCATACCCCAAAATAATGAGAGGTTGAAGAGCCCTAGTTACAACACAAAAATCATTTAGTCATTAATAACTAACTATGGAAAAATAGTGTAGTGTAAACACAGTAATTAGCAATGAGGCAGGACATTGTGACAACTCTAGGGAGCTAATACCAAGTAATTTTGCAGTTGAATTATTTTTGCCTCAGGTTTTTTACAAATTAAGTATGACTCAGAAGGATAATGTTGAATTCTACAACATTGTACTGAAGTAATGAACTTTACATAAGAAACTGGCAGAAACACCAAAAAGGAAAACTTAAAGAGCAGATTGACTGTTTCCAATTTAAAGCATTAAAAGCCCTATTTTGGACTAGTGAGCGTTAAGGCACCTAAGGACGTTTTGCAGTGCTAAAAGTGGTTGCATTTACATGTCATAACTTACTGTCGGTGGTAACTTCATCAGACATTGCTTGATATTCAAATTTGCCACCTCAGTAAATATGAGCAAAGTCGTTGACCTATGCAAATGAATGTGATCTCATATGCCAGTGATGTTAAAGGCAGGAAAGTGGCAAGCAAAGCAAAAGCACAAAGTGGTCAGAAGCTGAACTTTCACTTCTGCAAAACCAAGTCAAATAATCAAGTAAATATATTTGCTCTTTTTCAGCATAAAAATGTCTTTACCAACCACAAGGTGTAGGAGCACTCGGTCCATGAAAGCACATAACAACAACAACTTGCATTTATATAGCACCTTTAACGTAGTAAAACATCACAAGGCACTTCAAAGGGGCGTAATCGGACAAAAATTGACACCAAGCCAAAGAAGGAGGCATTAGGACATAGAATCATAGAAGTTTACAACATGGAAACAGGCCCTTCGGCCCAACATGTCCATGTCGCCCAGTTTATACCACTAAGCTAGTCCCAATTGCCTGCACTTGGCCCATATCCCTCTATACCCATCTTACCCATGTAACTGTCCAAATGCTTTTTAAAAGACAAAATTGTACCCGCCTCTACTACTGCTTCTGGCAGCTCGTTCCAGACACTCACCACCCTTTGAGTGAAAAAATTGTCCCTCTGGACCCTTTTGTATCTCTCCCCTCTCACCTTAAATCTATGCCCCCTCGTTATAGACTCCCCTACCTTTGGGAAAAGATTTTGACTATCTGCCTTATCTATGCCCCTCATTATTTTATAGACTTCTATAAGATCACCCCTAAACCTCCTACTCTCCAGGGAAAAAAGTCTCAGTCTATCCAACCTCTCCCTATAAGTCAAACCATCAAGTCCCGGTAGCATCCTAGTAAATCTTTTCTGCACTCTTTCTAGTTTAATAATATCCTTTCTATAATAGGGTGACCAGAACTGTACACAGTATTCCAAGTGTGGCCTTACTAATGTCTTGTACAACTTCAACAAGACATCCCAACTCCTGTATTCAATGTTCTGACCAATGAAACCAAGCATGCTGAATGCCTTCTTCACCACCCTATCCACCTGTGACTCCACTTTCAAGGAGCTATGAACCTGTACTCCTAGATCTCTTTGTTCTATAACTCTCCCCAACGCCCTACCATTAACGGAGTAGGTCCTGGCCCGATTCGATCTACCAAAATGCATCACCTCACATTTATCTAAATTAAACTCCATCTGCCATTCATCGGCCCACTGGCCCAATTTATCAAGATCCCGTTGCAATCCTAGATAACCTTCTTCACTGTCCACGATGCCACCAATCTTGGTGTCATCTGCAAACTTACTAACCATGCCTCCTAAATTCTCATCCAAATCATTAATATAAATAACAAATAACAGCGGACCCAGCACCGATCCCTGAGGCACACCGCTGGTCACAGGCCTCCAGTCCGAAAAACAACCCTCCACAACCACCCTCTGTCTCCTGTCGTCAATCCAATTTTGTATCCAATTGGCTACCTCACCGTGGATCCCGTGAGATTTAACCTTATGTAACAACCTACCATGCGGTACCTTGTCAAAGGCTTTGCTAAAGTCCATGTAGACCACATCTACTGCACAGCCCTCATCTATCTTCTTGGTTACGCCTTCAAAAAATTCAATCAAATTCGTGAGACATGATTTTCCCCTCACAAAACCATGCTGACTGTTCCTAATCAGTCCCTGCCTCTCCAAATGCCTGTAGATCCTGTCTCTCAGAATACCCTCTAACAACTTACCCACTACAGATGTCAGGCTCACCGGTCTGTAGTTCCCAGGCTTTTCCCTGCCGCCCTTCTTAAACATTTGCTACCCTCCAATCTTCAGGCACCTCACCTGTAGCTGTCGATGATTCAAATATCTCTGCTAGGGGACCCGCAATTTCCTCCCTAACCTCCCATAACATCCTGGGATACATTTCATCACGTCCCGGAGATTTATGGTGAGACAGGTGACATAAGGGTAAATTTTAAAATTAATCATTAGAAAATCAGGAATACCCCGAATCAATACTACTGACCTCTGTGTCTAATTCTCCAATCCGTGCTTGTCAAGTGAGGCTCCATTGTAGAATAAAGACTTGCAAAATTTGGCTTGTAATGTAACTGTTTTACAAATTTCATAATTTGTACAAAATTGCTGAACACATATCAATGACCTCAAAGAATGCCCAGAATTAAAAATATCCCCCACCATTGATGGCTGTGCCTTTTGACATCTAGGCACCATGGTCTCCAATTCCCTCCCAAACCCCTCAGCATCTCCACCTCTCTCTCTTCCTTTAATACCCTTCTGAAAACCCACTTCTTTGACCAAGGTATTGATTACCCCTCCTAATCTCTCCTTCTTTGGTTTGGTGCACTTTATTGCCCAATTACGCTTCTGTGAAGCACCTTGGGACGTTTTTATACATTAAAGACACCAAATAAATGCAAATTGTTGTTGCTGTTGTTGTTAACAATGGTTCACTTCAGACAAAAGAACCTGTGAAGCCCAGAACAAAAGATTCAGTTGGTCAAAAAAATGATTGGAAACTACATCCTTCGACTCATTGAGGGAAACTGCACCATTTCACACTCAGATTTATTAAGTAAATGTGAAATGCATAAATAGAGTGAAAGTACTTTGAAAGCAATTTTCATAAAGTCTTTTTTAATTAACTTGGAAAATTATGAAAACACATTGAAAATTTCTTGTGCCTAAGTTCCTATGCAGATACCCTGGAGGTAATTTTGACTTTGGGTGATAGTGTAAAACGGGCAATTTCGATTCAGTCATCCATTATACATCTCTCCCGGTTTTCATGTCCATTGTGGAAATAAAAATCGGGAGAGATGTATAATGGATGGCTAAATCGCTATCACCTGTTTCACAATATCGCCCAAAGTCAAAATGACCCATCCTCTGTGTTCTAAATGTCATGGCTTTAGAGAAGATGTTTAGCCAGGTGCAAGTATCAATTTATGGGATTCTTTTTATTGAAAAACCAGAAAGAAACAACTTGCACTTATATAGCGCCTTTCACACCCATAGGATGTGGCAAAGCACTTTACAATGCTTTTGAAGTGTAATCCCTGGTGTAATAACATAAGAACATAAAAAATAGGAGCGGGAGTAGGCCATACGGCCCCTCGAGCCTGCTCCATCATTCAATAAAATCATCACTGATCTTCTACTTCAGCTCTACTTTCCCACCATATCCCCATATTCATTGATTTCCTTAGTGTCCAAAATTCTATCGATCTCAGTCTTGAATATACTTGATGTGGAGATGCCGGTGATGGACTCGGGTTGACAAATGTAAGGAATCTTACAACACCAGGTTATAGTCCAACTGTTTTATTTGAAAATCACAAGCTTTCGGAGGCTTTCTCCTTCGTCAGGTGAGCGAGTGTGGGATTCCATGGAAGGTTACCGCATTTATAGTCTGAGAACAATACCTGGTGATTACAGATAATCTTTCCAACTGCCCGTTGTCAAGGCAATCAAAGTGTTCAGACAGAGTGATGTTACCTACAGGATCACCGAATACACAAACAGCCAGAACAAAAGACAGACAGAGATAGAGAGAGAAACATCCGAAAGGAAGAGAAAGACAGAGAATGACCCGTTGTGTTAAAAACAGATAACTTTTTTCGCTGGTGGGGTTACGTGTAGCGTGACATGAACCCAAGATCCCGGTTGAGGCCATCCTCATGGGTGCGGAACTTGGCTATCCATTTCTGTTCGACGATTTTGCGTTGTCGTGTGTCTCGAAGGCCGCCTTGGAGAACGCTTACCCGAAGATCGGTGGCTGAATGTCCTTGACTGCTGAAGTGTTCCCGGACTGGGAGGGAACCCTCCTGTCTGGCGATTGTTGCGCGGTGTCCATTCATCCGTTGTCGCAGTGTCTGCATGGTCTCACCAATGTACCATGCTCCGGGGCATCCTTTCCTGCAACGTATGAGGTAGACAACGTTGGCCGAGTCACAGGAGTATGAACCATGTACCTGGTGTGTGGTGTCCTCTCGTGTGATGGTGGTGTCTGTGTCGATGATCTGGCATGTCTTGCAGAGGTTGCCGTGGCAGGGTTGTGTGGTGTCGTGGACGCTGTTCTCCTGAAAGCTGGGTAATTTGCTGCGAACGATAGTCTGTTTGAGGTTGGGTGGCTGTTTGAAGGCGAGTAGTGGAGGTGTGGGGATGGCCTTAGCGAGGTGTTCGTCGTCATTGATGACATGTTGAAGGCTGCGGAGAACATGGCGTAGTTTCTCCGCTCCGGGGAAGTACTGGACGACGAAGGGTACTCTGTTGGTTGCGTCCCGTGTTAGTCTTCTGAGGGGGTCTATGCGATTTTTCGCTGTGGCCCGTCGAAACTATCGATCGACGAGTCGAGTGTCATATCCCGTTCTTACGAGGGCGTCTTTCAGCGTCTGTAGGTGTCCATCGCGTTCCTCCTCGTCTGAGCAGATCCTGTGTATTCGCAGGGCCTGTCCATAGGGGATGGCCTCTTTGACGTGGAACACACCCACCAGCTCAACAAACTGATCAAGACCTTCGATCCAGACCTTCAAAACATCCTACGCGCTCTCATCCCACGTACTCTCCCGCGTGGGAGACTTCTACTGCCTCCAAAGATACACAAAGCCAACACACCCGGACGTCCTATCGTATCAGGCAACGGAACCCTGTGTGAGAACCTCTCTGGATACGTCGAGGGCATCCTGAAACCCATCGTACAGGGAACCACCAGCTTCTGTCGCGACACTACAGACTTCCTACAAAAACTCAGCACCCACGGACCAGTTGAACCAGGAACACTTCTCACCACGATGGACGTCTCGGCACTCTACACCAGTATCCCCCACGATGACGGCATCGCTGCAACAGCATCAATACTCAACACCAACAACAGCCAATCTCCAGACGCCATCCTACAACTCATCCGCTTCATCCTGGATCACAATGTCTTCACCTTCGACAACCAGTTCTTTACCCAAACACACGGAACAGCCATGGGGACCAAATTCGCACCCCAATACGCCAACATTTTCATGCACAAGTTCGAGCAGGACTTCTTCACTGCACAGGACCTCCAACCAACGCTATACACCAGATACATCGACGACATTTTCTTCCTATGGACCCACGGTGAGGAATCACTAAAGAGACTACACGATAACATTAACAAGTTCCATCCCACCATCAAGCTCACCATGGACTACTCCTCAGAATCGGTTTCTTTCTTGGACACACGAATCTCCATCAAAGACGGGCACCTCAGCACCTCACTCTACCGCAAGCCCACGGACAACCTCACGATGCTCCACTTTTCCAGCTCCCACCCTAACCACGTCAAAGAGGCCATCCCCTATGGACAGGCCCTGCGAATACACAGGATCTGCTCAGACGAGGAGGAACGCGATGGACACCTACAGACGCTGAAAGACGCCCTCGTAAGAACGGGATATGACGCTCGACTCGTTGATCGACAGTTCCGACGGGCCACAGCGAAAAATCGGATAGACCTCCTCAGAAGACTAACACGGGACGCAACCAACAGAGTACCCTTCGTCGTCCAGTACTTCCCCAGAGCGGAGAAACTACGCCATGTTCTCCGCAGCCTTCAACATGTCATCGATGACGACGAACACCTCGCTAAGGCCATCCCCACACCTCCACTGCTCGCCTTCAAACAGCCACCTAACCTCAAACAGACCTTCATTCGCAGCAAATTACCCAGCTTTCAGGAGAACAGCGTCCACGACACCACACAACCCTGCCACGGTAACCTCTGCAAGACATGCCAGATCATCGACACAGACACCACCATCACACGAGAGGACACCACACACCAGGTACATGGTTCATACTCCTGTGACTCGGCCAACGTTGTCTACCTCATACGTTGCAGGAAAGGATGCCCCGGAGCATGGTACATTGGCGAGACCATGCAGACACTGCGACAACGGATGAACGGACACCGCGCAACAATCACCAGACAGGAGGGTTCCCTCCTAGTCGGGGAACACTTCAGCAGTCAAGGACATTCAGCCACCGATCTTCGGGTAAGCGTTCTCCAAGGCGGCCTTCGAGACACACGACAACGCAAAATCGTCGAACAGAAATGGATAGCCAAGTTCCGCACCCATGAGGACGGCCTCAACCGGGACCTTGGGTTCATGTCACGCTACACGTAACCTCACCAGCGAAAAAAAGTTATCTGTTTTTAACACAACGGGTCATTCTCTGTCTTTCTCTTCCTTTCAGATGTTTCTCTCTCTCTCTCTCTCTCTGTCTGTCTTTTGTTCTGGCCGTTTGTGTATTTGGTGGTCCTGTAGGTAACATCACTCTGTCTGAACACTTTGATTGCCTTGACAACGGGCAGTTGGAAAGATTATCTGTAATCACCAGGTATTGTTCTCGGACTATAAATTCGGTAACCTTCCATGGAATCCCACACTCGCTCACCTGACGAAGGAGAAAGCCTCCGAAAGCTTGTGATTTTCAAATAAAACAGTTGGACTATAACCTGGTGTTGTAAGATTCCTTACATTTGTCAACCCCAGTCCATCACCGGCATCTCCACATCTTGAATATACTTAACAACTGAGCATTCACAGCCCCCTGTGGTAGAGAATTCCAAAGATTCACAGCCCTATGAATGAAGAAATTTTTCTTCATCTCAGCCCTAAATGGCCAACCCCTTATCTTGAGACTATGACCCCAAGTTCTAGACTCTCCAGCCATATAGGCAAATATGACAGTTAATTTATGCACAGCAAGGTCCTACAAACAGCAATGCGATAAATGTCCAAATGATCTGTATTAGTAGTGGACATGACCTCACTTTAGCATCTCATTTGAAAGATGGCATCTCCAAAATGCAAAACTCTCTCAGTATTACACTGAAGTCTCATCCTAGGTTATGTGTTCAAATCTCTGGAGTGGGGCTTGAATCCATGACTTTCTGACTCGAAGGCAAAAGTACCACCACTGACACCAAAAGTTACTTTCACTATTGTCATTGCATTTTGAGGTATTTACAATGACGCTTGATTGAACTGCACAAGATAGTAAGCAAATGCATTGAACATTACACATTATAAATGCTTATTAGAATAATGCACATATGGATTTGAATTCACTGTTCTATATTGGTGCTTTCATGGAATTGAATAATTAATTTAATTTGTCACACCACTATTCAATTCTAAACTGGGAGAGATAAGCAGGATTTCCACACTGAAGGTATAAACCACCATCTCTTTGTTATTCAGTGCACATTCTTTTCATATATAATCCATTAAAATTTGACAAGGCAGTCAGTTTTTAATTTCACTACATGCAATTAAGTTGCTGTCACTGATTGGCTGATTGTTCAGCTATGATTTATAAATCAGTTAAGAAAATGTAATTATTTACCCTATTTTGACCAATAATCAAGTCTTTCAATGATTCATGTCCTGAATATAGTATTGAAATGATGAAGCACGTCTGTCCTGAAGATGGGTTTATTTGCAAGTAGTTTTATTTGAACCTTAAAGCACCTCTGGTGTCACCACATTATCTTGGTTTGTTTGAAATTAACTTGCTTTAAAATTAGAATTTTTTCCATAGCCAAGCAGCTATGGTTTTTGTAGAGGATACTATGGCTTGAATTCTCCTTCCATTGGCAGCTTTGCAGTCCTAAAACCCGCCAATGTGAAACCATTGCTAACCTGCTACAATTTCCTCTCCGAACCCTCATTAGCCACATAGTATGGTTTGGAGGCCAGTAAACCACTCTCCATTGGCTTATCACTGCTGGGATAGTAGGAAAACCAGTTAAAGTACAACATAACTTCTGAGTAAGATGGCAGAAGGAGCAGCAACCTCAGAGATGTCAACAGCTGAAAGGGCCACAAGATTTTCCGATGAGTCAAGGGAGGTGCTGCTGACAGAACCAAGGGCCAGGAACAATCTGATGGCAGGAAGCCCCATAGGAGAGTGGTGCAGGCAGACTGGAGGGAGGTGGCAGAGGCAGTCAGTGCAACCTCCACCACCCCAAGAACAATGCGGGAAGAGGTTCAATGTCCTCATAAGGGTGGCCAAGATAAGTCAAGTTTCTGGTGCTAATACACATCCTGTACCACTCATACAGCTTCATTCACCTCTTTACCTATCATTATCTTTCTCTCTCAGCAGCTGTGTATCAGGGAAACTCACTTCTGCAAAGGGCAAACTTTCCAAACACTCGAGCACCTTGACCGGTCCTGACCGGTGGTCAAGAGCAGAGCTGCTGGGATGAGACACAGCTTCTGCTGAGAGAGCTGTTGTCAAAAATAAACCTCCCCATCCATAGAACTGCCCCCAGCAATTTTATTTCAATAAATCTCCCTGGGTTAGGGTTGAGTGCAGTACTGAGGGAGGTGATGTCTTTCAGGTGAGACATTAAACCAATCTGCCTGTTCAGGGGGATGTAAGGGATCCCAGGCACTACTCAAAAAGGAGCAAGGGAGGTTATGTGGAAATTACAACATGGATAAAGGCGGTTTGGCCCAACTAGTCCATGTTGGTGTTTATCCTCCATATAAGCAGTAGTCCTAATCCAATTGCCCATCTTGTTCTCAACTCCATTTATCCCTCTTTATCAACCATCTATCTAATCTATTCTGGAATGTTGATGTGGTCTCTGCTTCAATCACCAACTCCACTTGTGCATTCTACAGCCTCACAACCGCTCTCTGTCCTAAATCTCTCACATCCAATCTCATACTTATATTCCCTAATTCTATACCCCTCAATCACTAGAAACAATAGGGGGAAAATTCAACATTGCCACGTCCCATTTTACGGTTCATGTGACTGCTAAATTTATCACGGACTTTTTTAGGAGGCTCTGGTGGCTGCCTTAAACAGGCATTAGGCCCCTTAAATTATGTTAATGATCTGCCTAGGCCCTGAGCTCTGGAATTCCCTCACTAAACCTCTCCACCTCCCTACCTCTCCCTCCTCCTTTAAGATGCTCCTTAAAACCCCCCTTTTTGACCACCTGTCCTAATATCTCCTTTTGTGGCTCGGTGTCAAATTTTGTTTGATAACGCTCCCGTGAAGTGCCTTGGGACGTTTTACTACGTTAAAGATGCTAAATAAATGCACGTTGTTGCTGCTGCTGTTGTTGTTGTTGTTGTTGTTGTTGTGGTGGTGGTGGTGGTATTCTTCATTTGTATGTCAGGAGGAAGAAAATCAAAACATTACTTTCTGTCTCTCTCTTAGATGGATGGTAGCAGCCCTTTGGTATCTTTCCCTAATGACCATTCTTCATGTCTGGGTGCTGGTGGGCTATTGAATCATGGAGGTATGATTGCCAAGCCTGATCGTGTCTTCTCCTAACAACACTCACATTTGGTAGCATGGATCACAAGTTGTTAGACGACAGTTCGAACGGAAACCCAGTTGTTGTGCTTGTTGAGAAATTCATCAGCGGTGAGCAGGGCAGATACTGGGCCTGCTCCATTCAGGTTTTCAAGAGTTTGCGTCGCAAACAGGTAATTTAAAAAAAATGCTATAATGTGGAGCCAGGATGAGCAGGAGTTCTCCTCCCACTCCATAGTAATACTACAGGCCACTGACGGCCTGTGATCACCACCATCTGTTCTCACCCCCCCCCCCAGGACATAGCCGAGGACCACTGCCGGTGAGGCAAGTAGCCCAAATTTGATCCAGCCACTCATGCAAGCTGTCTCTAGAGGCGCAACAGGCACCAGCAGCTCACCCCGATTATTACACGAGGCCCAACTTCTGTTGAGCCTCAGGCCTCCTGATTCAGGCACACACTGGAAACACATAGGAACATAGGAACAGGAGTAGGCCATTCAGCCACTCGTGCCTGCACCGCCATTTGATAAGATCATAGCTGATCTGTGATCTAGCTCCATATACCTGCCTTTGGCCCATATCCCTTAATACCTTTGGTTGCCAAAAAGCTATGTGCCCGAAAATGGGCCATAACGAATTTAGATTCTGTCTCTTTCTACCCACTCTGTCCCATCACTTAATAATTTAAATGCCTCTTTCAAATCACTCCATAATCTCCTCTGTTTTAATGAAAACAGTCCGAATTTTTCAAATCATGCTTCTAGTGTCCCGGCCAACATTTATGCCTCAACTAACATCAACAAAAAATCAGGTTAACTAATCATTTATCTCATTTCCTATCTGAGGGACCTCGCTGTGTGCAAATTAGCTGTTGCATTTGCCTACATAACAGTGACTACTCTACAAAATAATTAATTGGCTGTGAAGCCCTGTGGGACATCCTGAGGCCATGAAAGGTGCTACATAAATTGGAATTCTTTCTTAAGTTTAGGATTAGGATGACCTTATTTTGAATAGGAATTTTATTTTGTTATAGGTGAGAATTTATTTGAAGAAGAGAGACTACTGGGATGAACTTGCTGAGGGGAGTTTATCGACTCGGGGTGATCCCCCAGGATGCAGATATATTTTGATATCAGCAGCAATATCTGTGTGTTTCATTCCCCACCAGCACATAGCTGTATCTGCCAGCAGGTATTTCTGGAATGAGTGCTTTTTATTAACAGCATTGCCTCATTCAGTGTGGATCTGTGTTGGAAGTGGGAGAGCTGGTTGTAATCGAGGCTCACCCAGGGTTGCTAAGCCTGAGTAGGCTAATCGTGATTCTGACTGACTCTATAGGGGCTTAGTCATATGAGACCCACTCATTACTGATACATGGATTTGACATATTTTAAAAAGGTAGTACACCCCCATAAGAGTCAGAATGAGGAGTAGTACTCTAGTGACACCACACGCCTGCATGGTTAAAAGCTATTTTAGTAAGTTTCTCTGGAGGCAGACGAGGCAGTACTAAGGGGTTGAGGAAACATGCTGAACACAACAAAGCTCCTGGCAATCAGGTAACTTTGTTGCAATTTTTTTCTAAACTTACTGCCTCTCATTGAGTATTATTTAACGATTATATTTGCTGACTCAACTATTCCATTGCTCTCCTTGCCAGCATTCCATCCTTTTGTTTTATTCGTTCATGGGATGTGGACGTCGCTGGCAAGGCCGGCATTTATTGCCCATCCCTAATTGCCTTTGAGAAGGTGGTGATGAGCCGCCTTCTTGAACCGCTGCAGTCCGTGTGGTGAAGGTTCTCCCACAGTGCTGTTAGGAAGGGAGTTCCAGGATTTTGACCCAGCGACAATGAAGGAACGGCGATATATTTCCAAGTCGGGATGGTGTGTGACTTGGAGGGGAACGTGCAGGTGGTGTTGTTCCCATTTACCTGCTGCTCTTGTCCTTCTAGGTGGTAGAGGTCGCGGGTTTGGGAGGTGCTGTCGAAGAAGCCTTGGTGAGTTGCTGCAGTGCATCCTGTGGATGGTACACACTGCAGGCACTGTGCGCCGGTGATGAAGGGAGTGAATGTTTAGGGTGGTGGATGGGGTGCCAATCAAGCGGGCTGCTTTGTCCTGGATGGTGTTGAGCTTTTTGAGTGTTGTTGGAGCTGCACTCATCCAGGCAAGTGAAGATTATTCCATCACACTCCTGACTTGTGCCTTGTAGATGGTGGAAAGGCTTTGGGGAGTCAGGAGGTGAGTCACTCACCGCAGAATACCCAGCCTCTGGCCAGCTCTTGTGGCCACAGAATTTATATGGCTGGTCCAGTTAAGTTTCTGGTCAATGGTGACCCCCAGGATGTTGATGGTGGGGGATTCAGCGATGGTAATGCCATTGAATGTCAAGGGGAGGTGGTTAGACTCTCTCTTGTTGGAGATGGTCATTGCCTGGCACTTGTCTGGCTCGAATGTTACTTGCCACTTATGAGCCCAAGCCTGGATGTTGTCCAGGTCTTGCTGCATGCGAGCTCGGACTGCTTCATTATCTGAGAGGTTGCGAATGGAACTGAACACTGTGCAATCATCAGCGAACATCCCCATTTCTGACCTTATGATGGAGGGAAGGTCATTGATGAAGCAGCTGAAGATGGTTGGGCCTAGGACACTGCCTTGAGGAACTCCTGCAGCAATGTCCTGGGGCTGAGATGATTGGCCTCCAACAACCACTACCATCTTCCTTTGTGCCAGGTATGACTCCAGCCACTGGAGAGTTTTCCCCCTGATACCCATTGACTTCAATTTTACGAGGGCTCCTTGGTGCCACATTCGGTCAAATGCTGCCTTGATGTCAAGGGCAGTCACTCTCACCTCACCTCTGGAATTCAGCTCTATTGTCCACGTTTGGACCAAGGCTGTAATGAGGTCTGGAGCCGAGTGGTCCTGGCGGAACCCAAACTGAGCATCGGTGAGCAGGTTATTGGTGAGTAAGTGCCGCTTGATAGCACTGTGGACGACACCTTCCATCACTTTGCTGATGATTGAGAGTAGACTGATGGGGTGGTAACTGGCCGGATTGGATTTGTCCTGCTTTTTGTGGACAGGACATACCTGGACAATTTTCCACATTGTCGGGTAGATGCCAGTTTTGTAGCTGTACTGGAACAGCTTGGCTAGAGGCACAGCTAGTTCTGGAGCACAAGTCTTCAGCACTACAGCTGGGATGTTGTCGGGGCCCATAGCCTTTGCTGTATCCAGTGCACTCAGCCGTTTGCAGCGAGAGGTGAATGATGAAGTTGTGAGATTTATTTTTCAGGGGGATTTGGGGGCATCTCCAGAAAATTTTCACTTTGGTGAATTTTCTGATATTTTGGAAACTGCTGTAATTTTACCTTTCAAGCCAACAATAATTTCTGCTGGAAATGTTAGATATTTTAAATATGACAATAAAAGTAGTTGTGGGGACATCAATACAACCTCAAGAATCCAGTAAATCTGACCCCAGGTACATCACGTTAATTTGTGAACTGAAATCATTTCGATACACACCTACAATAATCCCAAGCAGCAATGCAGTCTACATGCAGAAAACAAAACTGTTCGACTATCATATCTGCACATCTGTTTGTGTTCCTATCTCCGTGGCTGCCCAGAGTAAGCATGGTGTATGTGAATTGAGGGAATGCCGCTATTTTAAATAAACAATTTTTATTTTTAAATTGGCTTAAGGAGGAACTAGGGTGAGTCAATATCATTGAAACAAAACCATAGAAACAAATTCTGATGAAGGGTCACACCCAAACATTAACCTGCCTTTTCCTCTTTTAGATGCTGATCACCTTGCAGTGCCATTCAAACATTTTATAACACACAGCTAGAAATTACTGTTGATGCTAATAATGGACAAAAGCTTAACATGCGTGTATGACTCTCCTCTGTTCACTATTTTAACAGAGAGGGTAACCTATTTTTAAAAAATAGATTCATGCCTTCAACAGAAACTTCTGGCCTATGTCAAAAAGATTTATTTTCTTGTGTTGGAAATAAAAACCATTACACACTATAATCAATCATTTTTAAAAACTAAAATACACAAAAACATGGTTTGCAGAAATGGGTGCTCAATTTTGTGCACTCATATAACTGACCAACTCCAGTGTGAGGTTTTCAATCTATTATACTCTTATTGATTCTAATGTCACGCCTCACGTTTCACCATTGATGGTGACCACTCTAAAACGGATGCTGTGGGTTCATTTCCTCTAACAAAGGGACCTCCATCACGAGCATGTAAGCATACTGAAAACTGCTTTTAAAGTTACAGAGCATAACCATCTTCTACAATCACTGTAAACAGGTTAACTCTGCATCATATATCGCATGAAACAGTTGCTGGGCATGCATTAGGAAATTGCTTTGAGGAAAATTATATTTTATAAATGCTGCATTTAACAGCTCACTTGTTATACATAACTTGTTCAGAGACAAACAATGAACACACCTGCAATTGCAACTCTCAGAAACCATCAGCTCATCTGAAAACATTTTTGTCTTAAGTTCTTGCACAACTAACAGTGAGAGAAACTCACATCTGATTATTTCTAAAAGCTTCCCATCCCAACATTCAACCAATGTGGTTGATACTGACAATTTCTAATCCCAATGAAAAAGCTGACTTTTCACGTAAAACACAAACAAGCTGATACATGGGTTAAAAAGCTGACACGAAACATGTATGCTCAATTATTTTTTTTAAATGAATGTTTAACTAAAGAGGAGGAAGTTGGCTAGATCACAATATAATCCTAAGAAGTGGATTCAGTTCTGAATTAATGAGCTGCATGTTTCTAAAGATAATACAGAATGGATTTGGGGTGAAGTTGGCAACCCTCTATGTAATTCCTGTAACCAACAAAAATAGCTTGAAAGCAAAATCAACTAGGCGGCTTTTAATCTGACATTCACTATATCTGTGGATTCTGAGTATAGCTAAGAAAACTTTGTTATATCTACATCTAAAGAATTAATTACAAAAGTACTCCCTTTTCTAATCAATGTACCTTTTATTATGATGTCCTCGAATAAAAGAAATGTATTTTTCGATTACTTAATCCTTTCCAACGTCTAACAACAGTGTTTAAATGTTAGCTACAGATCTGTATTAATATAAATTGTATTAAGATTAACACAAATGGACTTTCTCATTTCTGTTATGCTGTTAAAATGCCATCTGGCGTCAAGTTTGTTTATTATTTGTGTGCTTTTATAAGAGGTTCATTTGATTTACATCTGTCTTTATTGATTCTCAAAGTAGTTCTTAAATTTTTAAAATTCATATTGCAGTCTCTTGTCAATATTTATTCAAAACCTCATCCTTTGAGATTTGTGAGATCCGTGCTTTTTCAAAAACAATTTACAACCTTGTTTCTTAATTGTTATCCTGTCATCATTTTAGAAGCATTTTGTCCTCCTATTCTATAAAACCCTGTCATTGATTACAATCAATGAAATATTTGTTAAAATGGTCACTTTCTAATTTATTCATGGTGCTGTATTACACAGGCCCCAAAAATCCTCAAGCTGCAATCCCAGCAGTTATACTGGGATCACACAAGCTGGTGCCCTCCAGTACTGACCCTGGCAGAGTGTGCAGGGTCAGTGGGGTGGCTCCTCATTTGAATGGAACCAATGTGTGGGTGGGCACATCATGGGTGCCCACCAGCCCCACACTGTTGCAAACTCTGGCACCTGGCTCACATCCGGGTGAGGTGGCAGTCTCTTATCCCAAGAGAAATATTTTTTGTGCTGCCTTACTTTGAGTGTCCAGGCTGCTTCCCTGGCCTGTATTCCCTCAGTAAGGCACACTTGCATCCTTCTGGAGGCTGGTATGTCTCATCTAACTCAACGTACCAGTCTCCAAACTGGGTTTGATTAGGGGCAAGGAAGCAGGAACTCCTATCGTAGCGAGTCCTGTCTCTCTCCACATCAGTGGCCTTATTTGGGGCAGGTGGAGACTCCAGGCCTAAGCAAGGCCACTGTTAACTGCTGTTTAAAGCTGGGACCTGGTACAGTTTCTGGCTATTCTGTCAGAGTCCCACTGGAGTTACGGATGAAGTCTACCGGAACAGCTGAGTAAATTCAGCCCTGTATTCATTCTTGTAGTGGATTTGATAAGATTGAATTTAAGTAAACTGCCAAACCAAAAGCTGTCTCAGTGGGCCAGTTAGTAAATGCGCTGCCCCTGGTAGAACTGAGTCATGGGCATGATTTTCACTTGGAGCCGGTACCCTGGCATCCGCGTGGGGAACCCAGAAACGAATTGAGTGCGTCGCAATCTGCAATCGCAACTGGATTGAAGGTGAGTATTTGTGTTTCCAGGTTTCCCACATGTCAGGCAGCCAGATTCACAGGCTAGCTGCCTGTCAGCAGTGAAAGGAGCTGCAAATCAGAGAGGGGGCGGAAGGGAAAGAGAGAGATCATCAGCACTGGAAAAAATCGGAGGTGTGGGGGGGTGGGGGGAGAGGAGGTGGGGGGACATGGACGACATCGGAGAGTCCAATCAGCATCGGGGATCGGGATGGTCAGCCAGCAATGGGATTCGAGGGGGTCAGCCAGCATTGGGGATCGGGGTGGGGGGGGGGGGGGGGGTCAGCCAGTATCGGAGATCGGGAGAGGGTGTCAGCCAGCATCGGGGATCAGGGGGATCAGCCAGCAACAATATCGAGAGGGGAGTCAGCCAGCAGTGGGGATCGGGGGGTCAGCCAGCATCGGGGTGGGGTGGTGTGCAGCATCAGAGGGGGAGTCCACCATTGTGGGGGGGTCTATCACCGGCGGGGTGGGGGGGGCAGCCAGTCGTGGGGTTCCTGTCGGCCAGGTGAGCTTGTTGGGCTTGGATGAAGCACTCCTGCTCCTCCGGGCCCACAAGCAATGCAATAAAAGCACTCACCTCATGGATCCAGCCTTTCCCGCCTGCTTTCACCTGACGTGAATCGGAAGTGATGGGAAACCGGAATAGGAAAGGTTAAATTCATTTAACTTTTGTAATACACAAGTATTAAGTACCTCAAATATCTCAGTAAGGTACATTGTTCTTTTAAGTATTGGCCTGTTGACTTTAAGTGGGGCTGGGACTTCCTAGTGTCTGTTGTGCGCACACAGACAAACACAGAAGTGGGCGTGTTGGAGTCGGGATGTGGTCCCTCTCCAAAAAGTTATTATTTTAACCTCCCACCTGTCCCCAACCCACCGTTTTTGGGGGTTAAAATTATCCCCATAGTAATGTCTGATGCTTCCCCAGTTGTGCTGAATTAGCTAATCTCAGCTGGGATGGCAGTATAAGTGCTAAACTTGGAACTGAGTGGTCCTAGCCTAGGGAGGAGAAAAATTATCAAAGGGCCCAACTCCTGATAACTATACAGTGTGCATGAATGGAAGTCAGGTGAGGCCTGGCTATGATTTCCACCATGATAAAATAGCCAACCATCACTTATGGCTGCTTGACTGAGGCATCAGTGGGTGGTCAAAAGCCATGGAACTATATCCCAGTTTCAGCCAGGAGAGGAAGGCAGAAAAGTCGAGAGAGGGAAAAAAAAACAAAGGAAAGGTCAAGCCACACGCTCCACTTGTACTATGCACCAGTGTTGTGTAACCGAGTGGTGGGACATTGGCTGTACTTCCAGTTCCTTACACAGTGAATGCCTGATTTCTGTTTGGACCAGGCACAAAGTAGTGGCAAGCCATTTCCCCAGAAATCAAGAAGGAACTTCATGTACCTTCTAACAGTGAGTTAAGAACGAAAACATTAATGAGCTGTTCATGAAATTAATACTTCAATGGCTAGGCTGAGAAATTGGAAAAGCATGTATCTAATTGTTATAAACGCTGTGAGATACCTAAATAAGAATTGATTTAAATATGCTTAATAGACATACGTATTCTTAATATTTGACCCTTAACAAACCTGAAAAGGAATTAATATTGATGAACAGATACGATAAATCAATAGAATGATATCTTCCATATATTTATCTTAAGGATGTTACATTAACAAATTCTTGTGTAATTTAAATTTAATTGAATTTAATATTGAATTAATGACATTTCACTGGTTTTCTCCATGTTAGTTTATCTTGCCGTTGCAGTAGTTTTGAGTAGTACAAATCCCATAACCATGCAGGCTGGAAAGAATGTGAGAGAGAAAGAGGCACTAGTGCCTTTCAAAGTGACACTTTGGGCATGAGTTTATGGGGAAAATGCGTGGGTTGAGGGCAGGGGGGCAGTAAAAATTTTTAAAATCTAAAGCCCGCCCCCACCCTGCCTCCATTCCGCCCACTTCCGGTTTTCACAGAGGTGGGATGAGGGGCAGGCGACCAACCCACTCTCAGAAGGCGGGTCGGTCAGTAAAAGTTTTCAAGGAGGCTGCGGGCCTCCATTTTGACAGTTTTTTTGTATTGAATCCCTGGAGACTGGAATTCCTGGGCCTTCTGATTCGCGCCACAAGAGAGGCGGCAAGGAGGCCCGAAACTGCAGTGAAGTGCCTTTATCGCACTGCTTGTGGGCCTGGAGGAGCAGGAGTGCTTCCTCCAGACCCAACAAGCCTACCTGCAGCAATCCTACAAATGTGATCAACACCCCCCGCGATGACCCCCGACCCCCGTTGACTGACCCCCCCTCCGATGACTGACCACCGTCGATGACTGACACCCCCTCGACCCCGACCCAGACTCCCCGATGACTGATCCCCCCTCCGATGACTGACCCTCCCCCCGATGACTGAACCCTCCCCCATACCGGTGACTGAGCCCCCCCCTCCATTGACTGACCTCCCTTCTGATGACTGATCCTCCCCCCCGACGACTGACCCCTGACCCCCCTCCCGATGACCTCCGATGACTGAGCCCCCGGTGACCCCTGACTCCCCCAATGACTCCCCCCCCCTCATCTAACACTTACCTGAGCACGTTCCTTTCCTTCTTCTTCTCCCGTCCGACTAAGACCAGCCTGTCAATCAAGCCTGCCTGTCGGGCGGGAAACTGTCCAAAAAAAAAGACCTCCTTACGACAAAATCGTAAGGACTTCTGGGAAACCCATTCTTCAGGAGGTCCCTCTTGTGAGGCAGTGGGATCCCATCTCATTGTCATGATGCCTGAGAACCATGGTTTGTGACCCAATAAATGGTTAGTGGTATGGGTTGAACAATCAGTGAAATCATAGAAAATAGAGGTGACACATACAAAATCTTCATTTCCAGGAATAGGAGAGACAGTCAAGTTTCCAAGCTGATGTGGCCTTTGTCCTCAAGAAGAAACATAAAAGCTGGTGGGTTTAATAAGGAGAGGGATGGAACATGTCTAACTCTGGACACATCAACTCCTAAAAAGATTCCTGCAGATGGGCTCTGCATTGTATTAGGGACACATCTGTTACCAACTTCAACATTAGGGGAGGCTGTCAAAGGTGCATTGTCCTCTTATGACCACCCATGTGAGGTCCAGGGCTAAGACCTGGTTGAGAAATGGAGACTCTTCAGGGAACCACTGGCTGAGAAGATTCATTCTAAGCGGTCTCATGAAAAAGTTTGACTTTGGGAACTACAAAGATAGCTGCTGTCGTTATATATAAAAACCTTAAATAACCTTTCAGTAAGATCCTTTCCTTTAAGAGGGATGTCAGGTCAGTAAGTACTGCAAACTGATTTGATGGCAGGAACACTTTTCACTGGGTCGTGTGGGGCAGTGGGAGAATATCAGATCCTATTTGGGTTGTAGCTGGGACTTCTCTTAATTGATGGTAAATCCAAGTCTTTGTATTGTATTGAGTGTTTGTCATAAAGCTAAGGTGGAAAATCTCAAGAACAAGGCTCAGACATTTAGGTACAGATCTACTTGGAGATGATGCGTCTACTGAAAGGCACTTTGTGAAAACCCTGGATGCTGACAAAAGGCTAAAGGGAAGAACCTTGTACTAATAACTTTGCTCCTTGAAATTGAAGTTGAGAAACTTCTGATGGTGTTCCCATTTGTTGACATGGAAATATGTATCTTTTAGTCCTATGGTAGCTAACCAGTCCCCTGGGCATAATGCCTGGATAATCTTCGGTAGTGCGACCATCCTGAATTTCTCCTGTTTTAGAAATTGGTTAAGGATATGTGGTCTAGTAAGGGGCATTTGTTATTTTTGGTACTAGGAAATACCTGGAATAGAAATCTGTCCTTTCCTGATCAGGGTACACTCTTTGACCCTGATGTTAGTAGTTTGTCTATCTTGGCTGACCATGATAGCATCCTGCAGATGGTCTGATATGATCATCCTGTGTGGTAACCCTCTCTTATAGTCTTTACAACCGTAGGAACACTTCTCCATGTTGCAGTTCTTCCTTGCAGCCAGCCCCACAGCCGGGGCCTTAGGATTGGGAATATCTGTGAAACATTAATGCAGCCCACATCCACAGGAAGATCCTGCAATGGGAGCCTGTGAGGATTGCTATTGCTTGAGAGCATGAGGCACTCAAGGCTATAATACCTGAGAACCATGGGGAGTGATATGAAAAGACTTTGGATAAGCTGGGCTTTGGCAAAATTTATTGGTTGAGTGAGGGAGCTCCTAAGAGGGAGCTCCTAACAAATCTACTCCATTTTTCTCTTCAAATCTTTCCCATCAATAGGGTAGTCATAATAGCTACTGCTGTACCTCTCATGAGAGTCACACTAAACACAGCCATGCCAGTCTGTGGAGCAATGTGTCAAAAGCTATAGATCTTGTTGAGTCTAGGGTGTTTTGTATTACAGAGTAACAGCTTGCACTTCACCTTCAATTAGTGCAGCAACAGATTTTGAAAATGCTTCAATCTGTTTTAGCAGCTACCTAGAGATATATGGCCTTTTATTGAACAAATCCTACCCATTAGACTTAGTAGCATTCTATCCTAGCCTAATTAGACTGTTGGTACTAAGTTCAATGGCTGAGTGAATCCATTCACTTGGACTCGTGGTCAGAAGACTCAGTGTTCATCTCTTTCGAGGTGGACTTTCCATGCAATCAACTCTGTGACTGGTATACTTTTAATCAAGGTCGATTTTGTACGTTGGTCTATTTTAGAGTTAGATGAATAATTTGCCCAGACTTTTGAGACCATGGTTCATAGGGCTAAGCTATAAGTTACCCTGTAATAACTGCCTTCTGTGGTCTATACAGGATCTGAAGGAAGGGTTCCACTACAGCCTCAGATATTTCTGGAGCCAGTTGAGGCTTTGGGTGAATGTCACGTTAAAGACCTCTTTGTATTTGGAGCTGTAGCTAATAATACGCCCTCAAGCAATTCACAGATATTTTCTTCTTGCTCCTCAACTAGCCCTGTTCCCAGTTACTTATAAGTAAATAGAAGCCATGATGTGGAGATGCCGGTGATGGACTGGGGTGGACAAATGTAAGGAATCTTACAACACCAGGTTGTTGGACTATAACCTGGTGTTGTAAGATTCCTTACATAAGTAAATAGAGACATTGTAAAATGGGCCCATGGATCACAACAGCTTACTTTTATAAAGCAGTTCTCATGTGCATGAAAACATCTTGGTGCTTTACAATGAAGAGGGAAAGAATATGGTGGAAAGGGGGGAAATGAAGCTCATGGGATGGGGAACCAAAGGCACAGTTGGAAGAGGAGGGTTTTAAGAAGGTTTTTAAAACAGGGAAGGATGTAGTACAGCATGAGGAACTGAGTAGAGAGTTCCAGAAGGCAGGAGCGGAATGGCTGGACAAGCATCCCCAAATGGTTGAGCACAGGAAGCGGGGAGCTAGGAGAAGGGTGATATAAGAGGGATGCAGGGTGTGTGCAGGGTTGTCAGGCAGGAGGAGATAACTAAGGTAGGATGGGACAAAGCAATGAAGAGCTGTGAAAACAAGGATGAGAATTTTGAAATCAACAATGGGAAGCCATTGGAGCTTGAGGAGGGCCTGCCTGTGGAGAGGGCTCTGCGTTCCTCACGAACCCCAGGACTTAAAATACTGGCTGGCATGAATGTGGTGTCATGTCAGAGGGCAGGACGCTGCCTCTATTGTATCTCCCACACACCCCATTCTCTATGGGCATGGGGGGGTTAAAATTGGTCCAGGATTAATTCCTGGGATGAGAGGGTTGTCCTGTGAGGAAAGGTTGAGTAGAATGGGCCTAAACTCTCTGGAGTTTAGAAGAATGAGAGGTGATCTCATTGAAACATATAAGATTCTGATGGGGCTTGACAGGGTAGATGCTGAGAGGTTATTTCCCCTGGCTGGAGAGTCTAGAACTAGAGGGCATATTGGCAGGATAAGGGGTCAGCCATTTAAGACTGAGATGAAGAGGAATTTCTTCACTCAGAGGGTGGTGAATCTTTGGAATTCTCTACCCCAGAAGGGGGCTATGGATGCTGAGTAGTTGAGTATATTCAAGGCTGAGATAGATAGATTTTTGGGCTCCATGGGAATCAAGAGATATGGGGATAGGGTGGGAAAGTGGAGTTGAGGTTGAAGATCAGCCATGATCATATTGAATGGCGGAGCAGGCTCAAGGGGTCGTATGGCCTACCCCTGCTCCTATTTCTTATGTTCTTATGTTCTTTCGTTTGTTTTGATGCAGACAACATGTTGCATGGGACAGTGCTGAAGAGCATACTGTGCTGAGTGTTAAGATTCCATTTGTGACTGAATCCCTTGAGCGCTAATGTTTCTGTTTATTTGTTTTTGTTTGATTTATTTGCTTTCTATTAAAGGATTCCCTTTAAGAGTAGGGAGTGCAGGTGTTTGCAGGGAGCACGTCACTAATGTTTGGCTAATCTAACCTAATCCTTGTAGAGATACTGGAAACTTTGTCCAAAACAAAAGGAGTAAAGAGCCGTTCATTTTAGTTGGAGAAAAACAAACTGGCACAGTGTTCATATGACTCAGGAAGACGACAACACATGCGGCATCAGCTATCTGCAATGTCACAATGGCACTTTTATATGTGCACTCAGCACATGATTTCCCTAGAATCTATAAAGTTAGGCTACATTCCCGCAATGTGTGGAGGATGTAAAATGAAGAGTGCATTTTTAATTGAAATGAAGTTGTGCACAAATAGTATGCTGATGTATTTTGACATGATTTACGCTGTGAGTTTAAAATCAGGAACGCTCACTGACTGATGTCCAATTTAGATCATTTCTTTGAATATTTTTAAAACTTCAGGACAGTGACCCAATATGGCTTTAATAGATGCCCTGCTTTGCCTGTGGTAATATGATCGTGCTGCGACTTTATTATTGATGAATCACTACAATGGCTGCCAGCTAGTAAGTCTTCTTACAATCTTATATAATAGGATAGAACTTCATAATCTTACTGAAGGGCTTTCTCTACAAAGTGACTATTTGGAATTCGTTGCCATCATTACGTAGAAAGTGATGTCCTGAATAGGGAGCAGTCTCTCCATCTTACTTTCTCACATAAAAAATTATGTTTGTCAGTCCATCTGTTTTCAGCCATTTCATTTTGTCCATGTTAATCACAAGATTGGTTTTCAAGGACCCATCAGATGTAAGTGCTGCACTCTCCAGCCTCTGCTCTGCTCCCCTGTGCATCTGTGTCCTATTCCCTGGGCCCACCCATGTTCTGATTCCTGCTTTCTGCTCTGCTGTGCTCCTGGCCTAACCGTGTTCCATTTTCCTGCCTCTGCTCTGTTCTGACCTGCTCATCTCCCTTCTAGCTCAGCCGAGCCCAGGGAGTTAATGTTAAGCTCCAAGAGTGGGTGGGTTGGGGGCGGGTGGCAGGTTAAAGTAGCAGCTTTTTGGAGTGGGACCACATCCTGGCTCGAACGCGCCCACTTCTGGGTTTAATCCAGGCGCATTAGGATGCACGCGCACAAACGAAACCCGGAAGTCCCGTCCTCACTTAAAGCCGGCGGGCCAAAATTTAAAGGGCCAATTCAGGTAGTTGAAACACTTTAGGTATTTAGCTTTTTGTGGATTGTGCAACAGAAACAGATTTAACTACTTCTGAACATGTCTCCCATGGCTTCTGAAGCACTCCATAGAAACGGAGGCGAGTTGCAGCCGGAGTTCATTTTGCCCTTTAAACCAATGATTGACACATCTCGATAAAAGGTGAGGTATTGCAGCTGGGCACTCAGTTCTCTCAGACAAACCTTTGGTTGGGAGTTCTTTGTGTTTAGACTGAGAGTTCTTTGTCGAGACTGAGAATTCTTGTGTTCAGATAAATTTACCAACATCTTGGAGCCCCTCAAACTGACAAGATCAGAATGGATCTATTCTACAGTACATCTGAGGAAGAGGAAAATGAAGATGGGAACCCATCTCCAGAGCAGTGGTGCACATTGCTGCCCGTGATGCCCTCATTTCTAACAGGTTCTCATAATGAGATGTGCAAATTGAAGTCTTTGAAATACTCAGGCCGGCTGGAACAACCACCAGCAACCATCACCGCCCCCCCACCGCCCCCGCTTTGCACAAAACAGTCCTTCAACCATGCGTACACCCATTGCACACACGCCCATTGGGTGGCATCATGTCTTGGCATTCACGATGAAGCACACAAAAGGGCGAATTCAGAAAAGGGCTCAATAATGGCCATGACGTGGCAGTGGTGGTGATAATGATTAAATTTAATGTGCCATAACCAAAATAATACATAAATTAACAACATGACAGCTCGTCAAACACCCTTGTGCATACCCTTGGTGAATTACAATTACTTAGCCTTTCTCTTTCTACAGCTTCTATGTGGTGCATCTCCTGTGGCTTCAGCAGAGGGAGTGGCAGGCTACTCGAATCCTTGCCCTGACTGCTGAGATGCTCTCGGCCTATGGCCTCTGGATTTTGGAGCCCGTAAGGGCCCGGCCAAAGACTGCTCCACCTGTACCTGTGCAGGGGCAGACTTAGCCATCGGGAGAGGAGGCAGCATTGTGAGTACTAGTTGAGGAGGGGGGCATGGGTGAGATGTGGGAGGGTTTTGGGTGGAGTTCCCACTTCCATATCCCCTTTCACCATCATCCTTCTCCTGGGCCAGCGCAACATCACTCCCAACACTCTGCTGGACAGCAGGCTGGTGGGCAGATGTGTGGCATTGTAAGGTCACGGATAAAGTATCTGTCAGCCTGTTTAAAGCAGCAGACATGTTGGCATTCAGAGTCCGCATGGTCCTTGTCATGGCCTGCATGGACTCATTTAAGAGCCGTGTTTGAAGCTCAATGGAGGCTGCCATTCTCTCCATTGCAGACATTCCCGCACTTACCTGCACCACCAATCCACTAGTGATGGAGTTGGACTCCTCCATCCTCTCCACTGTTGTGCAGAGCGTGTGTGGCACGTTTTCCAGTACCTCGCAAAGTTGCTGCTGCACCTCTATCATTCTCATTCTCAACCTCCAGGGTTCAGCATCTGTGTCCAGTTGAGCGGAGCTTGGAGAGGAGTGCGCCCCCCCGACGCGGACTGTCCACAGCTGCCCCTGCCACCAGTATCTGCTCATACTCACTTGTGAGTGGTGAATCACCAGGTGACAACCCAACTAACTGGCTAACAGGGCCCTCCGAAGTGTGAGTATCTGCACTGGTGCATGGCTGGATGTCCTGTGACGGTGCACCCTCAGAAGGAATTAGCTCCTATAAGGAATCACTTTCTTCTATTTCTGCTGATTTGCCGTGAAGGTGTGAAGGCCCTGGAAGACAACAGAAAGCAATATTAATTATTCATCGCAAAAGTGATAATCTTTCCAATGACCATGCTGAGGTCTGGAACAGTTCAATCATTGATAAAATCAATTCATCAAGTGTGTGAAAGATGTTAAAGTTCTGTCACCAGTCATTTGAAGGTTGCCAGTCTCTCCGTTTCTGATGGATAGGCATGCGACAGTCCGACTTATTTCCATTGCCTCCTCCTCCACACCTGTCACCTCCACTACGTGGTGGGCCACCTCCAGTTCTGCTCCTCTCCCTTGTGTTTTGTGCTCTCTTCTCCTACAAGGGAAGAAAGAACAGAACTGTGAGTGACTGAAACCCGATGAATGCATTGCTTTGGGTGAAGCTGACCATGAAACTGATGCATCAGAGGGTGACTATCAGACAGAGACATCACATTGCATCAGGATTGGGGTGACTGGCAGTGGTGAGTGAATAAATGGGCAGTTGAGGAAGTGCATAGAAAGTGAAGGATGGTTGCTACTGCTGACACTTAAGTGAGTGTGAGGAGTACTGGTTTGGGGTAGGCGTGTCAATACAGAGTGACGCCGGGCTGGGGGTGGGGGGGGGGCGGTGGTGGTGTTGAACAACACAAGATGTGGGTGAATCAGCAACTGTACTCACTTTTCCCGACCTGGTTAGGTCATTAAAACCCAAGACCTGGGTACCGTGCTCCTATTGCTCACCTCTTCTGCCACCTCCAACCAAGCATTTTTGGTTACAGAGCCAAGTTTCTTCCTGCCATCCATTGGAAACATTACCTCCCTCCTGGCTCTTACTGCAGCCAGCAGTACATCCAGGGAGGTATCATTAAATGTAGGGGTAGCCTTTGCTTTCCTGGACTCCATTTCTCCTTTCTCCTTCAAAATCCATTCTTGGACTGACCCTTTAAATAGGGGCTTTAAATCATAGAAATTTACGGCACAGAAGGAGGCCATTCGGCCCATCGTGTCTCTGCCAGCAGATAAGGAGCTATCCAGCCTAATCCTACTTTCCAGCTCTTGGTCCGTAGCCTTGTAGGTTAAGGCACTTCAAGTGAATATCCAAGTACTTCTTAAATGTGATGAGGGTTTCTACCTCTTCTACCCTTTCAGGCAGGGAGTTCCAGACCCCCACCACCCTCTGGGTGAAAACATTTCTCCTCAACTCCCCTCTAATCCTTCTACCAATTAATTTAAATCTATGCCCCCCTGGTTATTGACCCCTCTGCTAAGGGAAATAGGTCCTTCCTATCCATTCTATCTAGGCCCCTCATAATTTTATACACGCATCATTCAGGTATGCAGTAGGCCCGCTGCGCAGCTTGGAGACACGAAACCCAGAAGCAAAGATAATTGCCTGCAATTGAGTTGCAGTTGTAGATTTAAATGCACACACTTTGCCTCCAGGTTCCCCACATGCAAATCCACCCACCCGCTGACTTCCCGCCGTCATGCTAAAATCACGGCCCAGGTCCCAGACTTTCACATCCCAGCTCACAGTTTCATTCCCACCCATTCTTTTTTAAAAATTCATTCTTGGGATGTGAGCCTCGCTGGCAAGGCTGGCATTTATTGCCCATCCCTTGTTGCCCTGAGAAGGTGGTGGTGGGCCTTCTTTTTGAAACGCTGCAGTCCATGTGATGAAAGTGGACCCACAATGCTGTTAAGTAGGGAGTTCCAGAATTTTGACCCTGCAATGATGAAGGAACGGTGATATATTTCCAAGTCAGGATGGTGTGTGACTTGTGGAGGAACTCGGAGGTGATGTGTTCCCATGCACCTGCTGCCCTTGTCTTTCTAGATGGTGGACGTTATGAGTTTGGGAGGTGCTGTTGAAGAAGTCCTGGCGAGTGCTGCAGTGCATCCTGTAGATAGTGTACACTACAGCCACAGTGCGCCAGTAATGAGGGAATGGATGTTTAGGCTAATGGATGAAGTGCCGATCAAGTGGACTTTTTTGTCCTGAGCTTCTTGAGTGTTGCTGCAGCGGCACACATCCAGGGAAGTGGAAAGTATTCCATCACACTCTCGACTTGTGCCTTCCAGATGGTGGAAAGGTTTTGGGGAATCAGGAAGTGAACCAATTGCCACAGAATACCCAGCCTTGGGACTCAGCAATGGTAATGCCATTGAATGTTAAGAGGAGGTGGTTAGGCTCTCTTGTTGGATATGGGCATTGCCTGGCACTTGTGTGGTGCAAATGTTACTTGCCACTTTTCAGCCTAAGTCTGGATGTTGTGCAGGTCTTGCTGCATGCGGGCTCGGACTACTTCATTATCTGAAGAATTGTGAAAGGAATGGAACACTGTGCAACCATTAGCAAACAGCTCCACCTCTGACCTCATGATGGAGGGAAGGTTATTGATGAAGCAGCTGAAGATAGTTGTGTGTAAGATGCTGCTCTGAGGAATTCCTGCAGCAATGGCCTGGGGCTGAGATGACTTGTATTTTGATTTTGTAGTTCAACATTTCATTGGCTTTGTTGATTGTTGCTCTGCAATGGCTGGATATGTTGGAGTACCTTTTCAACTTGCCACCTGGGTGTAAAACTGGTGTTGTGGATTGGCTGCCCATTAAAGTAACCACCTGAATTTAATTTCCATTGATTTCAGTGGAAAGGAAAATCGAACAGTTTCTATAACAGACAGCCAATCCACAACACAGTTCTACACCTGGGTAACAAGTTGAAAATCTATCCCATTGAGTCTACTAAAGGTAAGGCTCCTAGGCCTTATTTTCAACATCATTCATGAAATATGTGTGTTGCCCACTTTACCTTGTTACATGCAATACTTTACACTTGTCTGTACTAAATTTTGATCTGTTATTGTTTGGTCCACACACATATTTTGTTTATTTCATTCTGTAATTTCTGAGCTGCCCCTTTTGATTCCACCATGGAACAGGCTCGAGGGGCTGAACTCCTGTTCCTATGTTCCACTGCCTCAAAGTTTGGTATCATCTGCAAATTTGAGCAGTGTGCATTGGATTTCTCAATTCAAATCATTGATGTAAATTAGAAACTATAGTCGCTGGGCACCTCACTCATTACTTTCCCCAACCCGAACATTAACCCTGTAACTAGTATGTGTTATTTTCTACCTTTATAGCCAATTTTGTAAAAAAAATACAAGTTTTGCCCTGAATCCCCACAGCTTTGAGTTTAATTAATATTTTTTTATATGGAACTTTACCAAATGCTATTTGGAAACCTAAATACACAACATGGTAGAGTTTACCACAGTCAACCTGGATTGTCACTTCCTCAAAGAAATCAAGGAGTTGGTAAGGCAACATCTTTCCCCTCTAAAGCCACTTTGACTGTTGTTTACTATGTTACTGTTGTATAGGCAGTTCTTAAATTTACTTCTGATAATTGATTCCATTATCTTATACGGGTTTGAGGTTAGGGAGGAAATTGCGGGTCCCCTAGCAGAGTTATTTGAATCATTGACATCTACAGGTGAGGTGCCTGAAGATTGGAGGGTAGCAAATGTTGTGCCTTTGTTTAAGAAGGGCGGCAGGGAAAAGCCTGGGAACTACAGACCGGTGAGCCTGACATCTGTAGTGGGTAAGTTGTTAGAGGGTATTCTGAGGGACAGGATCTACAGGCATTTGGAGAGGCAGGGACTGATTAGGAACAGTCAGCATGGTTTTGTGAGAGGAAAATCATGTCTCACGAATTTGATTGAGTTTTTTGAAGGGGTAACCAAGAAGATAGATGAGGGCTGTGCAGTAGACGTGGTCTACATGGACTTTAGCAAAGCCTTTGACAAGGTACCGCATGGTAGGTTGTTACATAAGGTTAAATCTCACGGGATCCAAGGTGAGTTAGCCAATTGGATACAAAATTGGCTTGACGACAGAAGACAGAGGGTGGTTGTAGAAGGTTGTTTTTCAGACTGGAGGCCTGTGACCAGCGGTGTGCCTCAGGGATCGGTGCTGGGTCTGCTGTTGTTTGTTATTTATGTTAATGATTTGGATGAGAATTTAGGAGGCATGGTTAGTAAGTTTGCAGATGACACCAAGATTGGTGGCATTGTGGACAGTGAAGAAGGTTATCTGGGATTGCAACGGGATCTTGATTAAATTGGGCCAGTGGGCCGATGAATGGCAGATGGAGTTTAATTTAGATAAATGTGAGGTGATTCATTTTGGTAGATCGAATCGGGCCAGGACCTACTCCGTTAATGGTAGGGCGTTGGGGAGAGTTATAGAACAGAGATCTAGGAGTACAGGTTCATAGCTCCTTGAAAGTGGAGTCACAGGTGGATAGGGTGGTGAAGAAGGCATTCAGCATGCTTGGTTTCATTGGTCAGAACATTGAATACAGGAGTTGGGATGTCTTGTTGAAGTTGTACAAGACATTAGTAAGGCCACAATTTGAATACTGTGTACAGTTCTGGTCACCCTATTATAGAAAGGATATTATTAAACTAGAAAGAGTGCAGAAAAGATTTACTAGGATGCTACCGGGACTTGATGGTTTGACTTATAGGGAGAGGTTGGATAGACTGAGACTTTTTTCCCTGGAGAGTAGGAGGTTAAGGGGTGATCTTATAGAAGTCTATAAAATAATGAGGGGCATAGATAAGGCAGATAGTCAAAATCTTTTCCCAAAGGTAGGGGAGTCTATAACGAGGGGGCATAGATTTAAAGTGAGGGGAGAGATACAAAAGGGTCCAGAGGGGCAATTTTTTCTCTCAAAGGGTGGTGAGTGTCTGGAACGAGCTGTCAGAGGCAGTAGTAGAGGCGGGTACAATTTTGTCTTTTAAAAAGCATTTGGACAGTTACATGGGTAAGATGGGTATAGAGGGATATGGGCCAAGTGCAGGCAATTGGGACTAGCTTAGTGGTATAAACTGGGCGACATGGACATGTTGGGCCGAAGGGCCTGTTTCCATGTTGTAAACTTCTATGATTCTAAGACTAATGGGTCTGTAGTTGCTTGTGCCTGTTTTTCACCCTTTGAATATGGGTATCATATCAGACTTTTTCCTTCTCAGTATCCACTGACTCCCTCATAATGTTCATTGGTGCCTCACAAATCTCTCTGCTAGTCTCTCCCAACAACTTGGGATCAAAACCAAATAGCCCTGGAGATTTATTTGCTTTAAGCCCCTTCATCTAATTAGAGGATCTGAGCCCCAAGTGTTGAGGAAGTGGGAGGTGGTGGGGGGAGAGAATGAAAGAGAGAGTCCGAGTCCTTTTTTTGACTATAAGCAATGTCACAAAAGATCAGCTAATCCTCTGAAATTTGCTCTTCGCTGTGGATTGCTTATGAACATTGCCCTTCCACACAAAATACATTGCAATGCATGAAGGGGATTCTTGATGCACTGCTTAAAAAACCATATTTATTATATTTATGTGGCAGGTCTAATAACTCATCTGTCATTCATGAACTGAAGCCAGTCTCAATCAGTGATTAATATGTTTTAACGTATGTTTCCACCAAGTATGCTCTGTATTATCCCAAGTTATTTTTTCACACCAGGTACTCTCTTTATTGTAAGAATATTAATGTTCCTCTTGTGTGTTCTTGCAATGGGACCCTCGCTCAGGGCAGATCCTTACCTCCTTTTTGTTACTCAGTTTGAATTAATTTTCAAACACAGATAAATCCAAAGCAGCTGAAACATCGAAACGTGGGGTTGGTTAACATGCTGGATTGCTCGTGCAGAGAACCGGCATGGGCTGAATGGCCTCCTTCTGTACTGTAACCATTCTATGATTCTATGAAATACAGTGCAAGATTGGTTCCTTTCTTCCTAAGGTGTAAATATGTCATTCTTCACAGTCTTCCTTCTCCATATGTCCTCGCTATTGAGATCAAGACTCATTGCACAATCTTCTATTTAAATTCCTTCTTTCCCAAGACTTCAAAATTATGGAAGTCCTTAACTCCCTCAGTTCTTCCATCCTTCTACAATCTACAGGCTTTTAAAATGCAAGTTTGGCTTCACATTGTCCCCTCTTCCAATTTCAAACCTGCTGATATTCTGTATTTTAGGCCTCTCCCATTCACCTTGATTTCCCAATAAAATTAAATAAAAATACAGCCATGATATGCTGGAATGAGACTATACAACATCATTAGACCTATTTTACCAAGCCTCATTCTATGCACAGCTGAGGAAGGCCAACTAGAATCAAATACATACTTTTAGTTAATGCACATGGAGGCGATTTTCATTTTCGCCATTCTTCAGCCAGGCGATAGGTGAAGCGATTGCAACGCCCGCCCGATGAAGCTCGCCAGAAATCCGAACCATATTTGTGCTCAGGCCTCATTAGAATAATATCGGTGAGCTGCCAGTTCTGAACGAACACTGACAGGCAGCTAGCTGATTGGGGTTGGATGGAAATCCAGTGGCTCCTCTACAGAGCCGGGCCAGAAGTGGGCCATTAATGCAGGGGGGAGGCGATTCCGGGGGTGGGGACACACAGGAATTGACAACAGGCAGGATTATTTCTGTGCGGCCAGGAGGAACGTTCATGCAGCACTCAGTTGCACTTGGTAGAGTCCAGTTGAAGACCAAAATTGCATCGGGGTCCTGAATGCTGTCTAGGGCCCCAGTACAAATATTTTAAGAAGGCTCCCAGGTGCTTCAGGCAGGAGTGATAGCCGCTTATTTTGAGGCCCACTTGAAAATCACATCGAACAGGCCTCAGGCAATAAGTTCTTCTCGCTACCACCTTGTTCAAACTGTAAGATAGAGTGGTAGTGAAACGAGCATTGCCTGCCATATATCTTAAATTGATTGAAGGCACACTGCTTGCTACAGAAGAACTACAAGGAGACTGATATCAATATGCATAGTTCCATCAAAGCTGGTGCCAGCCAGAGGAAAGAAAACGTTAGAATGAGAAGCTTGCATGTTGAATATAAAAGCAAAGGGAAAGTCTTTTCAAATTCCAGTCTAATAATAATTCTTGGGCTCACTCATAAGATGTTACTTTTCCGGGACAGCCCTCCAAAGTTGATATTCCTTCCCCCAATCCTACTTCTCCCAAAATCCATTCATATGATAATGGAAGGAAAAGAAGCTCAGAAATAATATAGCCACAGATCATATGAATTAAGATGCTGCCAGCAATTGGGATAAAAACAGAAACTTCTGGAAATACAAGGCAAGTGCATCAGAATCTTTATTTAATTTGTTTTTGGGATGTGAGTAATACTGACAAGGCCACATTTATTGCCCATCCCTAATTGCGCTGAGAAAGTAATGTGGAAATTCTTGTACCAGCTGCAGTCCTGGTGGTGATGGTACTCCCACAATGGTGTTAGACAGGGATTTAACTTTGCAGCAATTGTTTACAACTGATGGGGGGTGGGGGGTCTTGATAGGTCACTTCAGAGGGCACTAAGAATTAATCATGTAATATGGGACTCGAGTTACATGTAGGCCAGACCACGTAAGGGTGGCAGGCTCCCTTCCCTGAGGGACGTTAGTGAACCAATTGTTTTTTTTTACAACAATCTAAAGGTTTTCATGATTTTTCTGGTATCAGCCTACAAATTAACAGATTTATTAAGTTCGGTTTCAAAATTTGCCATGTTGATATTTGATCATGATTGTCAAGTTGTCTACAAAGAGGAAAGATTGGTTAATATTTCATCAAAACCCAGATCTCTAACTGGATCATGAATCTGCTGTCATATTGGATCTCGGGGAGGGAGCTCATTACATTGTTGGGGGGGGAGGTGACATTCTGTTCATGTGACTGGCTGTGACTTTTTGGCTAGCTGCATGCACAGAAGTGTTATACTGATTTCTATCATGCTATCACTGCAAGGTTAACGTTAGTACATCATGACACCGTTATCAAAACGTACAGCGAGGTGTTCCTCGCCACCGGTCAGAAAAATTACAGCGATTGACCTTGATGTGGTGCCGACTGCAGAAGACCCGCATTAAGGGATCCTGTAGTCAAAGAGCAACATAAAAGTGCTTATGGTCTGCATTGCCAAGCCCCACCTGTCCTTTTGTGGAAAAGTTTGTGCAGGAAAACACCTTTGACCACAAGGCGATCAGCAAGTGGTCCGCACGTAACGTCCTCGAGACCCTGCGGGAATAGGAGATGGTGGATCCTGTCTGTTGGTACCCCGAGCAGACTGCCAATGTCATTTGGCAGAACACCTCATCACCAGAGCTGTCAAACAAGCACCAAGTCCTAGCTTGGCTGGTGGTGAGAAGGGCCGTTCCTGTCAGTTCCTTCATGCATTCCCGGAGTCTCAGCGCCACCGCGCGCTGTCCCCGAGGAGGCTGCGGTGGGGACGAGACTGTCACCCACCTCCTTCTGGAATGTGCCTTTGCAAAGAAGGCCTGGAGAGAGATGCAGTGGTATCTGTCCAGGTTCGTCCCGAGCAGTTCCGTAACACAGGACTCTGTGCTCGACGGGCTGTTCCCGGGGACGCACACCGTGACAGACGTCCACTGCTGCTGGAAGGCCATCAACTTGGTGAAAGACGTCCCTTGGTCTGCCCGAAACTTGCTGGTCTTCCAGTGCCAGGAGCTGTCCTCGACCGAGTGTTGCAGACTGGTACATTCCAAGGTCCAGTACTGCATACTCAGGGATGCACTGAAGCTGGGTGTGACCGCCGCAAAGACTCTGTGGGGAAAGGTAACCATTTAGAGCCTTCCCGTCATTGTATACCAAGGGGCTGCAATCAGGGAAAAACCCCCTCGGGCAGAATGTAACATTCAAATTGATGTGATGTCCCTGTAATCAATCATCTGTATTGACTATGATGCAATGAGGCACCCCAGAGTGTTATAAACTGTAATTATGTACAATGTGTAACTGTATTGTTGGAATCATATTTGAACTGCACTTGACGCAACCTGCAAATTGTATAATCTGTATTGTGTACGTTTGGAATGTGATGACAACTGTATTGTATGTATTGCTGCAAATTTTATGAATAAAGTATATTTTTTGAAAAAAAATACAGGGTTTCTGCTTTGTTTGGGTATCCTGCTTACTGATTATTTAATATCTTATTATTTGGGATTTCATCTGCAAACCTGGTTATTTTGTACCATTAGTAGGTTCCTTCAGAACCTACTAATGGTACTCTAGTAGGTTCTCTTTTCCCAGAGATGAAATTCAAACATTGCTTTACCATACTGATAAACTCCACCATGTTAAAATGTATTATTTGTTACAATCTTAAACTTTATCTTTTTCTACACTATTGTATTCTCACTAGATAATTGCATTTGAATACCAAAAACTACACATAGAAGCTAGTTCAAAAATAGCAAGTGTTGAAAGAGAATTCTGTACAAAATATGACATTTTTTCTAGTGGATAATCATCACAAATGTAATGAATGTAAATGTCTGATAGCAGAAGTAATTCCTGAACCTTAATTCAGAAACACATTTCTGTTCGCTGAGCTACAGCTCTTATCATTCAATTGCTCATGTAATTTAAAATTGGAGTATTTGTGGAAAGTTTCCTGATCTGCTTTCCTGTTGAAGCATTTGAGGAATAGAGTTAGCTATAGGGTAATATAATGACAGCTAAGCTAACCTTTTAACTGGCAGTGTAGTGAAATGGAAAAATGTCACTTGAGGGCAGTGAATGAAATGTGTAATTCCAGATTAGATAAATCTACCCTCCAATTTCATTGGCTCTCCCTTAAGGAATTAAACTCAAATTGAACACTTTAATTGTTTACCTATTAAATGCAGTGAACTGCCTCAAGCACTATCTGTCCTGCTAGATATACAACAAATACAGCAACTGACAATTACTCAGTACAAAGAACAAAAGGTAATCACCTGCTTTAAATCTACAGCAGTGGTTGTCAAACTTTTCTGTGTGAAGGGACCCCTTATTAAAATTGACACACTCCCAGGATCCCCTGTTCTAACTTCCAAAAGACAGTGTCAGTTATATAAAGAAAATAGTCTAATTGCTATGATTACAGAAACCTTTTTTATTACTGTAGTTGATTTCTTGTAGTGCTGCTCAGGGGAAGGCAGAGGAACTGGATTCTTAGAAGGAAGTGGATGGCATGTGGCATTATGTTTTAGTGAGTTGGAGAACTCCAACTCTTTATGTAATGTTACTTAGAATACATTATTAACAGGGACACTGATTTATGATGACTAAGTGAAATTTTATTCTGATTGTTTAATGTTTTTGGCCTCTGATTTTTAAAGTGTGTGAATATTCACGTAGAAATTTTTAAAGCCTAGGAGAAATGGTAAGGTGGTAGGGAAGGTGTTTAAACTGCAGATAGGCAGAAGGTGTAGCAGAAGAGGGGAACAAGGGCGTTTGTATGGTTTGGCAACAGTGGGGGGGTCCACGGCTTAGGAAGTCAAGGATTGTGGTGCTGGATTTGGTAGACCTAAGTGAGGGTGATGGAACTTGGCACTACCATGGCAGGGTATTAAGATTTTTCAGGATTGGGAGATATCTGGAATCAGGTCTGGGGGAGGGGTGGAATTGTTTGAATTTGAAACATTGAGGAAAAGTGTTAGGGTGTGGTCACGGTGGTGGTAAGGGGACTGTAGGAGACAATAGGAGTGGAGGTTAATACCTCATCACCACCTTCCTCAACCCCTCCACTGTCTGATTTGTCACATTTCTTGTCCGACATCCAGTATTGGATGAGCAAACATTTCCTCCAATTAAATGTCAGAAAGACCAAAGCCATTGTCTTCGGTCCTTGCCACAAATTCCGTTCCCTAGCCACCGACTCGATCCCGCTCCCTGGCCACTGTCTGAGGCTGAACCAGACCATTCACAACCTTGGCGTCCTATATGACCCTGAGATGAGCTTCCGACCACATATTCACTCCATCACAAGACTTCCACCTCTGTAACATCGCTCGTCTCCGCCCCTGCCTCAGCTCATCTGCTGAAACCCTCATCCATGCCTTTGTTACCTCTAGACTTGACTTTTTCGATGCATTCCTGGCCGGCCTCCCATCTTCCATCCTCCAAAACTTGAGCTCATCCAAAATCTGCTGCCCGTATCCTAACTCGTACCAAGTCCTGTTCGCCCTGTGCTCCCAAACCTATATTGGCTCCCAGTCCGATAATGTCTTGATTTTAAAATTCTTCTCCTTGTTTTCAAATCCCTCCATGGCCTCGCCCCTCCCTATCTCTGTAACCTCCTCCATCCCTACAATCCTCCAAGATCTCTGCGCTCCTCCAATTCTTGCCTCTTGCACGTCCCCGATTTTAAGCGCTCCACCATTGGCGGCCGTGCCTTCAGCTGCCTGGGCCCTAAGCTCCCAAATTCCCTCCCTAAACCTCTTCGGCTCTCTACCTCTCTCTCCTTCTTTAAGATGCTCCTTAAAATCTACCTCTTCAACAAAGCTTTCTGTCACTTGTCCTGATATCTCCCTATGTGGTTCGGTGTCAAATTTTGTTTGATCACTCCTGTGCAGCGTCTTGGGACGTTTTACTATGTTAAAGGCGCTATATAAATGCAAGTTGTTGTTGTTTTGTGGGAGATGCTGGGTGTGATAGATGGAGTGGAAATATTGGGGATGGTTACTGGAATGTGGTAGGAGTGAGAGGGAGTTTCTGGGATTTAGAATCATAGAAAGGTTACAGCAAGGAAGGAAGCCATCCAGCTAGTCCCATTCCTCCGCCCTATCCCTGCAGCCCTGCAATTTTTTTCCTTTAAAGCACTTATCCAGTTCCCTTTTGAAAGCTACGATTGAATCTACCTACACCACCCACCCCCAGCAGTGCATTCCAGATCCTTTGGGAGCACTGGGAAGGTTGGCTTTGTGGTTTGGGGCATTGGGGATGGTAGAGTGTGTGAGGATTTGGAAGAGTGGTGCATAGATCTAGAAATAACAAAGAAATTGTTTGTGGGGTATGTGAGCATTGGGAGGGGATTGTGAGATATGGGAGTACTGTAAGAGCGATTTGGAGTTTAGGAACTTTGGGACTCGTTGCCTGGGGTCTGGCATTGCTGGAGAGGTACTTTGGTGTGACAGTGCTGAGAGAGCGGTCCTGGGAGTAGAGTGCTGGGGTCTAAAAGTAGTCGAATGGATGCAAGAGTCTGGAAGTATTGGGGATGGAAGTCTCTCGGTCTGAGATTACTGAGAGGAGTTTCAGTGTGTTGGAGATGTGGGGTTTCAGAGGTCTAGTAGTGTGTGGGGGGTTCTGGGGAATAGAAGGGGTGGGAGGATGATCTATAGTCCTGGGAGAACTGATTAAGGGGCGCCTTCATTTAAAAAAAATTCATTCATGGGATGTGGACGTCGCTGGCAAGGCCAGCATTTATTGCCCATCCCTAATTGCCCTGGTGGTGGTGAGCTGCTGCCTTGAACCGCTGCAGTCCGTGTGCTGTTAGGAAGGGAGTTCCAGGATTTTGAAGGAACAGCAATATATTTCCAAGTCGGGATGGTGTGTGACTTGGAGGGGAACGTGAAGGTGGTGTTGTTCCCATGTGCCTACTGCCATTGTCCTTCCAGGTGGTAGAGGTCGCGGGTTTGGAAGGTGCTGTCGAAGAAGCCTTGGTGAGTTGCTGCAGTGCATCCTGTGGATGGTACACACTGCAGCCATGGTGCGTCAGTGGTGGAGGGAGTGAATGTTTAAGGTGGTGGATGGCGTGCCAATCAAGCGGGCTGCTTTGTCCTGGATGGTGTCGAGCTTCTTGATTATTGTTGGAGCTGCACTCATCCAGGCAAGTGGAGAATATTCCATCACACTCCTGACTTGTGCCTTGTAGATGGTGGAATGGCTTTGGGGAGTCAGGAGGTGAGTCACTCGCCACAGAATACCCAGCCTCTGACCAGCTCTTGTAGCCACTGTATTTATATGGCTGGTCCAGTTAAGTTTCTGGTCAATGGTGACCCCCAGTATGTTGATGGTGGGGGATTCAGTGATGGTAATGCCATTGAATGTCAAGGGGAGGTGGTTAGACACTCTCTTGTTGGAGATGGTCATTGTCTGACACTTGTCTGGCGCGAATGTTACTTGCCACTTATCAGCCCAAGCCTGGATGTTGTCCAGGTCTTGCTGCATGCGGGCACGGACTGCTTCATTATCGGAGGGATTTTGAGAACATTGAGGAGGGAGCTGTGGTCATGGTATACAGGAGTGGTGTTTTGGGGCTCTGGTAATGGTGGGATGGTGGTCATGAATGTGAAGAGGAGATGGTCCAAGGATTTGGGGGCACTGGGAATGGGGAATCAGGATCTGAGAGCAGCAGGGTGTTGCTGAGGTTTGGGAGTATTGAGGAAGGACTCTCACATCTGGGTGTACCATGAGGGGATGATAGTGGGTTCTGGAAATAGCATGAGCTGAATGCAAGAACCTGCGAGAATTAGGAGAGGGGTTCCAGGATCTGGGAGGAGTGGGGCGGTATTGGGATGCGGGAATATTGAGAAAGAGGAGTATGACAGCATTGAAGAAAGGGGTCTGTGGGAGAACTGGGGTGGGGGGGGTGGTGAGATCTTGTACTATTGAGGGAAATCTGGAATATGGAACTGAGATTTACAGACCGTGGAGGATGAGAGGCCGCCGAGGAGACCATTGGAATAGTTATGTCTGGAGGTGACAAAGGTATAGATGAAAGTTTCAGCAACAGAGGCGGAGGTGGGTCATGTTACGGATGTGGAAGTAGGCGGTCTTTGTGATGGAGAAGCTAAGGGGTTGGAAGGTCAGCTCAGGGTCAAATAGGATATTAAGATTGCGAACAGCCTGAGACATTTTCTAGTGAGAGGGTGAAGACGGTGGCGAAGGTATAGAGTTTCTAGTGGCAACTGAAGCCAATGGCTTATTGGTCCCAATGCGCAGTAATTGGGGTCTTCCCGGGGGCAAGATAGCAATGTAGGCAAAGGCATGGGTGCTCAGCAGTCACCTGGGAAAACAGCTGCACCGATTTTACTGGGCAAACTCTTCTATGTAACTCATGCTAATCCCCTCACTGTGACTGAGCACCAACCCCTCCCCTGCACCCCCCCCCCCCCCCTCACCCCACCACCATATTTTCTCCTGCTGCCCCAGCCAGATCTCAAATCAAACTCAAGGAAAGGGGAGGAAGGAGTGTATTCTCCAGAACTCTGTCCATTTCAATCCCAAAAAACCCTTTCCCCTTTATATACTGCCAGAGCATAGACCTCCCCCACAGTTCCACATTCCAGATCCCCTCAATAGTACAAGATCTCACCCCCCCCCCTGTCTCCCACTGACCCCTTTCTCAATACTCCCACAGCCCAAACCACCCCACTCCTCACAGATCCTGGAACCCCCTCCTAATTCTCGCAGATTCTTGCACCCTGCTCATTCTATCTTCAGACCCCACTAGCACCCCCTCACGGTACATCCAGATGTAAGATCCCTTCCTCAATGCTCCCAAACCTCCAACACTCTGCTGCTCCCAGATCCTGAGATTTACACTCTGATGCCCTATCCTATTTTGCAACAAATCCGCTCACCCTGTCTTCACTGGCCTCCTTTGGCTCCCAGTTCCTCAACACCTCAAATTTAAAATTTTCATCCTTGTGTTTAAAGTCCTCCACTGCCTTGCCCCTTTCTAGCTCTGTAACCTCTGCCAGTAGTACAACCCCCACCCCCACAATCTGTCCATTCCTCTTGTACATCCCTCCTCCCTTTACCCTACCACTGGCAGCCATGCTATTCAGGTCCCATGCTCTGAAATTCCCCCCCATAACCTTTCCACTGCATTAAAACCTACCTCTTTGACCAATCCTTTAGAAGTTTTGTCCTTTGGCTTGGATTTAGTTTTCTTTAAGCCTCCATGAAGTAAACCGGGGCATTTTTCTAAGCTAAAGGCACTATATAAATATAAGTTGTTGTTGCTGACAGCGACATCACCCGACCTCCACCCCCACCCACCCCCGCCCACCCAATGCTCCCACACTCCAGGAATGGTAACCCAGTGCTGTCGCACCCTAAGTCCATTCCCCCCCCCCCACCCAACAAATACCACCCCAGTTTCCCCCAGTTCTGCCATACTCTGACACTTCTATCTTACTTCTATCAGACTCTGGTACTCCCTTCCCAGTGTTCCCAAATACCAAGGCTGTCCCTCCCAAAACTCCCACATTCCATTTCCCCCTTAGTTCTCCTAGACTCAAATACTCCCAGCACTACCAACTCACACAATCCCACCAATATCCCAGTTCTCGGAGGGATGTAGGGCTGGAGAAGGGTACAGAGATAGGAAGAGGTGAGGCCATGGAGGAATTTGAATACAAGGGTGACAATTCTAAAATTGAGGCTTTGGTGGACCAGAAGCCAATGTAGGTCAGCGAGCACAGGAGTGATGAGTGAACGGGATTTGATGCGAGTTAGGATATGGGCAGCAGAGTTTTGGCTGAGCTGAAGTTTATGGAGGGTGGAAGAACTTATTTTATCACCGAAGAAAAAACCTGACACAAGTGCTGTTTGCCCACATGTACCATTCTTTTTTCTAGATTTTCAATTCCATTAAGACACTCTATGGCATTTACTAGAGAATCATTTTTTTTTGCTTTGTCACAAAAGCCATCTGTTCTTGTTTTTCTAACAAAAAATCTGAACGGGGATAAGACTAGCAACTGGATTTTCCATTCAAATGAAAGGAATCCTTTATTTAATTTTATCTTTTGTTACAAGACGTCTATGAGCAAAATATTCAAAGGCTCAGGATGCTCTACAAAGGCAGATCTTTTGATTGGATGTGAATCTTTTCATATCACAATTGCTCCACAATCATCATTTAGTTAATCATTTTCACGCTGAGTGGGATAAAGCCAAAGGCAGCTTTTCCAATTGAATGGTCTGAGTATAAATACGTATTTGATTCTGTAATGCGCGTGTGTCCCAATTGCGGATGATGGCATCAAATTAAAAACAAAACTCAGAATCAATTTTTGTCTTCCTCCTCACAATTATAGTCCTTCAAAAATTAGAGCAGTGCAATTTTCTAAAATACAAATTTGTTCTCATCCAGTGCATGAGTTAAAATACCAAACATTAGCCACTGAAGGAAACCTATGTTTTGACCTTAATTATGATGATTATAAAATATTTCATATATATTGATGCGAGGTAACATCAATTTACACTATATAATACCTTCAATGTAGTGAAACGTCCCAAAATCCCCTGGCTGGAGAGTCTAGAACTAGGGAGCATGGTCTCAGGATAAGGGGTTGGCCATTTCTACACTCAGGATTGTGGATCTTTGGAATTCTCTATCCCAGAGGGTTGAGGATGCTCAGTCGTTGAGTATATTCAAGACTGAGATCAATAGATTTTTGGACTCTAAGGGAATCAAGGGATATGAGGATCGGGCGGGAAAATGGAGGTCAAAGATCAGCAATGATCTTATTGAATGGTGGAGCAGGCTCGAGGGGCCGTATTGCCTACTCCTGCTCCTATTTCTTATGTTCTTAAAATAGCTCACATGAAGGGAATCGGACACTGAACAGGAACTGAGTGAAAAGGTGGAGCAATTGATTGAAGCTGTGAACCAAGCAAGTAGGTTTTCAGGAAGTTTTTGAAGTTGGGAAAAGGTGGAACAAAGCAGAGAGGTTTAGAAAGAGAATTTTTGAGTACAAGGGGTGAGATAGTTGAATGCGTTGGTACTGATGATGGAGCAGAGGATGGGGGAGGTGCAAAGGAGATTAGAGTCAGAATAAAGGGTGCAGATAGGGCTGAGAAGGGGGATAAAATCTGGGGCTGTGGTGTAAAGTTTCTGGCAGGAATCAAACCATAGGTCTTACCAATATTTAGCTAAAAATAACTCTGACCTTATCATTTGATATCAGATGGGCAAATGGACAGCACAGCAGTAGTCATGCAGTTGAGAGTGGTGTAAGAGAGGTAAAGCTGTGTGTCATCAGCGTACAAATAGAAGCTAGCCCCTTATTTACAGATAATGTGGCCACGAGGCTGTATGTAGATAAGGAAAAAGGTTAGATCTTTGAGGGTACAGGCGGAGAAGCAAGTATAGGAGGGGCACTGGTTATGTTGGGACAGGTAAAAATGGAATCATGAATGGATAATGCCACAGGGTGCATCACGGGGAAGGCAGTGGAGGAAGATAGTCTGATCAACTATCATAAAATCTTCAGACATGTGGAGAAAGGTTAGCACACCTTAGTCACAGTCACACAGGATATTTTTAGTGATTGATCAGAATGGTCTCCGGTGCTATGGGAACATAGGAACAGGAGTAGGCCATTCAGCCCCTTGAGCCAGTTCTGCCATTCAATGAGATCATGGCTGATATGTACCCTAACTCCATTTACCCACCTTGGCTCCATGTCCCTTAAATGAGTACAGTAGCATAGTGGTTATGATACTGGACTAGTAACCCCGAGTCATGAGTTCAAATCTCGCCATGGCAGCTGGGGAATTTAAATTCAATTAATTAAATAAAATCTGGAAAAAAAAAAACTAGTTTCAGTAATGGTGGCCATGGAAACTACAGGATTGTCGTAAAAACCCATCTGGTTCACTAATGTCCTTTAAGGGAAGGAAACCTGCCGTCCTTACCCAGTCTGGCCTATATGTGACTCCAGACCCACAGCAATGCGATTGATTCTTAATCACCATCAAGCAACGGCCTGACAGAGCCATGCTCACAGAATCATACCTTTCAGCCAATGTCCCAGACTCTTCCATCACCATCCCTGGGTATGTCCTCTCCTACTGGCAGGACAGATCCACCAGAGGTGTCAGTACAGTGATATACAGTCAGGAGGGAGTGGCCCTGAGAGTCCTCAACATTGACTCCAGACCCCATGAAATCTCATGGCATCAGGTCAAATATGGGTAAGGAAACCTCCTGCTGATTACCACCTACTGCCCTCCCTCAGATGATGAATCAGTCCTCCTCCATGTTGGATGGATGGAAGCACTGAGGGTAACAAGGGCACAGAATGTACTCTGGGTGGGGAACTTCAATGTCCATCACCAAGAGTGGCTCGGTAGCACCATTACTGGCCGAGTCCTGAAGGACACAGCTGCCAGATTGGTCCTGCGACAGGTGGTGAACAAACCAACACAAGGGAAAAACCTACTTGATCTAGTCCTCACCAATCTACCAGATGCATCTGTCCATGACAGTATTGGTAGGAGTGACCACCGAGCAGACATGTAAACGGGTAGTAAGACGAGGGGTGGGGCCGATTAGGGGCCATAAAGGAGATCAACTCATGGAGGCAGAGGGCATGGCCAAAGTACTAAATGAGTACTTTGCATCTGTCTTTACCAAGGAAGAAGATGCTGCCAGAGTCTCGGTAAAGGAAGATATAGTTAAGATACTGGATGGGCTAAAAATTGACAGAGAAGAGATATTGAAAGGCTAGCAGTACTTAAAGTAGATAAGTCACCCGGTCCAGATAGGATGCATCCTAGGTTGCTGAGGGAAGTAAGGGTGGAAATTATGGTGGTACAGGCCATAATCTTCCAAACATCCGTAGATATGGGGGTGGTGCCAGAGGTATGGAGAATTGCAAATGTTACACCCTTGTTCAAAAAAGGGTGTAAGGATAAACCCAGCAACTATCGGCCAGTCAGTTTAACCTCTGTGGTGGGGAAACTTTTAGAAACAATAATCCAGGACAGAATTAACAGTCACTTGGATGAGGGTGGATTGACTGGGAAAGCCAGAATTTGTAAAAGGCAAATCATGTTTAACTAATCTGATAGAGTTTTTTGATGAGATAACAGAGAGGGTAGATGACGGCAATGCAGTTGATGTGGTGTGTATGGACTTTCAAAAGGCGTTTGATAAAGTGCCGCATGGTAGGCTTATCATCAAGATTGCGGCCCTTGGAATAAAGGGGGCAGTAGCAACATGGATACAGAATTGGCTAAGGGACAGGAAAGAGAGCAGTGGGGTGAATGGTTGTCTTTCGGACTGGAAGAAGGTGTACAGTGGTGTTCCCCAGGGGTCAGTGCTGGAACCACTGCTTTTCTTGATATATATTAATGACTTGGACTTGGGTGTACAGGACACAATTTCATAATTTGCAGATGACACAAAACTTGGAAGGGTAGTAAAAAGTGAGGAGGATAGTGATCGACTTCAAGAGGATATAGACAGGCTGGTGGCATGGGTGGACACATGGCAGATGAAATTTAATGCAGAAAAATGCGAAGTGATACATTTCGGTAGGAAGAACGAGGAGAGGCAATATAAACTAGAGGGCAAACTCTAAAAGGGGTATAGGAACAGAGAGATCTGAATGTCTATGTGCACAAATTATTGAAGGTGGCAGGACAGGTTGAGAAAGTGGTTAAAAAAGCATACAGGATCCCGGGCTTTATAAATAGAGGCATAGAGTACAAAAGTATGGAAATCATGATGAACCTTTATCAAACACTGGTTTGGTCAGAACTGGAGTATTGTGTCCAGTTCTGGGCACCGCACTTCAGGAAAGATATGAAGGCCTTAGAAAGGGTTCAGAAGAGATTTACTGGAATGATTCCAGAGATGAGGGACTTTAGTTACGTGGATAGACTGGAGAAGCTGGGTTGTTCTCCTTGGAACAGAGATGGTTGCGAAGAGATTTGATAGTTATTCAAAATCATGAAGGGTCCAGACAGAGTGGATAGAGAGAAACTTTTCCCATTGGCGGAAGGGTCATGGACCAGAGGACATAGATTTAAGGTGATTGGCAAAAGAACCAAGCGTGACATGAGGAAAAACTTTTTTACGAGTGTGATTGGTTAGGACCTGGAATGCACTGCCTGAGGATGTGGTGGAGGCAGATTCAATCATGGCTTCAAAAGGGAACTGGATAAGTACATGTAAGGAAAAAATTTGCAGGGCTACGGGGAAAGGGCGGGGGAGTGGGACCAGCTGGATTACGCTTGCAGGGACCCCGCGTGGACTCGATGGGCCAAATGGCCTCTCTCCTTGCTGTAACCTTTCTATGATTCTATAAGTGTGGAACTTTCTCCAACAAACAGCAGTAAATGTTAGCTCAATTAATAATGTTAAATCTGAAATTAATAGATTTTTGCTAGCCAAGGGTAGGTTTTTTCATGCGTTCATGGGATGTGGGCATCGCTGGCGAGGTCAGCATTTATTGACCGTCCCTTGAGAAGATGGTGGCGAGACGCCTTCTTGAACCGCTGCAATCCGTGTGGTGAAGGTTCTCCCACAGTGCTGTTAGGAAAGGAATTCCAGGATTTTGACCCAGCCATGATGAAGGAATGGCGATATATTTCCAAGTCGGGATGGTGTGTGACTTGGCGGGGAACTACAGGTGGTGGTGTTCCCAAATGCCTGCTGCCCTTGTCCTTCCAGGTGGTAGAGGTCGTGGGTTTGGAAGGTGCTGTCGAAGAAGCCTTGGCAAGTTGCTGCAGTACATCCTGTACGGTAGCATAGTGGTTATGTTACTGGGCTAGTAATCCAGAGGCCTGGACTAAAATCCAGAGTCATGAGTTCAAATCCCGCCACGGCAGCTGGCGAATTTAAATTCAATTAATTAATTTTTAAAAATTCAATTAATTAAATAAAAATCTGGAATTAAAATACTAGTATCAGTAATGATGGCCATGAAACTACCGGATTGTCGTAAAAACCCATCTGGTTCACTAATGTCCTTTAGGGAAGGAAGCCTGCCGCCCTTACCCGGTCTGGCCGATATGTGACTCCAGACCCACAGCAATGTGGTTGATTCTTAATTGCCCTCTGAAATGGCCTAGCAAGCCACTCAGTTGTAAAAATCTCGCTACGAAAAGTCGTCATAAGAATAAAACCGGACGGACCACCCAGCATCGGACCACTAGGCACCGGACACGACAACGGCAAAACACCAAGCCCAGTCGACCCTGCAAGGTCCTCCTTACTAACATCTGGGGACTTGTGCCAAAATTGGGAGAGCTGTCCCACAGACTAGTCAAGCAACAGCCTGACATAGCCATACTCACAGAATCATATCTTTCAGCCAACGTCCCAGACTCTTCCATCGGCAGGACAGACCCACCAGAGGTGGCGGTACAGTGATATACAGTCAGGAGGGAGTGGCCCTGGGAGTCCTCAACATTGACTCTGGACCCCATGAAATCTCATGGCATCCGGTCAAAAATGGGCAAGGAAACCTCCTGCTGATTACCACCTACCGTCCTCCCTCAGCTGATGAATCAGTCCTCCTCCATGTTGAACACCACTTGGAGGAAGCACTGAGGGTAGCAATGGCACAAAATATACTCTGGGTGGGGGACTTCAATGTCCATCACCAAGAGTGGCTCGGTAGCACCACTACTGACCGAGCTGGCCGAGTCCTAAAGGACATAGCTGCTAGACTGGGCCTGCGGCAGGTGGTGAGCGAACCAACACGAGGGAAAAACTTACTTGACCTCGTCCTCACCAATCTACCTGTCGCAAATGCATCTGTCCATGACAGTATTGGTAGGAGTGACCACCGCACAGACCTCGTGGAGATGAAATCCCGTCTTCGCACTGAGGACACCATCCAACGTGTTGTGTGGCACTACCACCGTGCTAAATGGGATAGATTCAGAACAGATCTAGCAGCTCAAAACTGGGCATCCATGAGGCGCTGTGGGCCATCAGCAGCAGCAGAATTGTATTCCAGCACAATCTGTAACCTCATGGCCCGGCATATTCCTCACTCTACCATTACCAACAAGCCAGGGGATCAACCCTGGTTCAATGAGGAGTGTAGGAGAGCATGCCAGGAGCAGCACCAGACGTACCTAAAAATGAGGTGCCAACCTGGTGAAGCTACAACTCAGGACTACATGCATGCTAAACAGCGGAAGCAACATGCTATAGACAGAGCTAAGCGATTCCACAACCAACGGATCAGATCAAAGCTCTGCAGTCCTGCCACATCCAGTCGTGAATGGTGGTGGACAATTAAACAACTAACGGGAGGAGGAGGCTCTGCAAACATCCCCATTCTCAATGATGGCGGAGTCCAGCACGTGAGTGCAAAAGACAAGGCTGAAGCGTTTGCAACCATCTTCAGCCAGAAGTGCCGAGTGGATAATCCATCTCGGCCTCCACCCGATATCCCCACCATCACGGAAGCCAGTCTTCGGCCAATTCGATTCACTCCACGTGATATCAAGAAACGGCTGAGTGCACTGGATACAGCAAAGGCTATGGGCCCCGACAACATCCCAGCTGTAATGCTGAAGAATTGTGCTCCAGAACTAGCTGCGCCTCTAGCCAAGCTGTTCCAGTACAGCTACAACACTGGCATCCACCCGACAATGTGGAAAATTGCCCAGGTATGTCCTGTCCACAAAAAGCAGGACAAATCCAATCCGGCCAATTACCGCCCCATCAGTCTACTCTCAATCATCAGCAAAGTGATGGAAGGTGTCGTCGACAGTGCTATCAAGCGGCACTTACTCACCAATAACCTGCTCACCGATGCTCAGTTTGGGTTCCGCCAGGACCACTCGGCTCCAGACCTCATTACGGCCTTGGTCCAAACATGGACAAAAGAGCTGAATTCCAGAGGTGAGGTGAGAGTGACTGCCCTTGACATCAAGGCAGCATTTGACCGAGTGTGGCACCAAGGAGCCCGAGTAAAATTGAAGTCAATGGGAATCAGGGGGAAAAGTCTCCAGTGGCTGGAGTCATACCTAGCACAAAGGAAGATGGTAGTGGTTATTGGAGGCCAATCATCTCAGCCCCAGGACATTGCTGCAGGAGTTCCTCAGGGCAGTGTCCAAGGCCCAACCATCTTCAGCTGCTTCATCAATGACCTTCCCTCCATCATAAGGTCAGAAATGGGGATGTTCGCTGATGACTGCACAGTGTTCAGTTCCATTCGCAACCCCTCAGATAATGAAGCAGTCGGAGCCTGCATGCAGCAAGACCTGGACAACATCCAGGCTTGGGCTCATAAGTGGCAAGTAACATTCGCGCCAGATAAGTGCCAGGCAATGACCATCTCCAACAAGAGAGAGTCTAACCACCTCCCCTTGACATTCAACGGCATTACCATCGCCGAATCCCCCACCATCAACATCCTGGGGGTCACCATTGACCAGAAACTTAACTGGACCAGCCATATAAATACTGTGGCTACGAGAGCAGGTCAGAGGCTGGGTATTCTGCGGCGAGTGACTCACCTCCTGACTCACCAAAGCCTTTCCACCATCTACAAGGCACAAGTCAGGAGTGTGATGGAATATTCTCCACTTGCCTGGATGAGTGCAGCTCCAACAACACTCAAGAAGCTCGACACCATCCAAGATAAAGCAGCCCGCTTGATTGGCACCCCATCCACCACCCTAAACATTCACTCCCTTCACCACCGGCGCACTGTGGCTGCAGTGTGTACCATCCACAGGATGCACTGCAGCAACTCGCCAAGGTTTATTCTACAGCACCTCCCAAACCCGCGACCTCTACCACCTAGAAGGACAAGGGCAGCAGGCGCATGGGAACAACACCACCTGCACGTTCCCCTCCAAGTCACACACCATCCCGACTTGGAAATATATCGCCGTTCCTTCATTGTCGCTGGGTCAAAATCCTGGAACTCCCTTCCTAACAGCACTGTGGGAGAACCGTCACCACACGGACTGCAGCGGTTCAAGAAGGCGGCTCACCACCACCTTCTCGAGGGCAATTAGGGATGGGCAATAAATGCCGGCCTTGCCAGCGACGCCCACATCCCGTGAACGAATAATAAAAAAAAAAGATGGTACAACTGCAGCCACGGTGCGCCGGTGGTGAAGGGAGTGAATGTTTAGGGTGGTGGATGGGGTGCCAGTCAAGCAGAGTGCTTTGTCCTGGATGGTGTCGAGCTTCTTGAGTGTTGTTGGAGTTGCACTCATCCAGGCAAGTGGAGAGTATTCCATTACACTCCTGACTTGTGCTTTGTCGATGGTGGAAAGGCTTTGGGGAGTCAGGAGGTGAGTCACTCGCCACAGAATACCCAGCCTCTGACCCGCTTTTGTAGCCACAGTATTTGTGGCTGGTCCAGTTAAGTTTCTGGTCAGTGGTGACCCCCCAGGATGTTGATGGTGGTGGATTCGGCGATGGTAATGCCGTTGAATGTCAAGGGAAGGTGGTTAGACTCTCAGTTGTTGCAAATCGTTGTTGCCTAGCGCAAATGTTACTTGCCACTTATCAGCCCAAGCCTGGATGTTGTCCAGGTCTTGCTGCATGCGGACACGGACTGCTTCATTATCTGAGGTGTTGCGAATGGAACTGAACACTGTGCAATCATCAGCGAACATCCCCATTTCTGACCTTATGATGGAGGGAAGGTCATTGATGAAGCAGCTGAAGATGGTTGGGCCTAGGACACTGCCCTGAGGAACTCCCTGCAGCAATGTCCAGGGGCTGAGATGATTGGCCTCCAACAACCACTACCATCTTCCTTTGTGCTAGGTATGGCTCCAGCCACTGGAGAGTTTTGCCCCTGATTCTCATTGACTTCAATTTTACTAGGGCTCCTTGATGTCAAGGGCAGTCACTCTCACCTCTGGAATTCAGCTCTTTTGTCCATGTTTGGACCAAGGCTGTAATGAGTTCTCGAGCCGAGTGGTCCTGGTCAAACTGAGCATCAGTGAGCAGGTTATTGGTGGTCCGATGCCAGGTGGTCCATCTGGATATCACTGTCGACGACATCTTCCATCACTTTGCTGATGATTGAGAGTAGACTGATGAGGGCGATAATTGGCAGGTTTGGATTTATCCAGCTTTTTATGGACAGGACATACCTGAGCAATTTTCCCACATTGTTGGGTGGATGCCAGTGTTGTCGCTGTACTGGAACAATTTGGCTAGAGGTGCGGCTGGTTCTGGAGCACAAGTCTTCAGCACTACAACCAGGATGTTGTCGGGGCCCATAGCCTTTGTTGTATCCAGTACAATCAGCTGCTTCTTGATATCACATGGAATGAATCAAATTGGCTGAAGACTGGCTTCTGTGATGATTGGGATATCGAGAGAAGGACTTTGCAGGATTCACTGGACTTGGTTTGCCTTTGTCGTGTCTGGTGCCTAGTTGTCTGATGCCAGGTGGTCCATCAGGTTTTATTCTTATTATGACTTTTTGTCGAGAGATTGTACAATTGAGTGTGTTGAAGTAAAATTGAAGCTGTTGGGTTAAAGTCAAAGATGCCCTTAGGCGACTAGTGTGTGCGTGGCTGCGGTCACTACCCCAAAACCACACTGAGCTGCGCCTTGCACGAACCATAATTAAAAGCTTAAGATGATTAACAAGTTAGTGTATTGCTAAACAAAATGGACTCTGTGAAAGGACATTAAAATGTACTGATTTAGACAGACATTTCACAACGAACTGATAAAAACTACGGAACAGACGAAGACCAGACTGTCTTAAGTTGATAACAGTTGTTTTAATGTGATTGGAGGTCAATTGTTGCTGTCGAGGCCTAATTGGCCAACGTGTAACTAACCAAGGCTAATAATGTAATAACTGCTGAATGTCTGTACTTGTAATGTATAAAAGAAGCTCAACGACCATTTTAAAATTGAGAAGGTGACTTCGAGCACTGCGGAGTGCCAAGCGCTTCTCCCAAAGCTTTGTCCAATAAACTGCATGTTGAATCTTTAAGTCTGACTTCGAGTGATGATTTCCCACAACAAGTGGCTTGCCATTTCAGAGGGCGATTAAGAATCAACCACATTGCTATGGGTCTGAAATCACATATAGACCAGATCGGGTAAGGACGGCAAATTCCCTTCCCTAAAGGACATTTTTTATGACATTCCGGTAGTTTCATGGCCACCATTACTGATACTAGTTTTTTTTTAATTCCAGATTTTATTAATTGAATTTAAATTCCCCAGCTGCCGTGGTGGGATTTGAACTAATGATTCCAGATTATTAGTCCAGTAACATAACCACTATGCTACTGTACCCCTACATATATACAGTGAATAGTTGAGGCCCTAGCACAAATCCTTGTGGGACACCACTAGTCACTTCCTTCCAATTCGAGTACATATCCATTATCCCTTCTCGCTTTCTTCTACCGCCTAACCAATCTCCTAACCAGGTCAATAATTTGCCTTCAATTCCATGAGCTTTAATTTTAGTTAACAGTCTCTTATGTGGAACCTTATCCATGGAAATGCATATAAGCTACATCCATAGACATTGCGCTGCCTTCTGCTTTAGTAACTTCCTCAAAAATTCAGTTAAGTTAGTTAGACATGACCCACCCTTTACAAATCCATGTTGGCTCTCTCTGATCAGCTCAAATTTCTCTAAGTGCTCAGTTACTTTGTCCTTAATTATAGATTCCAATAACTTTCCCACAATAGATGCTATACTAACAGGTTTATAATTTCCTGGTTTCTCTCTCTCACCTTTCTTAAATAATGGAGTTCCATTTGCAATTTTCCAATCGAAAGGGCCAATTCCTGAATCGAGGGAGCTTTGGAAGATTATGACTAAAGCATCTGTAATTTCCTCACCTACTTCCTTTAAAGCACTGGGGTGGAAACCATCAGGTCCTGGGGATTTGTCAGTCTTTAGTGCCATTATTTTTTCTAATACTGTTTTCTTACTTACTTTATCTTTAGTGAGTTCCAGTCCTTGATTCATTATTAGTTTCCATGGAATGTCGGGTATATTATCCTCTTCCTCTACAGTGAAGACTGGCACAAAGTAATTATTCAACAAGTCTGCTATTTCTTTATTTTCATTTGCAATATTACCCGCATCTGTTTTTAAATCGCCTACATTACCCCTGACAACCAATTTTCTTCGAATATAATTGTAAAAATGTTTTGTATTAATCTTGATATCCCTCACAAGTTTCTTTTCATATTCCTTTTCGCAACTCTCACTATCATGTTTGTCTTCCTTTGCTGCTCTCTATATCTCTCCCAGTTCCCTGTATTTACACAATTTGTTGCATACATTTGAGCATACACTTTTGTATACTCTTTCCTTTAATTTTGTTACCTCTCACCTCTTTTGTCGACCATGGCTGTTTTATTTGGTAAGTAGAGCTCTTGCACCTTAGGGTTATATACTGGTCCTGTATTAAGCTAAATTCTTCTTTGAACATCTGTTTTACCCATTAACAGTTTTGACCAGTTTGCTGTCGTCGGTCTCTGTCTCATCCCATTAAAGTTAGCCATACCAAAATCTAGAATCTTTGTAACTAATTTACGTTTCTCCTTTTCAAACGTAACATTTAATTCAATCATATTATGATCACTGTTCGCTAAATGTTCCTTTACTGTTAGATTATTAACTAAGTCTGGCTCATTACTAAATCTAGTATGGTTTACCCTCTTGTTGGTTCTAGAACATAGTGCTCCTTTCTGACTTGAGCTAATCTGCTCTTCCCAATCTATATGAAAATTAAAGTCTCCCATTAAAACAACTCTGCTTTTGCTACAAGCTCCTCTAATCTCTGAATGGGTGACTGTGGATGATATAAAAGCCATGTCAGTTTTCTAATGTCTTACGATTTTTGACTTTTATAAACCTAATATACCCGCATCTGTTTTTCCTTGGAGCTGTTCCTGCTCTGCCACTGTAATGCTCGTAATAGTTCCGGCAAAGTTCCGGCAGCAGAGCGTGAGCAGCTCCGAGGAAATTCATGCCATTCGTCTGCAATATAATAGCTGCAAACAGAAATTGAGATATAATTTTTGCTCATATTGTATTTTTAATTTCCAAATGTTTAATTAAAGTACATGGCTAACACTTATAACCAACTGCAGCAGAACAAGAAAAAAACTGTTCAGAATTGGGAATCAAACTCTCGTGGCCTCACATATTCCACCCAGCATATATCTATCTTGCAGCTTGATTCTTAATTTATTTAACGGCATCATTCTGTCTCCTGTGTAGTAATTACACTGATATAAAGAAAGAAACTCCAGCGTTCTGTCCTGAGCTCTGAGCAGTGGCTTGAAGAGCAATTAAGTACTGACTGATCTCCCGCTAAACAGTGCAACACCCCTTTCCTTATAGAACATTCTTTCTCTCCACCAATCTTTAATATTGAAAGTCCTGAGCAGAGCAATCGTTTCCTGCAAATGTAGCAATTTCTAACTGTAACACTTTCCTATCATTCTTTTATCGTCACAATTTTTTAATCACTGTTTTCTGTCGTGCTTTTCTATATTTCTTCTTCTTACCTCTGGTTCATTCTGCCCACATAACTGATTTCTCCCCTCTTGCCAACCAACTCTAGACTTGTATCTCCCAGCTTCAAGTGGCACTATTGCCAGCAGCTCCACCCACCTCCAGCCTGTGAACAAGCCTCTTATTCAACTCAATCTGCCTTCCAGATGGCTTTTTCTGTGAATCAGGCCTGTCACCCAACCTGAACTGCACCAACTCCTGCCACTCACTTCTCTTGCCACCTCCCCCATCCTGAAAAACTGCCATAGTACCAAATTTCCAGCTTTAACCCAGGAACTAATTAGGTAGCACATTTTTAATGCAAAGGGTAGTGGAATTCTCTCTCCCAAAAGGCTGTGGATGCTTGTTCACTTGACATATTCAAGTCTGAGATCGATAGATTTTTGTTGGGTAAGGGCATCAAGGGAATTGGAGCAAAGACAGGTAGATGGAGTTGAGATTCAGATCAGCCATGATCTAATCGAATGTCTGAATAGACTTGAAGGTCTGAATAGACTTGAAGGGCTGAAAGACCTACTCCTGTTCATAAGGAACATTTTTTTGGCCACTTTTTTACGTAGGGAGACCACTGCATAGGGTTAAAAAAAAAATCTGGTTAAGGTTTATAACATAATCAAGACATAAAGAATACATATTTCTCTAAAATGATTAAACATACCTATTATAAAATAAATACAGAAAATGCTGGAAACACTCAGCAGGTCAGGCAGCATCTGAGGAGAGAGAAACAGAGTTAACGTTTCAGGTCATTGACCTTTCATCAAACATACCTAATGTTTTACTTAGAGACCTCAGCCACCCTGAAAAGCCTGGGGTTTTAGCTAATATTCTTCACAAGCTATCACTCAATCAGTTAAAGAGAATTCACAACTACACTTGTGTCTCCAATTCTCAGTATGTTACCGTCTGAGCATGTTTGTTTCTCAATATGCAAAAGTTTAATTCTCTCTAGTAATCCCTGCGACTTCTCAAAGCATGTCGTTCCTCAGGCTATGACAGTAATGATGAGTTTTTGTTTTTCCAAATTATTTCAAAACGAGATGTAGCATGAATTTCAGAACATTTCAAAATAATTTTTGACAAGAAAACTATTTTCCAGTGCAACTTTTTAATTAAGAGAGAGACATTTCCAGACACCATTTTACACTTCCTATGGCAGACTTGTCTAGCACGTATCTGTCACACTTAAATACTTTCAAAAAATGTTTTAACAAAAGAAACAAATCATACACTAAATTTCATACTGTGCTGGTGTATATTTTCAACGCAGCATTTGTAGGGTGGTATATTGACTGCCTAGTTATACATATATTTGTAGACTAATTTGACTTCAGGTTTAGGTGGATATATGGTGGGAGCAACACAGTCGGACAAGGATACACAGGAGTTATCCTCCTACTCCTTCTATGGTGTTTTTGGGTTGTTTTGCTTTTTCTGTACAGCTGGTGTTCAATGGTGGTGTGTTTTCTCATCAGCATTAATCTGTCCTCCCTCTGCAGAGGTGTGTTATGTGATTTATGAGAAGGGTGCTGTTTGTACAGTTCTTCAGGAGGTCCACACTGCTTGATATTTCTAGATGTGGAGATGCCGGTGATGGACTGGGGTTGACAATTGTAAACAATTTTACAACACCAAGTTATAGTCCAGCAATTTTATTTTAAATTCACAAGCTTTCGGAGGCTTCCTCCTTCGTTCACCTGACGAAGGAGGAAGCCTCCGAAAGCTTGTGAATTTAAAATAAAATTGCTGGACTATAACTTGGTGTTGTAAAATTGTTTACAATTGATATTTCTAGCCCACTGACACATGTCCTATGGGAGCCTAATCTATGTTTTTGTTGGGAGGAGGGATTCAGCATTGTGGAGGGGTGCACCGTCTTGAAATCACAGAAACATACAGTACAGAAGGAGGCCATTCAGCCCATCGTGCCGGTGCCAGCTCTTTGAAAGAGCTATCCAATTGGTCCTACTCCCCTGCTCTTGCCCCATAGCCATGCAAATTTCTCCTTTTTTCTTGTCCCCAACAAGAGATTTGTGCCAATTTATGCATTGGAGGAGGATCTTGCATCCCTGGGGACAGGCCTAGCAGACAGGAGAGTGGATTTGAGGGGACAAACGCCGGTCACAGCCCTTGTGCCATCCCAAATCACTTCCCAAAATGGTTGGATTTGGGGGCAGGATCAATAGGTGTGCTTGATCATTCCAGTCTGACCACATCTCTCCAGCATTCATTCAACAGGGAGGGGCTGAATCATTAAGCTATGTGGAGAAGGTTACTGTTACAAGTTTATGTCTGCCTTAGATATTCTCTTGGGTACAGTGGTATTGTTCACTCCCAGAAGTGCTCTGAGTATCTTACATTCAGAAGTGTGGACCTACTGTCCAATTTCTAATTATATAATAGTGTAACCCAGGGGTGTAACAATAGGACCCCCTTTTTGGTCTGAGCTAGATATCCATGCACAGACAGTGTTTCCACCACACTTCCAATGGTTACAGCGGCGGAGCAGGAGGATTTCCCAGAAAATTCTGGCCCCTTGTGTTTCGCACATGCTCTCGCGTGCTCCTCCAATCAGTGGACTGAGAAACACTTGGTGAGATGAGGCCAGATACGAATCATTAAGCTGCTTTATTTCACAGACAGAAGTGAATGTACAGAGTAAGAGTCGAAGCAAATTTCACTTATTTAACTCGATCGCACTTCTTTCCTTGAAAAATGGGGGAAATAATAAACTATGTGCCCTTACCCTTTCATAGGCTGACTTGCTGTTTTTGACATTTCATTTTATCCTTCTGCCCCTATAAAGCACCTTGGGACTTTTCTTTTCTATGTTAAAGGCGCTACATAAATGCAAATTGTTGTTGTTATGCCTTTCTTTCTAGGCAACTCCTAATTACAGAACTTGGACCTGCATTTAGCTCCCAGCTCTGGACCGATGACTGTCTCGCAGTCCCTTTTCTCTCAAGTATGTCCCCAGCCTGGGGGAGGGCTGTGATGCTGAATTCCTCCCCATTAGTGGTTCGCCAATAAGCCTGTCAATAGATACAGCTACCTCTCACTTGAGGTGTGGGTTTCAGGTAAATGCCCCCTGCTACTTTCAAAATCAATCAGAGCCATCCTGCCTAATGGACCTGGGATGAGACAATTGACCCTTGCTGTATCAGTATGAAGTAGACTTTAAGCTGTGACATTTCACAAACTGATCATTCTGGTTTGAAGACATATCTTCAATACCTGCCAAAGCAAAGCCAATGTGGCTTTTTAAAAAAAAATTTAAAATCTAACATTTAAACATAGCTCAATCCAAAAATGCTTTCCATGAAGAATAATACAGGTTAAAAATCCTGAAATGTAACAGGGATGAAGTGTGTTCGATTTAGAATTGATCCTCATTTATTCTACTGCAGATGTGGTTTCCAGATTCCTTTGCGTTCATTTTACACATTTTTAACAATAATGCACAGCCTGGCCCTGCCCACCAACTCCTATCCAATCCCATCATCCTCTTCGAACACAAGGAAGCATTTTGGCCATCTGCTAGTTCTTTCTTATTCTCGGGATCCACAAGCTGCCTCACTACCCTCTACAACCCCCTCCCCTTCTCTCTCCGTGCCCTACCCTCTCTTGCTTCCAGCTCATATCATTTCTTCAACATTAAATACCTTTATTTCACCAGCACTAGAAGTCGGCTTCATATCCAACATCATTGTTATGATCTTACCATATGACATTTTTTGCAAGCGAAGATGAAGTTTAATTAATTTATTTCCAAAGCTTATTATCACCTCACCACCTACCAGTTGCAAACCCGCACACTTATAATATCACAGTCCCCCAATCCACTTTTGAAATATCTCATTTTCCCAACCCATCCTCAACTCTGCTGCCTATATCCTATTCCACACTAAGTCCTATTCTCCTTTCACTCCTGTGTTCACTAACCTTCAGTGGCTCCCATTCTACCTTTTGCGTCAATTTAAAATCTTATTCCTCATCTCCAAATCTCTCCATGGTGTCGCCCTTCCCTACCTCTGCAGCTTCATTCAACCCTATATTCCCATTCCACTCACTTGCTCACATTCAACATATTCTGGCACCCCAATCCATTCTCGACTTACTAGCTTTTACCACCATCCACCTCCATCTATTCATCGTTGTACAAAGCTCCCATCCCAATAGTTCTTATGCCAGCTTGTATTCTCCACCCAGCACCATCTAAGAACAATGTCATGGGAAATCAGGCATGTGGTCACTTTTGCATGTATGCTGACAACACCCAGTGCTGGATGAGCAAGAATCTCCTTTAACCTAACATCAGCAAATTCAAAGACAGGCATCCTGTTCAATGCCCACCTAAAACTCTTCACCATAGCACCTGACCCCCTCCCTCTCTCTGATACCTCCATCAGACTAGGCCCGATAGTGTGCAACCTCAGTGTCCTCTTTGACTCTAAGCTGATCTTCAACCCCCTCATCCTTACTTACACCAAGACTGCCTATTTCCATATCCATATTTTTTTAACCACTGCCACTGGAACACTTATCCATGCCTTCACCTCCCAACTCAATTATTCCAATGCTCTGCTTGCCATCCTCTTGATTTCTGCCCTACATAAATTGCAAATCATCCAAAACTCTGCTGCCTTTCTCCTATTCCACACTAAGTCCTATTCTCCTTTTACTCCTGTGTTCACTAACCTTCAGTGGCTCCTTTATTACCAGTGCATCAATTTAAAATCCTTTTCCTCATCTCCAAATCTCTCCATCGCCCCTCCCTACCTCTCAGCTCATTGCATGAATAAAAACCACCACTAAATGCAAAATCAAACTCTCATTTATGGATTAATAAATGAAATTATGCAAACATAACAGAACTATTCACCCTTGTGCATTCACTTAGTGCCTGTTGTTCATGTGCCTTTACCTATCCTAGTGCTCCACGAGGTGCTTCCCCATTCGCTGGAGCATAGGTAGTGGAAGTCTGCTAGCTTCCAATGGAGGAACGTGCAGATGGCCTTGGAGGATGACCTCGAGCAGCTCTGGACCTGGAGGGCCCGGCTTCAGACAGTACCATCTCAGCATGGGCTGCAGCAGTGCAGTCTGGCCTGGCCGGCCAAGAGGCAACAACAGGGGCGCTGATGGAGTGGCAGGGGTGGGAGCAGGAATGCTGTCGTCCTGAGAGAGGACAGCAGGTCCAACTGCCATGGCGCCACTGCCAATCTCCCGGGGCGGCGTCTCAGCAATCCTGGTGATTGGCTGAAGAACAGATTGCTGGAGTGCTGTGATGTCCTGGAAGCCCCGTTCCACAGTGGTCCCCAGAGCCATGATAGCAGCAGTCTGAGCTTCCAAGGCAGCAGTCTGAGCTTCAAATGTAGCAGTCAGACCTTGGATGGCAGACGTTTGTGCTGCAATGGATGTTGTGACATCAGTCATCAGACGCTGCATCATGGTGGGTTCCACAGGTGCGCTGATGGAGGTGACCACCCGTTCCATGTTGGAAAGGATGGGCTCCAAGATCTGCGCAAAGCCCTGCGCCAAGTTGGAGCTGGACTCCTTCATGCCCCTTCTCATGGTGCGCAGACTTTCTGGCAGGCTTTCCAGTGCCCCAAGCATTTGCCCATCAGCCATCTTCTGTAGCCTGGCCCATCGAAGTCCTCATCTGACTCCACTGCAGCAGAACTAGTGAGCGACCTTGCCATCTGGCGAGCTGGCACCGGTGGTACCCGTTCCCTCCGCCCCGGCTCCTGCGCACTTGTGCCCGGTGTCTCACCACGTGCAGATCCCTCCTCTGACTTAACCTCTAAAGGACGCGCAGTGTCAGTCTCTGAGCTGGTGGAAGCAAGTGTTAGATCAAGTGACAGTGTGACTTCAGTGTCCTCCTCCTCCTCCTCCTCCGGTGCTGTCACGTGTTCTTGGGTATCTGCAATGACAAAGGGAAACAAGTTGAGTTGTGGAGTGGGGAGAGGAGCAAGTAAGAGGTGTGTGCTGACAGCATCTGCAGCACATGAGTCAGAAAAGATTATGGGAGGAGGGAGATGTGGAAAAGGGGAAGGAACATTAGATATGCAGAGACCCCCTTGACCGGGACCTCCAGCGCGGCACGTTGTGAGAGCTGCAGCGATGGCCCGCCCAATGATCCACAGCACAGTCTCCTCTGGGGGGTGAGGATGTGTAGACGTGCCCGTCCAGCCTCAGGTCCCTCCTGCTGGCGGGTGTTATATGCGCACCTTCTCCTGCAAGGCAGAGGACAGTGTGTCAGTGAGTGTCCTGCAAGGTGTCTGGGTGATGTGCCTGTCATGGTCGAATAGCTGCCACTTTGTGTGACTTGAGTGGTTGTGTGGCCTGCAAGTGTGGCACTATGTGCGGGTGAGATGCAGCATTGCGTATGGATGGGCAATGTTTGTTGGTGGGTGGGTGACAGGAGGTGTCATGCATGGAGTTGGTGGGATGTGCCACTTGACACTTGCATTCACTCACCTTGACCACTCGTGTCAAATCATTAAATTTTTTCCAGCACTGCACCCACGTGCGTGGTGCAATGCTCCTGGCATTCACCTCCTGCGCCACAGCCTGCCAATGCCTACGCAGCTGTAGTCTAGAGGGCCTCCGGCCACCCTGTGGGTACATGCCTGCCCTCCTTTGGTCCATGCCTTCCACCAGGGCCTCCAGAGCATCGTCCGAGAATCTTGAAGCCTGTTCTCTTGCTGGTGCAGCTACTTGCTATGCCATTCTCCCTTCTCCTACTTGGCTGTGTATCTGCCATTGGAAATGTGCCTGCACCGTTAAGTAATGCAGGCTGCTGATGACGTGCGCTGTGCACGCCCCATTTCCAGGGAACAGGCTATTTTAGATCTTGTATTGTGTAATGAGACAGGGTTAATTAGTAATCTCTCAGTAATGGATCCTCTGGGGAAGAGTGATCATAATATGATAGAATTTCACATTGAATTTGAGAGTGACATACTTAAGTCTGACATAATTAAGTCAGAAACTAGAGACTTAACTTAAATAAAGCCAATTACATAGGTATGAGGGATGAGTTGGTTACGATAGTTGGGAAATTAGATTCAAAGGTATGATGGTAGATAAGCAATGGTAAACACTTAAAGAAATATTTCAATATTCTCAACGAATATACATTCCATTGCAAAATAAAAACTCCATGGGAAAAGTGATCCACCCATGGCTAACTAAAAAAGTTAAGAATAGTATTAGATTAAAAGAAGAGGCTTATGATGTTGTGAAGAATAGTAGTAAGCTTGAGGATTGGGAGAGTTTTAGAAACCAGCAAAGGATGACCAAAAAATTAATAAAAAGGGAGAAAATAGAATATGAAAGTAAACTAGCAAGAAATAAAAAAACAGATTGTAAGAGCTTCCACAAGTATGTAAAAAGGAAGAGAGCAGCAAAAGTAAACATTGGTCCCTTAGAGGCTGAGACAGGAGAAATTATAATGGGGAATAAGGAAATGGCAGAGATGTTAAACAAATGTTTTGTATCTGTCTTCACAGTAGAAGACACAAAAAGCATACCAGAAATAGTGGGGAACCAAGAGGCTAATGAGAGTGAGAAACTTAAAGTAATTATTATCAGTAAAGAAAAAGTACTGGAGAAACTAATGGGACTAAAAGCCGATAAGTCCCCTGAACCTGATTGCCTACATCCGTGGGTTCTAAAAAAGGTGGCTGCAGAGATAGTGGATGCATTGGTTGTGATCTTCCAAAATTCCTTTGATTCTAGAACGGTCCCAGCGGATTGGAAGGTGGCAAATGTAACCCCGCTATTCAAGAAAGGAGGGAGAGAGAAAACAGGAAACTACAGACCAGTTAGCCTGACATCAGTCATTGGGAAAATGTTGGAATCCATTGTTAAGGAAGTGGTAACAGGGCACTTAGAAAATCACAATATGATCAGACAGAGTCAACATAATTTTATGAAAGGGAAATCGTGTTTGACAAATTTATTAGAGTTTTTTTTGAGGATGTAACTAGCAGGGTAGATGAAGGAACCAGTGGATGTAGTATATTTGAAATTCCAAAAGGCATTCAATAAGGTTCCACTTAAATGGTTGTTATGCAAGATAAGGGCTCCTCTCTCAAGTTTAGAAGAATGAGAGGTGATCTCATTGATACATACAAGGTTCTGAGGGGGCTTGACAGGGTAGATGCTGAGAGGTTGTTTCATTTGGCTAGCGAATCTAGAACAAGGGGGCATAGTCTCAGGATAAGGGGTCGGCCATTTAAGACTGAGATGAGGAGGAATTTCTTCACTGAGGGTTGGGAATCTTTGGAATTCTCTACCCCAGAGGGCTGTGGATGCTAAGTCATCGAATATGTTCAAGGCTGAGATCGATAGATTTTTGGATTCTAGGGGAATCAAGGAATTGGGGATTGGGCAGGAAAGTAGAGTTGAGGTTGAAGATCAGCCATGATCTTATTGAATGGCAGAGCTGGCTCGACGGGCTGCATGGCCCACTCCTGCTCCTATTTCTTATGTTCTTATGACTAGGGAAAGACAATTTCCTTTGGTTGTGGAGTCAGTGAGAGAGTTTGAATGGGTTAAAACTGTCACTAAGGGGTGAGGATTGAAGTTTTAAGAAATGTCTTTATAGCGAGGGTTGTTGAAAAATGGAATGCTTTGTCACAGAGAATAGTTGAGGCAGGGACCACTGCATCTTTTAAGGAGAAATTGGATAAATATTTCAAGCAGAGAAAGCTGCAAGGCTATAGTGAGAGCACAGAGCCACGGGATTAGTTTTGGATTACTCTAGCAAAGAGCTGGCACAGGTACGATGGGTTGAATGGCATTCTTCTGTGCTATAATGTTCTATGTCTCTATAAAATGTGCATCCAGTGTTACTAGGAGGTAAGCAAAAGTAATTAGCAACTCTGTCACTTGTATGCATACATTCAAGTTACAGTTCACTTGTTGCACTGGATACCCGGTATTCATCTATCTAATTACCTAAAATAACCATGAATGTTGTGGATTCAAAATCTAAAGGTAGAAATTACCATCGGGGCATTCTGATATAAATGGTTAATCAAAAGCAAAATACTGCAGTTGCTGGAAATCTGAAATAAAAACAGAAAATGCTGGAAAAGCTCAGCAAGTCAGGCAGCATCTGTGGAGAAAGAAACAGAGTTAATGTTTCAGGTTGAAGACCTTTCATCAGAACTGGAAGATGTTTAAGAGTTAAAGTTTTTAAGCAAATATAGAGCCAGAGAAAGTGGGGGAGGGTGGGCAGGGGAGGAAAGAACAAAAGGGAAGGTCTGTGATAGGGTAGAGGGCAAGAGTGATTAAATGACAAAAGGGATGATGGTGTAAGGCAAGGAGGGTGGTAATGGGACAAGTTAAGAAACAAAAGATCGGTCTAGAGTAGCTGTAAGTGGCACCAGCAGCTGCAGTCCAATAAATAAATATATATAAATGGGAGTAGTGGTTATGGTCTAAAGTTATTGAAACAATTAATCAATGTTGAGTCCAGATGGTTGTAAAGTGCTTAAACGAAAGATGAGGTGCTGTTCCTTGAGCTTCATTGGAACAGTGTAAGAGGTCGAGGACAGAGAGGTCAGAGTGAGGGTGGGATGGGGAATTAAAATGGCAAGTGACCGGCAGGTCAGGGTCATGCTTGTCGACAGAGCGGAGGTGTTCATCTTTCGTTTAGGCACATTACATCCTTCCGACTCAACATTGATTTCAATAACTTGAAACATTAACATAGAAACATAGAAAATAGGAGCAGAAGTAGGCCATTCGGCCCTTCGAGCCTGCTCCGCCATTCAAAATGATTGTGGCTGATCCTCTATCTCAATACCATATTCCCGCTCTCTCCCCATACCCCTTGATGCTTTTTGTGTCTAGAAATCTATCTAGCTCCTTCTTAAATATATTCAGTGACTTGGCCTCCACAGCTTTCTGTGGTAGAGAATTCCACAGGTTCACCACGCTCTGAGAGAGGAAATTTCACCTCATCGCAGTCCTAAATGTCCTACCCCGTATCTTGAGACTGTGACTCCTCGTTCTGGATCCCCCAGCCAGGGGAAACATCCTCCCTGCATCTCGCCCTGTCAGAATTTTATATGTTTCAATGAGATCCCCTCTCATTCTTCTAAACTCAAGTGAATACAGGCCGAGTCGACCCAATCTCTCCTCATACAACAGTCCTGCCATCCCAGGAATCAGTCTGGTGAACCTTTGCTGCACTCCCTCTACGGCAAGTATATCCTTTCTTAGGTAAGGAGACCAAATCTGCACACAATATTCCAGGTGTGGTCTCACCAAGGCCCTGTATAACTGCAGTAAGACATCCTTGCTCCTGTACTCAAATCCTCTTGCAATGAAGGCCAACATACCATTTGCCTTCCTAACTGCTTGCTGCACCTGCATATTTGCTTTCAGTGACTAGTGTACAAAGACACCCAGGTCTCTTTGTACATCAACATTTCCCAATCTATTACCATTTAAATAATACTCTGCCTTTCTGTTTTTCCTTCCGAAGTGGATAACGTCACATTTATCCACATTATACTGCATCTGCCATGTATTTGTTCACTCATTCAACTTGTCTAAATCACCTTGAAGCCTCTTTGCATCCTCCTCACAACTCATGATCCCACCTAATTTTGTGTTGTCAGCAAACTTGGAAATATTACATTTAGTTCCCTCATCCAAATCATTGATATATATTGTGAATAGCTGGGGCCCAAGCACTGATCCCTGCGGTACCCCACTAGTCACTACCTGCCACCCTGAAATAGATCCATTTATTCCTACTCTCTGTTTCCTGTCTGTTAACCAATTTTCAATCCATGCCAGTATATTACCCCCAATCCCATGTGCTTTAATTTTGCACACTAACCTCTTATGTGGGACTTTATCAAAGGCCTTCTGAAAATCCAAATAAACCACATCCACCGGTTCCCCCTTATCTATTCTACCAGTTACATCCTCACAAAACTCCAGTAGGTTTGTCAAACATGATTTCCCTTTCATAAATCCATGTTGACTTTGTTTAATTCCCTTGATATTTTCTAAGTGTCCTGTTATCACATCCTTTATAATTGAGTCTATCATTTTCCCTACTACTGATGTTAGGCTAAGCGGTCTGTAGTTCCCTGTTTTCTCCCTCCTTTTTTAAATAGTGGGGTTACATTTGCCACCCTCCAATCTGCAGGAACTGTTCCATAATCTATAGAATTTTGGAAGATGACAACTGATGCATCCACTATTTCCATGGCTACCTCTTTTAGTACTCTGGGGTGCAGATTATCAGGACCTGGGGATTTATCGGCTTTCGGTCCCATTAATTTCTCCAGCACTTTTTTTACAAATACTAATTTCCTTTAATTCCTCCTTCTCACTAGTCCCTTGGTTCTCTAGCATTTCTGAGAAGTTATTTGTGTCCTCTTCCATGAAGACAGAACCAAAGTATTTGTTTAATTGCTCTGCCATTTCCTTGATCCCCGTTATAAATTCTTTCATTTCTGACTGTAAGGGACCTACATTTGTCTTCACTAATCTTTTTCTTTTTACATACTTGTAGAAGCTTTTACAGTCCATTTTTATGTTCCTTGCACGTTTACTCTCATGCTCATTTTTACCCCTTTTAATTAATCTCTTGGTCCTTTTTTGCTGAATTCTAAACTGCTCCCAATCCTCAGGCTTGCTACTTTTTCTGGCAACTTTATATGACTCCTCTTTGGATCTAATACTATCCTTAATTTCTTTTCTTAGCCATGGTCGGGCCCCATTTCCTTTTGTGTTTTTGCGCCAGAAAGGAATGTATAATTGTTGCAATTCATGCATTCGTTCCTTAAATGTTAGCCATTGCCTATCCACCGTCATGCCTTTTAACTCTGTTTCTTTCTCCACAGATGCTGCCTCACTTGCTGAGCTTGTCCAGCATTTTCTGTTTTTATCTCATAAATGCTCACTGCATTGTACCAAATTTCTCTTTGTACTATTTAACACAGGTGATAACTTAAGCTGGATAAAACATACAAGAAGTAAATGCGTCATTTATTGCTACTTTCCCCTGACTACAATGGTAATTTTGGGTTCTTTGAGCTCAAGAATGGCAGATAATTAAAATAAAATAAATAGTATATATTCACATTTATACTACCTCTGAATTTCACATTCTGGTGTTGTTGGCCTAGATCGCACAAGCCATGTGATGGACCCATACAATCTATATTTTATCTTCTCACATTTATTTTGTACAGTATACTTTCTATCTCTTAGATTAAAAAATGTCCTGTGCCATGTCAGGTTGCACTTAGTGTGAATGAGAAGGCCATACACAATGAGAAACCATAAATGTGACTCAACAGTTAGATTTGTTTTTGTCAGTGCAAAATATACAGATAAATAATTGTACATGTGAAATTTTAAAAAGACATAATTTTCAGAAGCTACAATAATTTTATAGAAAATAAAACACCCAGTTCTGATGAATTAATAAGGTGTATAAATCTTTGTCGCTTTGAAATGGTATGACATTCATAAATGTGATGTTTAGCCTCAAAACCAAGTCAGGACTATATACTTTGTTAGAATTTTCCCTGACTGGCCATTCATTATTCATTGTAGGATCCCAGAAAACTAAAATGACACATAAAGCTATTTAGAAAGCTATAATCGCTGACTATTTTTCATCTCGTGCTTTTGACAGGATAATTTGTGTTATATATGACTTTTAGGGTTGAGTATTAATTTTACAATTTAAGAGAAAAATTGTGTATTTGATTACCTCAGGTTCCCATTCTTATCAAAGTGAGATTTTAAATGCTACAATTACTCTTTATCTCAACTGTCTGCTTGCTTGAAATACTGAATCTATATGTGCTATCTTTAAACTCAGAGTCTAAAATGACCCCTGTCATCCAGGGGAAAATCAGTTGGGAGCAGTAATGAATATTTTGTTGACTGGTTCTATGGTTTTTTTTCTAGCTTGAACAATCACCTTCTCAAACCTGAAGGCAATTTTCTGGCAATGTGAAGCATGGATATATTCTTGTGACAGTTCCAGTAAATGAAATTGTCAGTCTTTATTCACCTCTGACTTTAGTAAATGATGCCCTTTTCCACTTGATTGCCCACTGAGAAGAAGTGTAATAGGCACTTCTTTTTAATGGCTCAACCACTCTGTGTCTTTTGCAGACTCTGCATTGACACTCAGATTTGCCCGATCAAAAAGCTTTGAAATCAAATCACTTGAATTGAATATTAGAAATAACATCACAATGTTTAGGAGCATAAAGTCTCTAGTGTGTTCTTTTATTTTTGAAAATACTATTTTAATTTCTTCCTTTTTGTGTTACAAATGCTTGTATACTATTACAGTTAGTGGAAAATTGTTACTGTAATTCACTTTGGCTCTGATTACTGCTAATTCCTATTGATTGCTATTACTTAAAAACATCACCACAGAAGTACATAATAAGCAATTAAACCAATAAGTTATGGGCCGAAAGCATCAAAAAGTGAAATTACTCTTGCCTCACTTTTTGTCTGCTAAATATGGCTGCTGTTATAGCCCATTTGAACATCCTGCTCTTTGCAAGATAAATGTTCAGGTATAAACTGTCATAAAGCTTTTGCCAAAAGTGAAGGTGCTGCAACTTATGGAAATATTTTACTTCAAAAAACTATTACTGTGATATAACCATAGAAATGTTTTAGGATTTGTAAGTGATATATGATTTTTACATTAAGGAAAAATGTATACAGTAGCCTTAGTATTATGGTACTGGACTAAGGTCATTATGGTCACCAAGGTTTACAAAAATCACTTTCTAACTGGAAACGTTTTAAAGAGACATATCTCTAATAATTTCCCACATTAATATGCTGACTTTAGCTGCAATACTTGATGGATAAAACATGAAAAAGCATAATATTTACAGTTAGTTCCTTCAGTTAATTGATTTGGAGTATCTCTCTGATAATTGTTCAATGAAAGTACAGCTTGAAAGAATAACTTTGCAATGATTTCATAAGTAAATGCACCCTCTGGTGTTGTGCTAAGCAATACAGATCGGAAAGGTCCTAAATCATACCTCCAGCCTATGCTAAATTAATTGATACAACGTGGGTAGCAGTCATGATGGACAACTACAATTGACCTTAAGTGTCCCAAGTATAATGAGAGGAAAAATCCATTGGGTTTCCATTCCAACTGTCGTATGGCAACTTGTGATCCATGCTACCAAATGTGAATGTTATTAGGAGAACACAAGATCAGGCTTGGCAATCATACCTCCATGATTCAATAGCCCACCAGCACCCAAGCATGAAGAATGATCATTAGGGAAAGATACCATCCATCTAAAAGAAAACCAGAAAGTCGTGCTTTGACTGCTAAACATGGCTGCTGTTATAGCCTGACATATAAATGAAGAATGCAGCAGCAGCAGCAGCAACAACAACAACTTGCATTGTTTTCCTTGGAGCAGAGGAGGCTGAGGGGGGACATGATTGAGGTGTACAAAATTATGAGGGGCACAGATAGGATGGATACTAAGGAGCTTTTTCCCTTCGTTGAGGGTACTATAACAAGGGGACATAGATTCAAGGTAAAAGGCGGGAGGTTTAGAGGGGATTTGAGAAAGAACTTTTTCACCCAGAGGGTGGTTGGAGTCTGGAACTCACTGCCTGAAAGTGTTGTGGAGGCAGGAACCCTCACAACATTCAAGAAGCATTTGGATGAGCACTTGAAATGCCATAGCATACAAGGCTACGGACCAAATGCTGGAATATGGGATTAGAGTAGACAGGGCTGATGGCCGGCGCGGACACGATGGGCCGAAGGGCCTCTATCCGTGCTGTATAACTCTATGACTCTATATAGCGCCTTTAATATAATAAAATGTCCCAAGGCGCTTCACAGGAGCATTATCAAACAAAATTTGACACTGAGCCACATAAGGAGGTATTCGGAGAGGTGGTCAAAGAGTTAGGTTTTAAGGAGCGTCTTAAAAGAGAAGAGCGAGGCAGCGAGGTTTAGTGAGGGAATTCCGGAGCTTAGGGCCTAGGCAGCTGAAGTCACGGCTGCCAATTGTGGAGCGATTAAAATCGGGAATGCGCAATAGGCCTGAATTGGAGGAGTGCAGAGATCTGAGGGTTGTAGGGCTGGAGGATAGTTACAGAGATACGGAGGGAGCAGGGCCATGGAGGGATTTGAAAACAAGGATGAGAATTTTAAAATCGAGGCACTGCTCGACCAGGAGCCAATGTAAGTCAGCGAGCACAGAGGTGATGGGTGAATAGGACTTGGTGCAAGTTAGGATACGGGCAGCAGAGTTTTGGATGAGCTCAAGTTTACGGAGAGTGCAAGATGGGAGGCCGGCCAGGGGAGCATTGGAATAGCCAAGTCTAAAGGTAACAAAGGCATGGATGAGGGTTTCAGCAGCAGATGAGCTGAGGCAGGAGTGAAGACAGGCGATGTTATAGAGGTGGAAGTAGGCAGTCTTGATGATGGAGCAGATATGTTGTTGGAAGCTCACCTCGGGGTCAAATAGGATGACAAGGTTGCGAATGGTCTGGTTCAGCCTCAGCCAGTAGCCAGGGAGTGGGATGGAGTCGGTGGCTAGGGAACGGAGCTTGTGGCAGAGACCAAAGATAATGGCTTCGGTCTTTCCAATATTTAGTTGTAGGAAATTTTTGCTCATCTGGATGTCAGACAAACAGAGTGACAAATCAGAGGTAGTGGAGGGGTCAAGAAAGGTGATGGTGAGGTAGAACTGGAACCTGACATTGTGTTTTCGGATGATGTCACCGAGGGGCAGCATGTAGATGAGAAATAGGAGGGGGCCAAGGATGGATCCTTGGGAGACTCCAGATGTAACAGTGTGGTAACGGGAAGAGAAGACATTGCAGGTGTTTCTCTCGCTACGACTGGACTGATAAGAATGGAACCAGGCGAGGGCAGACCCACCCAGCTAGACGACGGAGGAGAGGTGTTGGAGGAGGATGATGTGGTCAACTGTGTCAAAAGCTGCAGACAGGTCGAGAAGGATGAGGTGGGATAGTTTACCACGGTTACAGTCACATAGGATATCATTTGTGACTTTGATAAGGGCCATTTCAGCACTGTGGCAGGGGCAGAAACCTGATTGGAGGAGTTCAGACATGCAATTCTTATGCCTGGTACCCATTCAATTTTCTTTGCACTACTTGTGGGAACATATGAGTTATTGATTTGCTTGAACGTCCTATTGATGGAAAATTTTGAGTGTAGAGAATAAATCTGTTGACAAATTTCAGCGCAGCTTGGATGCTGTCATTTGTACAGCACTAATTATGTTTTTTTGTAAACAGCAAATCAGTGCTGCTGTCAATGCTTGCAATGGACATCAGTGATGGTGCTGGTCTGAGTATGCTGCATTATATACCTCCTCATTCACACCTTTAGGACGGTAAGGTTATAATTCTCTATGGTGGTATCTCTGTTATTTACTCCAAAAATTTGAAGTATCCATTATGCATTCACAAGTGTTTACTGTGTCAGTGCACAAAAGCTGTTTTGGAGAAAACTGGAAATGTACACGACCATCTTCACTCAGTGACACAGACTGAAATGTATTTACTGGCATGAGTCTACCAGCAAAAGGGGTTTTGGAGGCATTCCAGTAAATAGACAGACTGCACCTCATGATGCTGTGATATGATTTCGATCAGTTCCCCGGATTCTTATATTATACTAGGCCTGAAACTGCAGTTAAACGTCAGGAGTGGCACTGGTGGTGAAGCAACCATTAATATATATATATAATTTTCTCTTTCTGAAACACTTAAGCATTTAGTTTTATGTTTTTTAGCTTTGGAATAACATTTCATGGAAAATCAAACTTTCTTTTTTCCAAATCTTTCTCCTCTCTTAAAGGTAGACTCTCGTATTGTTTCCATACTACTAACAGCCTTCCAGTACCCTACCCTGCTCATTCTTCAGACATAAGCTATTAGCAGGCTGTCATGTCTTCACACGTGTGCTATCCAGCAAGACAGCAAATCCACAGCCGTAGATTACTGAGATCATTTTTAGTGTCCCATTGCTGATCCAGCTAACTCAATAGAGACCAGGGATCCAACGTGGTGCTTTCCTTATCTCTGTGGCTCAGTAATATTAGGGAACTATGAATACAATATTAAAACATTATTTATTTAATAATGCAATTTGCAAAAGATAATGGAGATGAATTTCTGTGGGTTTTCTGCGGTTCTTGTTACGAGTGAAAGAAGCCCCATGGATATTCACCCCTAATGTTGCTCTGCAGAGTTAATTCTGGTCACTGACTTATATTCCATGGAAAAAAGCACATGAAAGGAAATGGCTGCTGTTTAAACAAAGCTTTTACTGTATAAATTCAGTCAACATGTCCTAAATTAGCTGATATGAATAGCACTGAGTGAAATGGTACATCAACAAATTGAGCAATTTGCAACTCAAACTAATTATCTGTGGCAATTAGGAAAAATCTAAGATGTTACCATGGTATTGGTTCTACGCCAAAATAGATGACACAACAGATGTATGTTTTGGGAGTAGACAGCCTAAAAATTTATTTTGCTGTTTAAGTGCACTTTCTCATAATGTACACCCAGAGTGTATATACTTTTTCATTAAAAGGGAACCGAACAATAATTAATATCACAAGTGAGTTGAATGAACATTTACTGTTATGGACATATTTCTGCTCAGTTGCGTAAGGTTAATGCTGCTAGAAATTGTAAACAGACTAATTTTTTGATGACCAAAGCAAGTCTGCACTTTTTTTTTCAAATATCACGGTGTCTCAGTGGGAAACAGCAGCTCTGAAAATCTTTCTTCTTCCAAGTAAACCTAAGAAAGACTGCTGTCCAATGACCCAAGTGGTCCAATACTGACCCATGCGGACTAGGAAGATCCCAAGTTTGACCCCCTGGTCAACGCTGAGTTACTTGGTGTCAACTAAGGCAATAGTGGAGGTGCTACAATCGATGGTATCACTGCACTAGGGGAGGGAAACAAATCAGCCAAAACTCCTGTGACTGTTGGCTATCCAATGACTCCTACTGGAATGTGCACACATGTTGATATCATGCAAAGGTAGGATCGGGCTAACATTCATAGTCTAGATTCACTCATGAAGATTAGCCGTTCGAGTAAGGCACGAGAAGACTGCTGGCACACATGGAATTGTATCAAATATGAGTCACCATTGTTAAAAGAGGAGAAGAGAAATTGTAAAAAAAAAGTGGAGATGGCATAAATGGAAAACCCAAGAAGGGATTCTTTTCAGTCAGAAATTTCTGCTCATGGAAAGGGCCTGAGCAAGAACTTTCCTTTCTACAACCATCTCTACTACAAAGAAGATGATACAGTTCCAGATCTAGCCTTCAAATAATTATAGTATTCTTGAGGTTTCCAACCCAGGAGCAAAACTCTGCAGACTCCAGACTGGCAGGGTTCCCACAAGTCAAGGAGCAATTGACAGAATGCATGTGGCAAAGCCCCATATGACAATGCCCTTAATTTCATGAACAGGAAAGCCTGTCATTTCCATTAATGTGGAACTTGTGTGCGATACCAATCACCTCATTCTGCATGTGAATGCCTGATACCCAGGAAGCTGCCATAACGCTTTCATCTTGCAACAATATACCCTACCAGCCTTGATGACTCAGGAATTCCAGAAGTCACCAATGTCCTTAAAAATTTTTCCAGGCATCTTGATGTCATAGAAGTCTCCCAGACTGTCTCACTCTCCAGGGTATCCTGCAGATAGTGAGACACGTCATACAGTGTGTTGCAGATCTGGGTAGTGGACTCCTCCCACTTGTCCATCATCTTAACCATATGCATGGAAACTGTCTCCAATGCCTCCACATGAGATCGATGCTCTGTAATCATAGCTCTTTTGAAGTCTGAGTCCCTGACATTTGGGTCCCCAGATTCTGCAGCCAAGGGCAGTCATTTCAGCACCTTCTGTTTAGGAATGGTACTCTTTCCCTCTTCTATTCCCACATGTTCATGCTTGCTACTGCTCTGTGCTTCACCCAGTAAAAACTCTTCCAACTCTCAAACTATGTCCTCTCAAGTGGGAGTCTCTGGGTTTGTGCTCGAGTAGCTGAACTGCAGTGATGGAGTTGGTGATGATGGGCCAGCAGTTGTCGTCTCTGGGCATGCCAGCAGATTTGAATCTGAGTGGACTAACCTCTTCCTGCAGGACATTCTCTATGATATGAAAATTAAAAAGCCTGTTTAGTTGTGCACACTGTGATACTCGCCCTTGAAGAAATAGTGGCTGAGTGTAAGGCCATCGCAATGCTTTGGGAAAGTGCATGAAGCTGACACTACCTATGATAAGCATTTCTCAGCTTTTATCAGTTTTATTTTGTCACCTTGCCTCCAACATCGCTGTCACTCACAGCCTCTTCTGTCTGTCTGTCTGTCTATGATATCTAACACCTCCTCTTCATGCAGATTCAGGGATTTTAGTGCCAGTGCTTCTCCCCAGTTATATTTCTCTGACAATGGTTATGAGTAGTTTTCTCTTTGGAGGGTGAGAAAATGCATGGATATTTCTCCCATTTGAGCACAGGCATCCCTTGATGATAAAGGTGCAGGTGCATTGTCGCTTTAAATGAAGTGTCCTTAAAGAATAGAAGAACCCTTTGTGGCAGGCAACGTGAATTGATAAAATTGTTTTGAGTAAATATGGTGCTTGAGTGTTTGCAGAGGTTGTGCTTTGCATAAGAGAATCTCCCTGACACCTAGGCACTGACACAGAAGAGCATTCTAGGTAATGAGGTGAGTGAAGGTTCACTTCTGTCAAAAGGACCTCCACAGATGCATTTGAAAATCTGGGGGCCTTCCAGCTGCTGACACCCCCAAGGCTACTGCTGCTCTCTGACATATTGACCACTTCTGTCTGCAAAATCAGTTGCTGTAGCATTTTAAAAGGCACAACACTAAATTTCCCTCATGTACAGTAGCGGTAAACTTAGGTGGAGCAATATTAATGTTCCAAACGCGCACTGCATAGCAAATGAGGGCCTGGGAGGAGAAACCAGCAGGTTAGCAGTGTAGTTATATGAACAGGGAGTAAACCCACCCTGCTACTAATCCGTGAATCAGAGGAAAATCCAGCCCATTTAATATGTCTTTGATATGAATTCAGATTTAGTATTTAAGGATGAATTCCCAAAGGCCTAGCATCTTTTATTTAACTTCACAGATAAAAATTGCTGCAACAAAGGTAGGTGGGGAGGGCGGAGGGGGGGGGTACTTATTTCAATGAGCTCTCCCAAAAGGAGATGGACCAGCCATCAAAATTGTTGAAGATTCCCATGGCCACAGACGCCTGACTGTATACCACTGAGTCCCCAACACTGGTGGGTCTATTGTGCCAGTGGGACAGGCTTGTATCAAGTGATGCCATTGGAGGCATCTGAGATGTTGGCTGATAGATATGATTCTGTGAGTACAACTACATCAGGTTGTTGTTTGACTAATCTGTGGGATAGTTTTCCCAACCTGGACACCAGTTCCCAGATATTGGTGAAGATACCTGAGACTTGTCCTGATCTGATGCCTGATTTGTTGCTAATGGCCTGGAAATTGTTCTGAACAGTGAACCAACTGTACCTGCCGCTCATTAAATTTAAATTTCACCCACCAAGTATCTGCAGGCTTTCCGGTGGTAAGTTCCTTCAATGGTGAGCTTAATCAAGTGCAGCATTCTTTCCCATGCTTCGACGAGCTGTGAGAGCAGGGAAAGGATCTCTCTTTCCCCTCAACCAATCAGCTTGCAGCATCCTTGACAAACTGAGCAGACCAAGAATGAGGAAGTGTCAGATAGATTAGTAAATTCACTATAAAATCAGTTAGAGAAAGCGAAATAAAGAGAAGCTAAGATTAAAAGACAGATAAAAGAGACAGAAAGAATAAATAAAAAAATTAAAAAGTTAAATATAATATTAATTGTTGTTCAACATTTTAAAAAATATCAGGAGGAATGAGACTCCACATTTTTAAAAGTTAATTTTCAGTGGCAGAGAGGTTGTATGGCAGTCAATAACACTTACCATGCCGTTAAAGGGTATGGTAGTATAGTAGTTATGTTACTGGACTAGTAATCTAGAGGCCTGGACTAATAATCTGGAGTCATGAGTTCAAATCCCACCACAGCAGCTGGGGAATTTAAATTCAATCAGGAATTGTTGGCTATGAAACTACCGGATTGTCGTAAAAACCCATCTGGTTCACTAATGTCCTTTAGGGAAGGAAACCTGCCGGCCTCACCTGGTCTGGCCTACATATGACTCCAGACCCACAGCAATGTGGTTGATTCTTAATTGCCCTCTGAAATGGCCTAGCAAGCCACTCAGTTGTAAAATCTCGAAACAAAAGGTCATAAGAATAAAACCAGACCGACCACCAGACATGACAAAGGCAAACCAAGCCCAGTCGACCCTGCAAAGTCCTCCTCACTAACATCTGGAGACTTGTACCAAAATTGGGAGAGCTGTCCAATAAACTGGTCAAGCAACAGCCTGACATAGCCATACTCACTGAATCATACCTTTCAGCCAATGTCCCAGACTCTTCCATCACCATCCCTGGGTATGTCCTGTCCCACCGGCAGGACAGACCGACCAGAAGTGGCGGTATAGTGATATACAGTAAGGAGGGAGTGGTCCTGGGAGTCCTCAACATTGACTCTGGACCCCATGTAATCTCATGGCATCAGGTCAAACATAGGCAAGGAAACCTCCTGCTGTTTACTAACTACCGCCCTCCCTCAGCTGACGAATCAGTCCTCATCCATGTTGAGCACCACTTGGAGGAAGCACTGAGGGTAGCAACGGCACAGAATGTAGTCTGGGTGGGGGACTTCAATGTCCATCACCAAGAGTGGCTCGGTAGCACCACTACTGGCCGAGTCCTGAAGGACACAGCTGCCAGACTGGGCATGCGTTAGATGGTGAGCGAACCAACACGAAGGATAAAACTTACTTGACCTCGTCCTCACCAATCTACCTGTCACAAATGCATCTGTCCATGACAGTATTGGTGAGAGTGACCACCGCACAGTCCTCGTGGAGGCGAAGTCCTGTCTTCACACTGAGGACACCATCCAACGTGTTGTGTGGCACTACCACCGTGCTAAATGGGATAGATTCAGAACAGAGCTAGCAGCTCAAAACTGGGCATCCATGAGGCGCTGTGGGCCATCAGCAGCAGCAGACTTCTATTCCAACACAATCTGTAACATCATGGCCTGACATATTCCTCAATCTACCATTACCAACAAGCCAGGGGATCAACCCTGGTTCAATGAGGAGTGTAGAAGAGCAGCAGCAGGCGTACCTAAAAATGAGGTGCCAACCTGGTGAAGCTACAACTCAGGACTACATGCATGCTAAACAGCTGAAGCAACATGCTATAGACAGAGCTAAGCGAGTCCACAACCAACGGATCAGATCAAAGCTCTGCAGTCCTGCCACATCCAGTTGTGAATGGTGGTGGACAATTAAACAACTAACGGGAGGAGGAGGCTCTATAAACATCCCCATCCTCAATGATGGCGGAGTCCAGCACGTGAGTGCAAAAGACAAGGCTGAAACGTTTGCAACCATCTTCAGCCAGAAGTGCCGAGTGGATGATCCAACTCTGCCTCCTCCTGATATCCCCACCATCACAGAAACCAGTCTTCAGCCAATTCGATTCACTCCACGTGATATCAAGAAACGGCTGAGTGCACTGGACACAGCAAAGGCTATGGGCCCCGACAACATCCCTGCTGTAGTGCTGAAGACTTGTGCTCCAGAACTAGCTGCGCCTCTATCCAAATTGTTCCAATACAGCTACAACAGTGGCATCTACCCGACAATGTGGAAAATTGCCCAGATATGACCTGTCCACAAAAAACAGGACAAATCCAATCCGGCCAATTACCACCCCATCAGTCTACTCTCAATCATCAGCAAAGTGATGGAAGGTGTCGTCGACAGTGCTATCAAGCGGCATTTGATCGAGTGTGGCACCAAGGAGCCCTAGTAAAATTGAAGTCAATGGGAATCGGGGAAAACTGTCCAGTGGCTGGAGTCATACCTAGCACAAAGGAAGATGGTAATGGTTGTTGGAGGCCAATCATCTCAGCCCCAGGACATTGCTGCAGGAGTTCCTCAGGGCAGGGTCCTTGGCCCAACCATCTTCAGCTGCTTCATCAATGACCTTCTCTCCATCATAAGGTCAGAAATGGGGATGTTCGCTGATGACTGCACAGTGTTCAGTTCCATGTGCAACCCCTCAGATAATGAAGAAGTCCGTGCCCGCATGCAGCAAGACCTGGACAACATCCAGGCTTGGGCCAATAAGTGGCAAGTAACATTCGCACCAGACAAGTGCCAGGCAATGACCATCTCCAACAAGAGAGAGTCTAACCACCTCCCCTTGACATTCAACGGCATTACCATCGCCGAATCCCCCACAATCAACATCCTGGGGGTCACCATTGACCAGAAACTTAACTGGACCAGCCATATAAATACTGGGCTGCAAGAGCAGGTCAGAGGCTGGGTATTCTGTGACGAGTGACTCACCTCCTGATTCCACAAAGCCTTTCCACCATCTACAAGGCACAAGTCAGGAGTGTGATGGAATATTCTCCACTTGCCTGGATGAGTGTAGCTCCAACAACACTCAAGAAGCTCGACACCAACCAGGAAAAAGCAGCCCGCTTGATTGGCACCCCATCCACCACCCTAAACATTCACTCCCTTCACCACCGGCGCACTGTGGCTGCAGTGTGTACCATCCACAGGATGCACTGCAGCAACTCGCCAAGGCTTCTTCGACAGCACCTCCCAAATCCGCGACCTCTACCACCTAGAAGGACAAAGGCAGCAGGTACATGGGAACAACACCACCTGCACGTTCCCCTCCAAGTCACACACCATCCCGACTTGGAAATATATAGCCATTCCTTCATCGTCGCTGGGTCAAAATACTGGATCTCCCTTCCTAACAGCACTGTGGAAGAACCTTCATCACACAGACTGCAGCAGTTCAAGAATGCGGCTCACCACCACCTTCTCAAGGGCCATTCGGGATGGGCAATAAATGCTGGCCTCGTCAGCGATGCCCACATCCCATGAGAGAATAAAAAAAAAAGTTAGTTTAGAGCTAAAAAACCCAGCGTACCTTTTATATGGAGCGATTAGTTCACTTCCAGCTGGGCAGTGCAGCAAGTTTGCGCTGGCCCATTCATTCAGCCGGTGGGTTGTCCTTCCCGCGCAGCTTTCAAATGAGCAGGACAAACAGTAGAGCAATTTCCAGATTTCTGCGTTTGACTGCGCGTGCGCATTTGCTAGAACTTGCTTTTCCATTTGCCCTGAAATAATGGAGATCCCTGTTAGCCTCACTGTTATTTCATGAGCAATTTCCAGGCCATTAGGTCTGTCTGATATTTCTCATACTGTTTTGTGGTGACGTTATGGGTCAACCACATATTATGGGACTGGAGTTGTGGTTAGGCCAAATATATGGGATGGTAGGTTTACTTCCCCGAAGGACTTTAGCGAACTTGTTGGATGTTTGCAACTTTCATAATCATTATTCTGGTGTTAGCATACAAGTGACCAGTTTATCGAATTCAGTTTCGCAATTTACTATGGTGGGATGTGAACATAATGACCTCTGGTTTTTTAGTCCAGTACCATAACCACTAGGCTACCATATCAGTTTGAGACGATAGGTCATTAACACATTCCAAAACTTCCTAGTGATATCTGCACATGTAGGGGTAAATTTTTGTCTTCATTGCCTGAACGATAATCTGGAATGAAAATTAGGTGAGTTTTATAGAGGGCAGCCGATCTCTGCCAGATTACTGCTGAGGCGGTGAAGTCAAAAATCTACCATGTAATATCAGAAAGACTCCTTTTCACTCATCTCAGCATGTTATGACAATTACAAAATAGATTAGAATTCATTGTAAACATTACTCTGTCCTTTCACATATTCTCTATCAAATAAATGAGCCTGTCGGTTTATAAGCAACCTCGTCTCACTAAAGTGTTCATCAGTCCACCTTTTGGAAGATAAGGAAAATGCATGTTGGGGCATTTGTGAGACTACAATATCCAATTTATGTAGTATTGTTACAATCCCAGGTCACACTATTGTATGACTAGATATTAGATAAAGGTAAGCTCCTGACCATGAAGGACATGGGGTCTATTTGCGGGAGAGACTGGTAATGCTGAACCCGAGAGGAAATCTAGTGCCGATCTGAAATTTGTAACACTTCTACAATAAAGAACAAAGGCGGGCTTTTATCATGTCATTAAAGACACTACGTAATACCCTTGGGACCCAACTATTGTGCAATGGCGACTCAATCAGTGCTGGAAAGTACAGAATAGAGTGAACTAGTGTACATTCAAACTCAACCAAGGACAGCCAGGTCCCACTGAGAATAGGAACATCGGAACAGGAGTAGGCCATTCAGCCCCTTGTGCCTGCTCCGCCGTTTGATAAGATCATGGCTGATCTGTGATCTAACGCCTTTGGCCCATATCCCTTAATACCTTTGGTTATGTTGCTGAAGTGCTGTAACTTGATGGTGTGCAAAATAATCATATGCTTCAGTATGTCAGGAGTTTGTTACCTGGACAATCACCATTAAAAGCTGCAAAGAGTATGAAAAAAATAAGGTAAAGACCCAAATTGTAGTAATGTGCTGTGATTCTACTGTACTGGGCACTGAGGGCTATCGGCAGATTTAAACCTGACCTGGAGCACATGCCGACCTTTTCCAGCTCCTGTTTGCAAGCCACTTCAAAATGCATATGTACGATGTTTTAATGCATACGCAGAAAGGGAACATCATGATTGAGTCGCCATTTCAGCTTACTCGCAATCAGCTGGTTTCCCAGCCCCTGTGGCAACACCGTGAACGGATGCAGGAGAAGCTGAACAATAGACAGTTGGCAACTGTGTATTTTAACTGTTCCTTTATTATATCCACAAGAAATATTTTTTTATGTTTCACAATAATCATTCAATGTTAACAGTTCATATTCATAAATAGAAATGAAGGCAGGGTGGAAGATAAACCAAAAGAAAGGAGCAGAGAGAAAGATACAGTGAAGAGAGAAACAAACAGAGTGAAGGAGCATAGTGAATGAGTGCCAGAAGCAGAAGTGAAGGACAGGAGAAAGAGACTTCTCTTTGCTGCCTTACCAATACTGGTATCCTTAATTAGGTGGGTGTGAGAGGCTATGGGAACTTTTTGGTGGATCAAGCTCCCCAAAAAATTAAAGGTATGGGATAATATAACCAACAGCAGCCCTGATGTGCACATCTACACGAGTCCATTTTGAATAACAACAGCTTGGATTTAGATAGCGCCTTTAATGTAGAAAAATGTAGAGGCATAATAATAAAAAATGGATGCCTAGCGAAAGAAAAAGATATTAGAAGGGGTGACTAGAAGCTTGGTCAAAGAGGTGGCTTTATAAGGAGGATCTTAAAGGAAGAGAGGGAAGTGGAAAGGCAGCGGGGTTAAGGGAGGAGATTCTAGAGTGTGGATCCAAGGCGACTAATGACATGGGCGCCAATGGTGGGGTGAAGGGCAGGGTATGCACAATAGACCAGATTTAGTGAAATCGAGTGTTTGGAGGAGAGATTGTAGCACTGGAAGAGGTTACAGAGCTAGGGAGGGACAAAATCATGGAAAGATTTACCGCATTTGAGGACCTAGAACCAATGCAGGTCAGTGAGGACAGGGATGATGGCTGAGCAGGACTTGAAGTGGGCAGGATATAGGCAGCAGAGTTCTGGATGAACTGAAGTTTAGAGGGTGGAGAATAGGAGGCTGGCCAGGAGAGCATTGGAATAGTTGAATCTGGAGATGGCAAAGGCGTGGATGAGAGTTTTGGCAGCAGATCAGAAGTGATTGAGGCAGAGGATGAAAATAGGCAATCTTTGTGATGGAGATGATATAGGGTCAAAAGCATAGCTCGGTCGAATAGGATGCTGAGATTGCAAACAGTCTGGTTCAGCCTGAGACAGTGGCTGGGGAGGGGGATGGAGTTTGTGGCGGAAGCCAAAGATGATGGTTTTGGTCTTCTCAATGTTTAGTTGGAGGACAGTGCAGCTCATCTAAGACTGGATATCAGACAAATAGTTTAACAGCACAGATGCAGTGGAGAGTTCAAAAAAGGTGAAGAGGTAGAGCTGGGTGGCATGAGTGCATATGTAAACTAGCACTTATAAACTGATTAAGCATCATTCTTCAGCATGGTGTTCTTTGAATTCTTTAACTTCTACTTTGACAATAGACCAGTTTTGTCTTTCACCTCAGTTGACAAGTGAAAGAATATTTGATTTTATCTTTCAAGGACAGACACATAGCAGCTAGTTTATGTAAGTGTGAGTGGTTTGTTATGGTTGTCAATGTAATTACACACTGTATTTTCCACTCAATGAATGATCAGACTTCAGAAAAAATAAATTTTGAATTATTTTATGACAGATTGTTATTGTCAGTTAAGCAAAATAATTTTTCAAAATTAAACCAAATTAATCTCAAAAATACATGTAATTAACAGAAATCTGTTCATTAATTTTCTTTAATGGATGTAATGCATTTAGTTTTGCTATCCCAGAAATCAAGATCGTTCTTTTTTCCCATTCCCTAGAAATGATATTGAAGAATGAATAGTGTAGTATTGATGTGGAGATGCCGGTGATGGACTGGGGTTGACAATTGTAAACAATTTTACAACACCAAGTTATAGTCCAGCAATTTTATTTTAAATTCACAAGCTTTCGGAGGCTTCCTCCTTCGTCAGGTAAATGTTGCAAACAGTCTGGTTCAGCCTGAGACAGTGGCTGGGGAGGGGGATGGAGTTTGTGGCGGAAGCCAAAGATGATGGTTTTGGTCTTCTCAATGTTTAGTTGGAGGACAGTGCAGCTCATCTAAGACTGGATATCAGACAAATAGTTTAACAGCACAGATGCAGTGGAGAGTTCAAAAAAGGTGAAGAGGTAGAGCTGGGTGGCATGAGTGCATATGTAAACTAGCACTTATAAACTGATTAAGCATCATTCTTCAGCATGGTGTCAGTGTAGTATTGTGTAAAGGCAGGGTTACTGGACAAAACTCTTCTTGGTCAATACTTTATGAAAGCTTGCTGCCTCTCTGTGACTTTATTTGGAACTGCAGCAGGGAGTCATGCAGTTTAAAACATTTTCAGGAATAGGAAAAGGTCACTATACCCAGAGAGCTCATGCCTTTTTCATAGATTAACCTCACCTTCTTGCATGTCCCTCAAGCCCTTTTCTTTCCAGAAACACATTTTAACAAAGTTAATTAGTATCCATCATCTATCTGAGAGTAAGCATTCCTTTCATACATTCTTGAATTTAAGAAAAATATATACTTTATTCAATTTAAATCAGGGAACCATACACATTTTAATGTTGATATAATATTATCTTAGCATAAAATTTGCCTACACTGAATTATGATTAAAATTCAACTTCAGAAATTCAGGGGCAATGTCATTCCAAAAATCCCTGGCTTGTTAATGTTGGGGAATAGAGCACCTTGCATCTTGAGCACCAAGTGTCAGCTTCAAGCACTCTCAGGATAGGTATAGCCGGGTTAGATGTAAAGTTCCCTGTATTCCGCTCCAACAATGTTTCAAGCCCAACCTCAGAATAGCAGCTTCTACTGGACGACTGTAACATCTTTCCATCTCCTACACCAGCCACCAGTAATCTCACCAAGTTATAGTCCAGCAATTTTATTTTAAATTCACAAGCTTTCGGAGGCTACCTCCTTCCTCAGGTGAACGATGTGGATTTTTTTTCCACATCGTTCACCTGAGGAAGGAGGTAGCCTCCGAAAGCTTGTGAATTTAAAATAAAATTGCTGGACTATAACTTGGTGTTGTAAAATTGTTTACAATTGTCAACCCCAGTCCATCACCGGCATCTCCACATCATCACCAAGGAAGAGTGACAGTTTTTGTTGTCACATCCTGATAGAAAATGGACAACCCTTATACCCAGAAGAGGAAACTTCTATTCCATCGGCATGGGCTGGATTTCAACACAGGTCCCAGAAGTGAAAGGCCAGTGATTAACCTACTGTATCTTATCCCTACTGAACTCATTTTCACATGGAACCGATTTCTGGGTAAAAACCGTATAATCACCTGAATTGGTTTTATATTGGATTTAATGGTGACCCCCAATTCACAAGCCTCAAGCAGCCAGTATCATTACCAGATCTTCTCAGCCATCAGCCTTAGCAACACATCTACTTCCAGCTTGTTGGCTGCATGAGACCACTGGTCAAGTGCTGGCAACACTAACATCAATAAACCCAATATAAAAATAACTGAAGCAATAACTTAATCAAAGGTATTAAGGGATATGGGCCAAAGGCGGGTGTATGGAGTTAGACCACAGATCAGCCATGATCTTATCAAATGGTGGAGCAGGCACGAGGGGCTGAATGGCCTACTCCTGTTCCTATGTTCCTAATACTTAGATGCTATAATGGGGATACAATAGAGTATTTTTGCATGGATGAGCTAAGATAGCCTGAATGGCCTTTCTTATCTGAATCTATCTTGTGATCAAGATGCCATCATGTACAAGTGACACTGATGTATTTTGACGTTTTGTTATTCTATTATGTATATAAACAAATGCAACAAGATTTGCCAGTTTTTCATGAAGTTGATGCCTTTTAAATGTTATTTGTTTGATATTGACTTGATTTATTTTGAAGTTCCAATTGATCTTATACTCCACACATAAAGGACTGAGTTCACCTCCTGTTCGAGGGTTAGCGGTGGGGCCAGACTTCTGCCCGCCCACATGACTCTGCCGCTAACCCCCTGAACTTTCCACCCAAGGTCCTTATTAGCGGTGAATGGCAGGATAGGAGCTGCTAATGGGGTTACCGTCGCTGGGAGGAAGGGAAATACAATGCTGTTGCAATTTTTAACAGGCTTCACACATGGCCCCAGCCCCTCTTGACACTGCAAAAGAAAGGCTACCAGAAACTTGTGCTTCTGTGACATCTGCTTCACTGAGACGAGAGTCATCTTAGGCCTTGAAGGCTTGAGGGGAAGCAATCCAGCCACCCACTGTTCAACCTAACCTCAGGGAGCACCTCGTAGAAGTAGTAGACTAAGAGCTAAAGCACAAGGGGGTAGACATGGTATTCTCTAAAGTAGGTGATATTGGGGACAGTCTCTAAGAATGTGCAGCAAATGATAAGTCATTTGGAGGAGTCCACTTCCTACATCTGCAGCACCGTGATGCCTGGCCAGCCACCTCACAAACTCCTACCATTCAGGTATCACCTAGAAGAAGTAAAAAGCTAGGTTGAAGTCACTGATCACACACTAACACAGTGGAAAGGAACACTGCGTGCACGCACGCACACACACTGTTTTCATTAAAATTATGGTTGCACTAAAGATGATGGTCAAGCAAACATTTAGATTTGGAAGTGGCTTTAATGAGATGGCAAGAATGAGATCCATGTGAGTCGATGTTTGCAGAGAAGTGTCTGACATGATTGAATCTGACAGGGCTGATCCTGCAGTGGATAGATTTGGTAGTTAAGACATCTACAGTATCACTTGGGCACAAATGTCTCTTGCTGACAACATTGGGTTGTCCTCCACATCCTTTTCAGGTTACTGCTGCTTCTTTGGCTGATCCCTCTACTGCCCTTGGATATTTTTCTCCTCAGAGGCCTCTTTGCAAGGCAAAGTAACAGAGCTTACATGACATCATGATCCTCAAAACTTTAGCCAGACCATATCGCAGAGCCCACCCAGACCAGTTCAGGCACTGAAGCAGGTCTTCAGAATTCTGGTGGTGTGGCCTACGATACTGGCAGAATGGATCTTGTTATGTGGTGCTCATCTGCTGTCTTGGGAATGTGCACTGGGGTCATCAGCCATGGCTCTAGAGGGTGGCTTTGGTCTGCCGGAATCCATTCTGACTCTTTCCTGTTTGGGTGAAAGAGTGCTGGCACAGAGGGCTGCCTTAAAATGAAGGAGTTGCAGCAACTCCTGAGCATTTACTTGCATGATGCAATGATACTGGTCATAAACAAGTTGGATACTGAGCAAGTGGAATCTTTGCCTTTTCAAGTAGATGGAACTGATCAAGGGGCCACGTATGGCCTCATGGATCAATTTAGGACTCCTTGTACTGTGGAGAATTCTGCCACTCAGGAATATTGCAGTGCCTTGTCATACTGTCACTGGTTGTTCATAAAGTAGGTGATGGACACATTTGCTGATTGACTAAGGTTACTGATGTCTCCAGAGGCCTTCTGGAGTGACCCCGTAGCATAAAAATTCAGCTACTGGTGGTCAGCATATGGTATTATTTATTTGTAGTTTCCCTTGTCAAGTGCAGCCTCAGCAAACAGTGCTCCTACATCAGCTGAAGGCAGGATCACCTTGGTCTCTATATTCTGGAGTGGGGGAACAGGCAGATGGGTGCCTGTGATGTTTGAACTTCCTCTTTAGAATGGGGAAGGGATGAAAAAAGTAAGCACCACACCAAAAGGCACAAAGGCACATTTTGAAGTTAATGGGAAAAAAACTGGGGGAAAAAATGAACTTTTAAAAAGTAAGGATTTTACAAGACTATTTACAGTACCTACTGTGGATCTTTAAATTCTAATTAATCCCTAACAATGCTGGATGGCCATTTATATGGGCATAGAAACATAAAAGTTTACATCACTGAACACTGTGGGTGTACGTGCACAAATCTTTGAAGGTGGCAGGACAGGTTGAGAAAGCGGTTAAAAAAGCATACGGAATCCTGGGCTTTAAAAATAGAGGCAGAGGGTACAAAAGCAAGGAAGTTATGTTGAACCTTTATAAAACACTGGTTTGGCCACAACTGGAGTATAGTGTCGACTTTAGGAAGGCTGTGAAGGCCTTAGAGAGGGTGCAGAAAAGATTTACTAGAATGGTTCCAGGGATGAGGGACTTCAGTTATGTCGATAGACTGGAGAAGTTGGGGTTGTTCTCCTCAGAGCAGAGAAGTTTAAGTGGAGATTTGATAGAAATGTTCAAAATCATGAAGGGTTTACATAAGGTAAATAAAGAGAAACTGTTCCAATTGACGGAAGGGTCAAGAACCAGAAGAGACAGATTTAAGGTGATTGTCAAAAGAACCAAAGGCGACATGCGGAATTTTTTTTTTAAGTAGCACATAGTTATGATCTAGAATGCGCTGCCTGGGAGGGTGGTGGAAGCAGATTCTATCGTGGCTTTCAAAAGGGAATTGGATAAATACTTGAAGGGAAAAAATTTGCAGGGCTACAGGGAAAGAGCAAAATCCTGGAACTCCGTTTCTAACAGCACTGTGGGAGAACCTTCACCACACGGACTGCAGCGGTTCAAGAAGGCGGCTCACCGCCACCTTCTCAAGGGCAATTGGGGATGGGCAATAAATGGTGGCCTCCCCAGCGACGTCCACATCCCATGAACGAATAAAAAAAAATGGGGCAATGGGACTAACTGGATTGTTCTTACATAGAGCCAGCACAGGCTTGATGGGCCAAATGGTTCCTTCTTTGCTGTAACCATTCTATGATTCTATGAAGGCAGCCATTCAGTCCATTGTTTCTGTGCCAGCTGTATGCTGGAGCAATCTGAAACCAATACCACTGCCCCACTTTCCCCATAGCCCTGTATCTTTCTCTGCTTCAAATGTCTATCCAATTTTTCCTAAAAAGGTAAAATGGCCTCTGCCTCAACTACTCCCAAAAACATTCCAACTCCAACAATCCTCTCTCCTCTCTTACTGATTTTAAATTGATGACCGCTTGTCACTGACTCTCCAGTCAGAGCAAATTGGGGGAAAAATTGGATAAAAGTCTGTTCTGGGTGATGGTAGCGTGATCCACTAACACCCCACACCCAACGGACCCTGGGCAGGCGAGACGCCAGTTTGGTCCCAAGGGAGCATTTACCTGCAACCCACGTTCCTTTCCGGGCCTTGCATGTGGAATCAATGCAATTCGCAATTTCCACCACCAGAGGGAGCTCCATCTCTTAGAATCAAAGAAGTTTACAACATGGAAACAGGCCGTTCGGCCCAACATGTCCATGTCGCCCAGTTTATACCACTAAGCTAGTCCCAATTGCCTGCACTTGGCCCATATCCCTCTATACCCATCTTACCCATGTAACTGTCCAAATGCTTTTTAAAAGACAAAATTGTACCCGCCTCTACTACTGCTTCTGGCAGCTCGTTCCAGACACTCACCACCCTTCGAGTGAAAAAATTGCCCCTCTGGACCCTTTTGTATCTCTCCCCTCTCACCTTAAATCTATGCCCCCTCGTTATAGACTCCCCTACCTTTGGGAAAAGATTTTGACTATCTGCCTTATCTATGCCCCTCATTATTTTATAGACTTCTATAAGATCACCCTTAAACCTCCTACTCTCCAGGGAAAAAAGTCTCAGTCTATCCAACCTCTCCCTATAAGTCAAACCATCAAGTCCCGGTAGCATCCTAGTAAATCTTTTCTGCACTCTTTCTAGTTTAATAATATCCTTTCTATAATAGGGTGACCAGAACTGTACACAGTATTCCAAGTGTGGCCTTACTAATGTCTTGTACAACTTCAACAAGACATCCCAACTCCTGTATTCAATATTCTGACCAATGAAACCAAGCATGCTGAATGCCTTCTTCACCACCCTATCCACCTGTGACTCCACTTTCAAGGAGCTATGAACCTGTACTCCTAGATCTCTTTGTTCTATAACTCTCCCCAACGCCCTACCATTAACGGAGTAGGTCCTGGCCCGATTCGATCTACCAAAATGCATCACCTCACATTTATCTAAATTAAACTCCATCTGCCATTCATCGGCCCACTGGCCCAATTTATCAAGATCCCGTTGCAATCCTAGATAACCTTCTTCACTGTCCACAATGCCACCAATCTTGGTGTCATCTGCAAACTTACTAACCATGCCTCCTAAATTCTCATCCAAATCATTAATATAAATAACAAATAACAGCGGACCCAGCACCGATCCCTGAGGCACACCGCTGGTCACAGGCCTCCAGTTTGAAAAACAACCCTCTACAACCACCCTCTGTCTTCTGTCGTCAAGCCAATTTCGTATCCAATTGGCTACCTCACCTTGGATCCCGTGAGATTTAACCTTATGTAACAACCTACCATGCGGTACCTTGTCAAAGGCTTTGATAAAGTCCACTTAGACCACGTCTACTGCACAGCCCTCATCTATCTTCTTGGTTACCCCTTCAAAAAACTCAATCAAATTTGTGAGATATGATTTTCCTCTCACAAAACCATGCTGACTGTTCCTAATCAGTCCCTGCCTCTCCAAATGCCTGTAGATCCTGTCTCTCAGAATACCCTCTAACAACTTACCCACTACAGATGTCAGGCTCACCGGTCTGTAGTTCCCAGGCTTTTCCCTGCCGCCCTTCTTAAACAAAGGCACAACATTTGCTACCCTCCAATCTTCAGGCACCTCACCTGTAGCTGTCGATGATTCAAATATCTCTGCTAGGGGACCCGCAATTTCCTCCCTAACCTCCCATAACATCCTGGGATACATTTCATCAGGTCCCGGAGATTTATCTACCTTGATGCGCGTTAAGACTTCCAGCACCTCCCTCTCTGTAATATGTACATTCCTCAAGACATCACTATTTATTTCCCCAAGTTCCCTAACATCCATGCCTTTCTCAACCGTAATTACCGATGTGAAATATTCCTTTAGGATCTCACCCATCTCTTGTGGTTCCGCACATAGATGACCTTGTTGATCCTTAAGAGGCCCCACTCTCTCCCTGGTTACTCTTTTGCCCTTTATGTATTTGTAGAAGCTCTTTGGATCATCCTTTGCCTTATCTGCCAAAGCAATCTCATGTCCCCTTTTTGCCCTCCTGATTTCTCTCTTAACTCTACTCTGGCAATCTCAATACTCTTCAAGGGATCCACTTGATCCCAGCTGCCTATGCATGTCATATGCCTCCTTCTTCTTTTTGACTAGGGCCTCAATCTCCCGAGTCATCCAAGGTTCCCTACTTCTACCAGCCTTGCCCTTCACTTTATAAGGAATGTGCTCACCCTGAACCCTGGTTAACACACTTTTGAAAGCCTCCCACTTACCAGACGTCCCTTTGCCTGCCAACAGACTCTCCCAATCAACTTCTGAAAGTTCCTGTCTAATACCATCAAAATTGGCCTTTCTCCAATTTAGAATTTTAACTTTTGGGCCAGACCTATCCTTCTCCATAGCTATCCTAAAACTAATGGAATTATGATCACTGGTCCCAAAGTGATCCCTCACTAACACTTCTGTCACCTGCCCTTCCTTATTTCCCAAGAGGAGGTCAAGTTTTGCCCCCTCTCTAGTCGGGCCATCCACATACTGAATGAGAAATTCCTCCTGAATACACTCAACAAATTTCTCTCCATCCAAGCCCCTAATGCTATGGCTGTCCCAGTCAATGTTGGGAAAGTTAAAGTCCCCTACTATTACCACCCTATTTTTCTTGCAGCTGTCTGTAATCTCCTTACGTATTTGCTCCTCAATTTCCCGTTGACTATTTGGGGGTCTGTAGTACAATCCTATCAAAGTGATCTCTCCCTTCTTATTTTTCAGTTCTACCCATATAGACTCAGTGGGCGAACCCTCGGATATGTCCCCTCTCACTACTGCCGTGATGTTCTCCCTAATCAAGAATGCAACTCCCCCTCCTCTCTTACCTCCTGCTCTATCTTTCCTATAGCATCTGTACCCTGGAACATTGAGCTGCCAGTCCTGCCCCTCCCTTAGCCATGTTTCAGTAATAGCTATAACATCCCAGTCCCATGTACCCATCCATGCCCTGAGTTCTTCTGCCTTGCCCATCAGACTTCTTGCATTGAAATAAATGCAGTTTAATCTAGACTTCCCTTGGTCTTTGCCCTGCTTTCTCAGACCATCTTGAAGGGAGGATGTTTCTTAGTAATCTCTTAAAGGTAGCCGGTACATGTTATTTGATGAAAATAACAGTCTACTGTCTGCATGGAGTCTGAACAGAGATCGGCATCGCACACGTAAAACACAGATGCAGGTCCCATCCCTCTGTTTACACACTGATGAGTTATGTTAAAACATTGAATAAAGGTTGCGCACTACTAAATCCCACATCCTCCAATCTGCACACCAGACCTCACCAACCTGCCGATCTGAGTTCGTACCACTCCTGCGAGAGTGCATGTACTAAGGTTCTCTGCTGATGCACTAGAGACCTTGGGTGCAAGAGGTGGACAGAAGGAGGGGCATTCTATATCCGCGGGGGGGGGGGGGGGCAAGAGGTCCTCCAGACATATACTCAAAAGATAGTGGGAGACAGCGGGGGACAAAGCCAATGCTAGGCACACAGCATCATGAACATGGATGCAGTGCAGGAAGAAGTTCAATTCTTTGGCTTGAGTGGTCAAGGTAAGTGAGGTCAACTGTCAAGTGGGGTCTCCTACTAACTGCACCACACACTACATCCCTCATCACCCACATACCAATAAACTCTTTCCATCAGTATTCAACTCTTCCAATCAGATGCTTCCTCTCACCCTTCCACATTACCACTGTTTCAAGCCACCCACCCACAACTCACAGGCCACACACACTGGCAGCTATTTAACCATGACAAGCACATCACCCAGGCACACATCCCGCTTTCTTGCAGGAGAAGGTGGCGCATATCAAGAGGCAGCAAGTGGCCGTGTTCAAGCTTGTTCCACCATTCAGTGAGATCATGGTGGACCTGTGACCTAACTCCATATACCCGTCTTAGCCCCATATCCCTTAATAGCCTTGGTTCACAGAAATCTATCAATCTCAGATTTAACATTCACAAATGAGCTAGCATCAACTGCTGTCTGTAGAAGAGCGTTCCAAACATCTCCCACCCTTTGCATGTAGAAGCATTTCCTAACTTCATTCCTGCACGTCCTGGCTCTATATGTTAGGCTATGTCCCTGCATCCTCATATCGAAGTCTAGGAGACCTCCAAAAACAGTTACAAATGTCTCGGCAGCCAGAGGCAAAAATCCAGCCACTAATCTGTAAATCCTGCATGGTCCCTTTAAATAGCACTGCTGGGGGGTCCTCCAGGCATTCTAAGACACGTTCAGATGGTCGGGGTTAAGACTGTGCGTTGAGTTAAGTCCCAAAATAGTTTTATCGCTTTAAATCAGCATTGCACTCTGAAGCCATTTTCTCCCTACTTTACATGATTCTCGTTCCTTATCTGCGCCTGCGTAAACTTGTATACCAAGATGGCGTCTGGCGCACGTCATGCAGGAAACGTGCGTGCGCATCCAAGACGCCATCTTGGATGTCGGAGAGACCGTGTAGCACTGAAACAGTGGGCGCTACACGGCCCAATTTAGCGCCCATTGTCTTTTCCTATTCACTATCAAAACACTTTAAAATTTTAAAAACCTCTACTAAATCTCCGTCTTCTCAGCTCCATTGGAAATAGTCTCAATTGCTCAGGTCTTTCCTCATAGTTTCTCATTCCTGGCAAATCCCTGGTGAATCTACGCAGTGTGCTCTCCACGGCTTTAATGTCCTTTCTATAAATTGGGTGCCCAAAACATCGCACAGTAATCTAACTGTGGCTTATTCAATGTTTTTGTACAAATTTATCATTATTTCTTTACACTTATACTCTGTGCCCTTATTTGTAAAACCCAAAATGTTGTTAGCCTTTTTTATGGCTTTATCCACCATCACTCACATTGTTAGGAAATAATACATTTGAACTACTGCGTCTCTCTTTTCATCCACACCCTTCAGTATCTTTTCATTGAGTGTATACTCCCATTCCTCAATTTTCATCGAAAAATGTATTACCTCACACTTATCCACACTAAATTCCATCTTCCTATTTTTGCATTCTGCAGTGTCTTCCCAAAGAATTTTATAATCCTCCTTACTGATTGCCAAACCTTCTACTTTTGTGTTGTCAGCAAATTTTGAGATTGTGTTCCCTATATCCAAGTCTAAATCATGTATAGATATTAAGGACAAAAATGGACCCAGAACTGAACCACTTCAAACCCTTCTCCAATCTAAGCAATTTCCACTTCCCTATCGCTCTGTTTTCTGTCTATCAACCAACTTTCAATTCATTCCTCGACGTTTCCTCTTATATTGTATGCCTGATTTTGTCTAACAAGTCTCCTGTGAAACACCTTCTTAAACGCCTTTTGAAAATCCATATAAACTACATCTACTGCATTCCCTTCATTTGGCCAGTTACTTCTTCAAAAAATTCCATTAAGTTAGTCAATGTGACTTGCCTATAATAAATCCAGGTTGGATATCTTTCATTAACCCATGTGGCACATTTCAGGATCTTTTGTCTATTTTTTCAGAGATTCACCCCCTAGGTATTTAAGATGTTAATGAGCTAGCTTTGATGTTGTTTCCCCATAGGCTGCAACTAATGAGTAATTGATTAGTCTACCTCAGAAGACCTGGGTTAAGCTATCACATAGTTGGATATTGGACAGGACTGGCACCCCCCAAAACATAACAAGCTAAGACCCCTTATAGGAGTGATTAGCTCTGCAGTACCTGAGGGGATTTGATTCAGATATTTAAAATTATTATAGGGATCAATAACATACAAGTAGATTGCTTGAGGTGATGAGGCCACCATATAAATTGAGAAAGTTGGAAGTGAGGTTACATTTTTGGAAGTTTTTTTCCCTCAGAGGGTGATTGAACTGTCGGATAGGATTCTGGAGATGGAAGGAGAGACTCTAATCCTTCACACAAAAATTAGGCACATTTTTGAGAAATAATGTGAGCATAGCATAATGGGGCCTCCTGGAGTTTATCATTTAGAGGTTGGAGATGAATTTGTGATAAAGAATTCCTGAATTTGTTTGGGTCTGTTTTTATTGCCTCTCATTGGGGGTGGTGGGGAGAGGAAGGATAGGTACATGCGGATGAGGCAAGCAAAACTCAGGTCCATATGCGAGTGCGTGTGGACCTGATGGCTTTTTCTTGTCCTAGCAACAGAGACTTTCAGTGCATTAATATATCTAATTTCAAATCCAGATCCTAGAAGTGAAAAGATAATGCATTATTCTCCTGTGTCAGCTAATTTTCCTCCACCCATCGATTATCAATATTAAATTCAGGTGTTGGGGGCGGGGAGAGGTATGTTTCATTGAAAATTCATTTGAAATATCTGAAATACCTGTTTCTCCTGTAGGTGGTATTTGGATGGGTATTTTCAATGTTAAATGCTTTCTAAAGATTTTTCATCCGTTATATTTGCTTAGGAACTAAAATTTCTAATGCCCAAAAATCAGGATTTTAAAAAATTCTAAAAATTACTTATTTCACAATATCATGATAAAATGTATTCATCTAATTCTCCTTTAATGCCTTCATTAAAGTTTTTACTTGAAGGCCTCAGTCTATCCCAAAAGCCTGAGATTGGATTTGATATTTTTGCTCAGTGCTGTGGCTCTGAGCTGAAGTGCAGTCTGATCAAGTGCAGTGTGCCTAATTAGCCAGAATGCATCACTACCAGCCAGCTGTGGAATATTTTTCTTTACCTTCTAACAATTTCTCATAGAATCATAGAAGTTACAACATGGAAACAGGCCCTTCGGCCCAACATGTCCATGTCGCCCAGTTTATACCACTAAGCTAGTCCCAATTGCCTGCACTTGGCCCATATCCCTCTATACCCATCTTACCCATGTAACTGTCCAAATGCTTTTTAAAAGACAAAATTGTACCCGCCTCTACTACTGCTTCTGGCAGCTCGTTCCAGACACTCACCACCCTTTGAGTGAAAAAATTGTCCCTCTGGACCCTTTTGTATCTCTCCCCTCTCACCTTAAATCTATGTCCCCTCGTTATAGACTCCCCTACCTTTGGGAAAAGATTTTGACTATCTACCTTATCTATGCCCCTATCCACCTGTGACTCCACTTTCAAGGAGCTATGAACCTGTACTCCTAGATCTCTTTGTTCTATAACTCTCCCGCATGCAGCAAGGCCTGGACAACATCCAGGCTTGGGCTGATAAGTGGCAAGTAACATTCACGCCAAACAAGTGCCTGGCAATGACCATTTCCAACAAGAGAGTCTAACAAGACAGTCTAACCACCTCCCCTTGACATTCAACGGCATTACCTTCGCCGAATCCCCCATCAACATCCTGGGGGTCACCAATGAACAGAAACTTAACTGGACCAGCTACATAAATACTGTGGCTATAAGAACAAGTCAGAGGCTGGGTATTCTGCGACGAGTGACTCACCTCCTGACTCCCCAAAGCCTTTCCACCTTCTACAAGGCACAAGGCACAAGTCAGGAGTGTGATGGAATACTCTCCACGTGCCTGGATGAGTGCAGCTCCAACAACACTCAAGAAGCTCGACACCATCCAGGACAAAGCAGCCTGCTTGATTGGCACCCCATCCACCACCCTAAACATTCACTCCCTTCACCACCGGCACACTGTGGCTGCAGTGTGTATCATCTACAGGATGCACTGCAGCAACTCGTCAAGGCTTCTGCAACAGCACCTCCCAAACCTGCGACCTCTACCACCTAGAAGGACAAGGGCAGCAGGCACATGGGAACAACACCACCTGCACGTTCCCCTCCAAATCACACACCATCCCGACTTGGACACATATTGCCGTTGCTTCATCATCGCTGGATCAAAATCCTGGAACTCCCTTCCTAACAGCACTGTGGGAGAACCTTCACAGAATGCAGCAGTTCAAGAAGTCGGCTCACCACCACCTTCTCAAGGGCAATTAGGGATGGGCAATAAATGCTGGTCTTGCCAGTGACGCCCACATCCCTGAATGAATAAAGAAAAACTTCTTTAACCAAACTTTTGATCATCCCTTCTAATCTCCCTTCTTTGGCTTGGCATCATATAAATGCAAGTTGTTATTATTACATCACACAATAAGGCTTATGATGGTGCATTTCCCAATACATCTATGTCAATGTTGCAGGACTTTTTTTTGCAAAGTACTTGAACAATACATGTAATACATAAAACATCAGAGTCCAGTCATCATCTTCAAGCCACTTCCTTTCAAAGTGATTTACATTTATGCTGCACAAACTACAAAAATGCTGTTCAAATAATCTGTAATAGGATATTTTATTAAAAACTTATTTTTTGTTACAAAAACATTGAATAGACTATTTCCATAGGTTGCATTTGTCATTTATGGCAACACACTGCACCTAAAATTAGATTTTGTTGATTCTGCACAGATGCAGGCAGTATATCCAGTCACAGTGAATTCCAAATCTTTAATTGTGGAGTATCAAGACTGCTTGCAAATGTCTTAGTGAGATAAAAATACAGATACAGTTTAAAAAAGCAACATTCAGCCAATATGGTATTTATAACAACTCTGACTTCACACATTTGGGTAAATAATTTGTGATTTTTAAAAAAGTTTAATTGATGAAAATTTGGTAGGGCAAAACTCTTCGAATTGTATCATTTTACAATAAATCAAATAGTTATTTGGGCAATATCTATAATAACAGCACCTAACTATGCCATTCTGATTCTGTGAATGCAGTAAGAAAATTTTTTAATATAACTTCTGAGGCAACATTTTTCCATGTTCCTATAAATGCTTCTAAACATATTTTCTTCACAAATAAAACCTTATTCTAATGTGTAAAGCCATGTTCATAGTCCTTCATAACAGTAAGTTAGGATACAAGACTTCTTCCCGCACTCTACTTAATGGCAGCACGCAACAGAACACAGCGATTTCAAAACTTAGTTTCATGTAGTTATACAAATGCCATAGTGAGAAATGAAAACCCACTAAACCTCCTGTCATCTTTGTACAGTTCACATCCTGCTTTTAGGGAGCTTAAATTCCACTTTATTTCTCAAGATGCTTTTTTGTCTTAATGCTTAGTTTTTATATAAATACACAAACTCGGCTGTTAACTGACTCATAGCCAGTTGAAAGGGTTGTACTCTCTACACTTAGATGGATATTGAATAAGTACTGCTTTTATTCTTCATCAAGACTGTTTAGCACCAATAGTATGTTGTGTGTGCAATTTATGGGTTCTGTTATATTAATGCAACAATGAATAGATCTAATTACGTTTTTTTCTGTAGCAGGGAAGAACTGAAAAACTGTTGAATAAATGCTGATCAGATTTAGTCGTCATAGCAGTTACAAGGATTTTTTTGTTTGATTGTAATAATTATAATTTATGTATAATATATGTATACTTATCAGGAGAGGGGGGTTTTGCTGATACACATTTCACAAAGGCTAGGTTGCAAAACAACCTCTAAGTATGAAAAGCATCACAGTGAAATACAGACGTATTCCATACAATGGTGAAAGCCAACTTTCATCTATGTCTCTCTTAAAACATTCATAAAAAACCTTAATGTCACAATACTAACAAGACTGCTTATTCCCCTGTATTTCCATGGGGGAAGTGACCTAACACAAGATAGATCAAAATATTTATATAATTATACATAGGACAACTTTTCAGTATGAGTTTCCTCACTCTGATTATAAAATAATGCAATGATTCTAATATTAACGAGTAATATCTATTAAGAATTACAACTACTTGATAATTCTTATAGATCTGAAAAGTTGACTAGCTACTGCAGAATGCACAATAAAGTATTCAAGTGCAATATGCAGTGTTTCTGATCGTAAAGGTCTTTATTTCAAATCACTTTCCTGAAACAAATCCTGAAAATTCAGCCATTTCCGTTGTCATAAATGGTCTATTAACAGTATTTTGAATGTCAGATGCTGATCACTACTCAGAACTCAAGACTCTTGAAAGAAGGCAAGAGAGGGGACCTTATGAGAGATGTACAAGATACTAAACAGAATAGAAAAGGTAAATCATAACTGTAGAACATTGGGGAATAGGTACAAACTAGTAAAAGACAAGTGCAGGACTGATATGAGGAAGCATTTCTTCATGTAAAGAGTGATTAATACCTGCAATGGTTTTATGGGTAAATTATGGAGGAAAAATTCTGGAATCATTCAATAGGCAGTTATATGCTGTGAAAGGGGAGGGGAATCATAGGTTTCTACGGAAGGATGGCCTTGTTCATCTGTACATATCAGTGATCAACCTCTAATGCATTTCCAGTGTTTGCTCAACATGTTTCAAGTATTTTCTTCAACAAAGCAATGTTTAATTTTTTTGATTATTTAAAAAACATTTTATTATTTCATTAATACTGAATTAAGATTTATTTTAAAGATTGAAAGCTAACATTAGCAGTGACAGATGTTATCTTTATGTAAACACAACTAGTATGTTAATTTAAAAAAATAGAAAACCTGTGCACATTCAGCAAGGGGATCCAGACTGTATGGTACTTCCCCTATTTTAGATGGAAGCTGTACATCAAGTGCAATGACTGTCATATAGATGCTTAATCCATGTTGTGGAGGTGTTGGGATTTGGGAAAGGATTTTGTCATAGCATTTGATGCACCTGGTCATCGCTAGTGGTGAGAACTGTGCCAGTCTGAGTATCTTAGACAGCACTCATCCATGTCCCTCAGTGTTAGTTACTGCCCTTGTGGTATTCTGGATTGCTGGCCAGAATGGTTGGATCTGAGGCCTGACCAGATAATGTGAAGGAGTATGCCAGTTTGGCTGCATCCTCTCCAGCATTCATCAGAAAGGGAGAGGTAAATCAATAAAGCTAATGCACAAGATAATGGTGTACGAGATTGAGTTGGTCCCCCCACACATTTTACTGCAAATGGTAGTTGGGTTTGTTCCCAAGTTTTCCTCCTCTCTTGCAAATGGGAGCTACACAAGTGACCAAACACGATAATGCCCCAGAAAAGATAGGATAGCTTCTGTGCACCTATGTCCACCTATTAACCTCATATGTAGCTGCCCAAACCCTTGTGTGTAAAACTACTGTATAAATATTTACAACTGTGCAACTAATGCATTCTCTCATAAAAGCCATGTTAAGAAAATATGCTACAACTACACAAATAGGTAAACCAGTGTATAATCTTTATCTTTGTGTACAGTTTGACTGTTAAATGTTTCTTTTTGTTTGAATTTGTACTGGTTGGTTTCATGAGATAAAATTTATTTTAAAAACTGGGTTTCTGATCACTTTTTCCAGCACTAAACCACAAAATAAGGCTGAAGAAAATTAGTAGTCATTTAAAAAAATTGTTTGAAAGTTATTAGTTACATCTAAGTTTTGTTATAATCTTTATTTCATTAGAATAGCATGTCATAGTAGATACAGCACAGGAGGCAATTCGGCCCACCATGCACGTGCCGGCTCTTTGAAAGAGCTATTCAATTAGTTCCATGCCCCTGCTCTTTCCCCATAACCCTGTAATTTTATCCCTTCAAGTATTTATCCAATTCCCTTTTGAAAGTTACTATTGAATCTGCTTCCACCACCCTTTCAGGCAGTGCATTACAGATCACAACTTGCTGCATAAAAAAATGTTTCCTCATGTCGCCTCTGGTTCTTTTGCCGATCATCTGAAATCTGTGTCCTCTGGTTACCAACCCTTCTGCCACTTGGAAACAGTTTCTCCGTATTTACTCTATCAAAACCAGTCATAATTTTGAACACTTCTATCAAATCTCCTCTTAACCTTCTCTGTTCTAAGGAGAATAACCCCAGCTTCTCCAGTCTCAACACATAATTGAAGCTGGAGTTGTTCTCGCTACAATTACATGGGGCTTTAGTGTTACGATCCCCTGAGTCATACTATCCTATGACTAGATATTGGGCAATAAAGGTAAATTCCTGGGTGTAGGGGATGCAGGGTCTTTTTTTGGGACAGACCAGTGATACTGAACCCAAGAGAATACCTTGTACAGACCCGAAATTTGTAACAAGTGTACAAACACTTAACATTTTTGCACAAATTCCTTTAGCAGCTACTTAGTTGAAGAAAGGCACGTGCTACCCTTTCAACAACTGACATCTGTGTTGATGAAATTGCAAGGTGTTTCCTGTAGCGCTCAGTGCCTAAAAGGAAACTATATTTATATTTACAATAGAGATATTAGGGGTCAGCAAACTCAACCAAACCATTTTAAGTTAAGTACTCACACTCACTAGAACGAAGAAATAAACAAGTCTGTATTGGTGAAAGTGGGTGGGCTCCTTCCGACTCCATTCCTATTTAAGCCAATAGTCATTAGACGTTCCAGTCACTAATTATTTCCCCTTTTTCCATCTACAATCAGGAAATTGCCTTTTAGAAGTGGAGAACAATTTCCCCATCTCCAATTTCACTACTCTTTTTTTCTCCCCCAATTCTCAACCTGGCATTGTCCTTCCTCGGATACAGTTCCACAAATAACTATTATTCCTGTGAGCCGTGGCAAAGTATCCACAGGCTATACTACCACTGGTGCATAACAGCCAAATCTGATGCTGTCCTCATGATTTGCCACCTATGCACACTTCCAGCAGGGGGCACTGGATGGTGATTGGGAGTGTGAAACCAGACAATGTCCCTTCCCGAACGCAGAGCCATTAAGGCCAATTGCAATGTCCTCACCGCTGGTCTACCTGGAATCAGGTAACTCAGTACAGACAGGGGAACACACCTGGGACCTTCAGGTCTGGATATCTCACTGAATAAGTTTTGAGTCACCCTTAGATGTGAACAACTTTCATCAATGACATACAGTAGAACCAAAAGTATTCAAGTCTGTTATATAAACTTGACAAGAAACATTATTTTCAAAATGTAGAGAACTTGTTCAGATATTAATAAAAATCAGTATGACACAATGCAACCAATGCAAATAGGAGGCACTGCAAATTTAAGCACTTTCTATTTGAGTTCTTAAGCTGTATCAGAACACAAAGTTAGAACTCTTAAGAACAAATGAAAATAAATATTTTATATGAGGCCTTAAAAAAAAGCATGAACTCACTTAAGTGTTAAATTTTACAGCAATAACACAGAAAATGAAAGCATTACTTCAAATGCCACAAATACTTCCATCTACATAGAAGAACTAGACCAGTGAATAATTGTGTAGCTTTGTCTGAAAATTCCAACAACATATAGTCAGGAACACAAACAGAATGAGTAAGAATACAATCAAAGCAGTAACAAAGTCAAAAAACAAGATTTGCTGGATTAAGCTAGAAGACTACACTATTACTAGTAGAATGTTGGGATCAGTCATTATAGATCTGCATGCATCTTGATTCAAATTCCAATTCTGCCAGCTTTGCACCGTTTCTTGCAGTTGTTCCTTCAATGTTTACTTTTAACAACTATTCACAAAGACAAAAAATTGTGCTTGAACTGCAAAGTGCATCAATATTGGATTTTTAAAAAAAACAATTACCGTAGGACTCAGTTTTTAAATCTAGTTTTACAACAATCCCTGGTGAATGCCCACGGTGGCTTAGTGGGTAATGCACCATCTAATATGGTACTGAGCCATATATAGCAAGAGGTACAAGGTTCAATCCCCAGTCTGTGCTGAGTTGGCTGATTTCAGGTGGGGCAGTGGTAGGGATTTTACAGCTGGCTTCAATGCTCAGGTAGGATTCCTGCTCCTATTCACTACCCAATGGTCCCCGCTGAAAGTGTTGAATAGTCCGCCATTCACTGTCAAGGCTCAGCCACAAAGAGTGGCCATTTGTGCAAGGTACCTGAGGGCTGTCAATGCTTGTGGAATCAACCATAAAACAGCACGAGTCAGCGAGTTCAGGCGAATGGGGGGTAGGGGGAACACAGAAAAATCCTCCGTATGGTGAGGTCATCCTACCCGATGTACTCACATGTTTAATCATTCATTATTGCCTAGCTAGAACTTGTAAAATGTTCAATAATCTTTAAATAAAGCAGTAGCGCTATAATACATATGGCAGGTTCAATTCAAATACGAATATTCACAATTTTATCCTAGAATTGAGAAATTGAAAGAAAAAGTACATTAGGGAAAAGTTCAGCAATTGAAGCCTTAATGAGCCTTTACTCATTTACACAAAGCTATGGGGCATGTGTTGTAGTACCATAAAGAAATTAATTCTCTATATGGTTACTTTCATTTAAAAAAAAATTTCAGTTTTTATTTTAACAGTACACTTTGTCCTATCTGAGTTAGGAGGGGGAAAAAAATCTAGTTCTTAAACAGTAGATTAGACTATCAGCTGAATGTAATGGTACTTGGAATTATAGATTCCACAATTCTGCAACCATAAGTTATTAACTTAAACATTTTATAAACATTCACATTAGTACATTAAATTTGGCTAAAGTTCTTAGAAACAAATAATACTGTTTACCAGCCCAAACCTGCAATTTTAAAATCAGGATTGGGTCCTACTGAAAATTAATTTCTTGCTCTACTATGCCATCCAAACCTAAACTCTTGTCTTCACACACATAAATCAGCATAATGATTC